>NC_080800.1:121870500-122186433 GCF_028018385.1 Neofelis nebulosa
CTCTCTTTCCTCTTTGTCTTCTATGATGGCACTTGGGATTCACTTGGTCGTAAAGCTCTTGTGCAAAAATACAAGTGTGAGTTCTGAACGTATATTCTAGTACTTGGCTGTAAGGTGGCCACCAGATGAAAGTGATTCTTTCAGGTTACAATAACAAATGAAAATATAAAACTAAATAATTCTTAGAAAAGTCCAGAATCATGGAGAATTGGTCATCTGATCTCTGAGAATCATCGAGTTACACAATTCATATGTTTCCAATGAAAGGCACGAGTGTTTCTTCAAGGTATTTCCCAGTGAGGGATTTTTAAGTTTCTCCTGTGGTTATCCATGGTGGACACAGCAAAAAAAAAAAAGTCTCGGTGTTGTATCGTTCCTTCTCATGACATGAGCTCATTGAAAGTGACTTTAATGGAGCAAAGGCAGCATGGTTCAAGTAGGCACCATTCTGGTTGCCAGGCTTGATCTCAGGAGAGAATGTGGAGAAGATAGAAAGGTGACTGGTAGATTACAGGTCTTTCAGTATGGTGTCTGGTGTGAAACTGCTTTAACAGAACAGGCTGCCAAAAAAATAAGAACAAAAACAAACACACACTCTCTCTCTCTCTCTCTCTCTCTCTCTCACACACACACACACACACACACACTCACTCACACACTCACACACACACACACACACACACAGGTTGCAGAGTCACAGGTCTGGATTTAAATCTTGGCTCCGCATCCTAGGCTGGTCTCTGTTATTTTCTCATTAGCCTGAGACACTTAAAATATTTCTAATTGGCACCAGTGTGGCCATAAACACAAAAGCCAACATGGGAGCTGAAATCACAAGGCAGTGCCCAGCCATAGGTGGTCATCCAGATGGTTTCTAAAATGTTTATCGCTGATATTAATTTTTTAGATTTCTTGATTGAAACTAAAACCCTCACTTTAAAACATTCTTATGAGACTACAGAACCCTGAGAATATGGCAGTGGACCTTACTTTAGGAAATAGTGCGCTAGATAGAGCTTGCTAGACCCAGGAAAGTTGGATGACTAAGGTCAATCTGTAGGTCTGAAAAGGATTTAGTCAACACTGAAATGGATAAGGAGTGGGCCAGGGGAAGTCCCAATATTTTGTGGCAGACCTTGAGTCAGAAGAGAGCTTGTTTTATTTGAGGATAACTGAGCATAAGATCTAAGAAAACAATATATGTAAACAAGACTGAGAGAGAATGTGCCTCACAGCTGGCTTCTCACCCTGTAACGTGCACGGGAATGCCAGTGTGTTTTGCAACATGCAGATTCTTATTCTGTAAAACTGGGGCAGAGCCTGAGATCCTGCATTCCTAACTCATTTTCAGGTCATGTCAGTGATGCTGGTCTGTAGACCACTCTTGAATAGCAAGGGATTAGAGCCCGGTTCTTGTATTTGACTATCCCTTTAAATTTCCTGGAAAAATTGTAAAATATGGATGCCTGAGACCCATCTCCAGGGATTCTGACCCAGTTGGTATGGAGTCTGACCTGAGCATCATGTTGTGGGAAAGCTCTCAGGGTGATTTTTATTATGCAGGCAAGTATGAGAAGCACTGCATTATAGAGAGCATCCAGAAGTGCGTGATGGAGACGTGGGGAAAGGTCTAGAAATCCTGCCACATAAGAGAGAGCTGAAAAACTCCCAGGTTATTTAGGCCAGATTAAGAGGAGTGTGTATGCATGTGTGTGCAGTTAAAGTCCCTGTGTTCGTGTATGTGATGGTAGAGAGGAGGAGGTTGAACCTGATGGCTACAGAGGATAAATCCTGGGTTGAAGGATGAAAGCTGCAGACTAACTTGACTTTAGCGCTTCAGTTATGCACAAATTACCCCTTTCTGACCCACTGGGCTGTTCACCAGAGGAATGAGCTACCTCTTGGGGTCGTGAGCTCCTCGTCACTCAAAGTGGGGTCTGCTGGCAGGATTTCAGAAGAGCTCACTGCAGAGGACAGGAGTCTGGACTTACCTGACTTCTAAGTTCCCTCCTGAGGGGCAGGGCTCATGGAAACCCCTAATTGGACCCCACCACCTGCCCTAACAATGCCAGGTTGTGACTCCAGTAGTTACTGTACTCTTCAAAAGTTTTAGCAACCAGAGAATAGATATAGCCGAAGAGACCTCATTACCCGACTAGGGCTTTAATTATAAGATAACTTTCTTTCCTTTTAAATTTGAGTCGTACATTATTTTTATGCAGTTGATTAAATAATAAACCTACCTTCTCACCCTTATTTGTGATTGCATTCATAAGCCATGAATAATTAGAAATAATATTTGAAACAAAGGCCTTCTGGGCTTATCTCATGAAAAAAATAATTAAACCATAATGAAATTTCTTAAGAATAATCAGCCTCCCTACCGTCACCTCCAAAGACCACACACACGTGCATGCACACACGCACACACACACACAACACTATGTGTGATACTTCCCAATGGGTGTGGGTCATTTGTTCTTCTACATGAGGTGTGTGTTCTGGGCATTGTGGCAGATTATGTTTTTTTATCCCTGTTAGATTCACTGGCATTTTGCGTTGACCAAGTGGTCAAATCTCAGACTTCTTCACAGTGGTCGAGTAGAGGAAAAAGACCAGGCTGGGGGTGAAAGGGAGCTCGGGTGAATTCTGCAGCTGCCTTTCTTAGCTGCCCCGTGACCTCAGGCAAATTGCCTAACCGCTCCAAGTCGTAGCAGTACTACTGTCCTTACAGGGCTGGGGCCGTGATCGCCAGGATATCACCCGTTAAGTACCTAGCACAGTGCTGGGCACGTTCTGGGGCTCAACACAGGGCACAGCTCTTATTGCTATACTGACAGTAGGATTTATAAAGCCCTGACTTACAGGCACCACATACGTATACATGAGTAGTGGGTAATACTGAATGGTAGCTGGCCCCCAAGTGGCATCTGATCTTTGTTTGCTGATTGAGAACACCCGAGAAATGCTTCATCCAAAGACATGCCTTTTTTGGTACAGAAATGGAAAATGAACAGATCCTGGTATCTAGGATTTTGTGCCACCACCCAATCCCTTCTAGCTGTTGTGGAGGGTGGAAATGATGCTAATGATGACCTCAGCAGCAGTCACCCTGCACATAACATTCCTTTCCCCGCCCCAATTTGAGATATGATTGACATACACCATTCTATGAGTTTCAGGTGTACAGCATAAAGGTTGGCCTCACATTGTGAAACTTACCATGGTAGGTTAACATTCATCATCTCATGTAAATCAATAAAGAGAAATGTTTTTAAAAGAAAAATTTTCTCCTTGTGATGAGAACTCCTAGGATGTGCTCTCTGAGCAACTTTTCTGTCACATGGCCGTGCTCACTACAGTCATGTGTTGTATATGACATCACTAGTGCTTATTTCTCTTAAACTGCAAGTTTGTACCTTTTGACCACATTTTTCCAATTCCCCTTCCCCCCAGCTTTTGCCTCTGGTAACCACAAATCTGATCTTTCTATGAGTTTTCTTTTTTTAAGATTCCACATATAAGTGATACCATACAGTATTTTTCTTTCTCTCTCTGACTTATGTCACTTAGCACAGTGCCTTCAAGATCCATCTGTGTTGTTGCAAATGGCAGGATTTCCACATTTTTATGGCTGTTTAATATTCCAGTGTGTGTGTGTGTGTGTGTGTGTGTGTGTGCGTGTGTGTGCGTGTGTGTGCGTGTATGTCACATCTTCTTTACCATTCATCCCTGCACGGACACTTAGGTGAGATAACATTTCTTGAGCTCTTACTATATATCAGGCACCACTCAAAGCTTTACATGTGGTTTAATATGAGGTGACTATTGTTGATCCCATTTTACAGATGAGGAAAATGAGGCCCAGTCAGGTTAGGTAATTGCCCAGGAGTACATACACAAATGGGAATGTGTACATGAAGATATATGTTCACAATCCCTTATCTGGAATTCTGAAATCCTCTACAGATGGGAAACTGAGCGGTTTTTTTTGTTGTTTTTTTTTTTTTTGCAAATGTGCTGGTTTGGTGTCAGAAGTTGACCTTAACTTACCAGGAGGCTATTTACAATCTCTCTTTATCCTACTTCATCTGAGTATTCATCTGCTTTGCCTCAGAAAAGTTGTCTTGATTACAGGATATTGCTCCTGACCCCAGTGGGGGTCTTACATTACATAGAGTATATGCATTGGGTTCCGTTTCTGAAATCCAAATAACGCTGATTTCTGAAACATTAAGCTCCAAGGATTTCAAGTGAAGAATCATGAGCCTGCTATTGAAAATATCCATAGTTTTGGGAATATATCCATATTTGAGCCACACTACGTGTGGGTCAATTAACCATTTGTGAGCTGGACTGGTAAGCTTACCACGTAAGGGACTGACTCACTAATGGCCTTTTGGAACAGACCCCTTCTCTAAATTTGCCTCCCTGCCTGTAAAATTCAAGCAAGAGAAATTGCCTGAAACCCTGCCCTCTCTGATGTGCTAGTGTTATCTGAGGAAGGCTCCTGCTGGGATTAAGGTTAAAGACAAGGAAACCTAACTTGCAAACAGCTGCAAACAACACAATCTAATTTCCATCATTAAAGGTAAAAGGAGACATTTGTGAGGGTTGGAAATGTGGTTCCCCAGCTCCTTGGAATACTTCTCTTTTGCAGCTCTGGTTGGGGTAGAAGCTAAGGCAAGTGTAGAGAAACGTAACCAGCAGACCCCATCCCCTGTGTCTCAGCCAGTCCACCGCTGGCTCTGGGGACCCCTCAGCGCTTCACCTTGGAGCAGAGCACCGGAAAAATTGCTGTTACAGGCTTCCATGGCACAGCCGCTACCGCCCTCTATGTAGGCTTCTGCTCAGTACTTTCCGAGGTTAAGTATTTGGTTGAAGAAGCAGCTGAGCTTTTTGAGGAAGGGGGAAGGGCAGGGCAGAGAGGAGGCACAGAGCAGGAAAGACACGAGCAGGACGTCTCCCCGATGATTCATCAAACCCCGAAACACAAACAGGATGAGATATTTTCTCACCATGGTTGGTATTTGCCACCAAAGTATTGGTTTTATTTTGCTTTTGTTTTTCTCTTTTTTTTCCCCTGTGCATTTTGGCACTTTCTCACTGTGTGTTTGTTTCAGGTGACAGGATGGAGGGCACTTAACGACTTTCAGGAAAACGCAGTAAAATCAGAGTGAAAATTGAATGCGATTTCTTATGGTGCCCAAACAAGAACCAATATCTCAAATCCATTCTGGTACATTCTTTTGAACTTTTTGCAACGTACAAGCAGCGAGCCTGTACTCAGAGCCATGCGCCAGGCACCTTTCTTGGCACTTAACTCGTTTATGCCAAACAACAACATAATGCAGAGAGTTTGTGTTTTTTAGACCTATTTAGGTATAACTCACGTATCATACACTCATCCATTTAAAGTATATAGTGAAATGGTTTTTAGGACATTTACACATAGGTGCAACAGTCACCACAATCAATTTTAAAACAACTTCTCACACCCAAACTCACTCAGTTTGCTTATTCATGCATCTACTGAAGGGCATTTGTGTTGTTTCCAGTTTTTACCTCTTGTCAATAATGCTGCCCTATGCATTCTTGTGTAAGTTTTTGTGTAGGTCTCTGTTTTCACTTCTCTTGGATATAGACCTAGGAGTGAGTGTATTTTCATTTTCCCTTTCATTATCATTTTATGGTGCAGAGCAGTGAACCATTGAGAGAAGGGGTAGAGGTGGGATTTAAGCCGGGAAGCATTGTGAAGGAGCCCATACTGGCTTTTTACTATGAGGTCATATGTCTCTTCCATCAGAAAAGCAGTGCATTGAGTCACTGATCCAATTGAGCATACTGGCTTTATTTAGAGTTATACCGATGTGAGTTCAAATCCTGTCCCGCTTAATCATTGTGTAACCTTGGGCAAGTCAGTTAATCTCCATGAGCTTCAGTTTCCTTTTCTGTAGAATGGCAGTGAAAGCAAGAGTAGTTGCATCGTAGGTCACTGTTATTATGAAAATTAAAGGGAGTACTCATGTGAAGTGCTGAACATAAGACTTACCTGGTATCCCGTGCTCAGTGGCTTTTAGCTATTATTATTATTATTATCATTATTTGCCTCTCCTGCAGCACCTATGACAGTACTGATAAAGTCTAGTTCAAAGTAACATTAACAATGAGATCTGTGATGTTTGGGTTGTCACTGAGTCCCAGGGCACGGTTGGAGTCTTCCAAAGGAAACTGGTCTTTATGAATTGCCGGAATTCGAGTCAGTGCCCTTGCAGCTTGGAGACTGACCAGGGGCAGCAGAGCTCACTGGCCTGTTGGGAGCACCACTCCAGATGGACTTGGTGATCAGGACCAGGAAACCAGCTCTGTAGTGTTTTGAAGCAGTCTAGACACATTGGAAAGGTTTCTCGTACATATTTGACATGAGTGAGGTTATGTAGGGTGGGGACTAAAGGTGGGGACTCTGACACTAGACGGCCTATATCCAAACCCTGCCCTACCACTTAGTCTCTGTGGGAGGGTGGGCAGGTCATTTAACATCTCTGTGTGTCAATCTCCTCATCTGTGAAGTAGGGATAATAATAGAACTTATCTCATAGGTCTGTTGTGAGGATTAAATGAGTTCATAGACATAAATCACAAGGAACAGTCCCCGCACAGAGTATGTCCTACATATGGGCCCATTGTTGCTGCCGGTCGTGTTCTGACTACTATCCCATTGGCTTGTAGCCAAGGGTCTCTCCAGGTGCCTGTTGGCCCAGTGAGATGACGTTAATGTGGGTTGTTTCTTGTTTCTGTTATTGTTAATGTATGACAAATAGTCCCAAAGCTTAGTGGCTTAATATAACAACCATTTTAGTGGGCTCACAGATTCTACAGTCAAAGAATTGAGGTCATTCTTTTCCAACTTGTGGTATCAACTCATGTCCCTCAGTGACCTTCAGCTGGTATACGGACTGGTCTGGAGAATCCACAATGTTTCATAGCCAGTGGCTCTTTCCATGTCTGGTGGCTGGGTAGGGATGACTCACAGATCAGGACTGCCACCAGAGCACTTTCCCCTGGCCTCATCAAGTGGTGTGGGCCTCCTCAGAGCATGGCAGACTTGGGGCTCCAATGCATAGGCAGAAGTCACATAGCATCACTTTGCCACAGAGCCAGGCTTTGCCCCCCAGATCTGTTTGCCAGCAGATCCTGTGTTTGTAATGAGCCTTTCTCCTTGCTATAGGGAAAAACGGGATGTACAGAAAGACATCTATGGCATAAAGCTAACTACATATGGCAATATTCACTTGGTTTCCTCTTGTGGTCACTTTATTACTGATAAATACAGCTGATGCTTCCATTGCGTGTGATATGATTTTGAGAGAAGGGAAGGGAAACAAAAAGGGATTCCTTTTTCTTAAAGACAAGCCGGTTTATTCTTGCTCCCAGAAAGCTTGTAGTTTTCACTTAACTCAAGAAAAAAGGAAAAATACTAACCATGAGCCAACTTGAGGAAGCAGCAGTTGGGAGCTGCTAAGATATATTTCTCTGAATTACCAAGTGTTATGTGTCGGGGAAAATGGGTTTATTGAAATGCAAAAATATACAGTACATGTTATGCTAAAAAGCGCCTATGGTGTAATTTAAATTTAAGTATGCTACCAAAAAAAAATCAAATGTGGAGTAGGCTCACTTTTTCTATCTTGAGATTGAGTCTGTCCTTCAGACAATAATTACAGTGATTACACAATCATTGTTTAGAGGGATCAGTGATTTTAATGTGACTGATATTGTAGGCAGTGTGGGCTTTAGAAAACATTATGCTTATGAATGAGACAAGGCCAAAACTGTTGAAATTCACATGTGTGCAGGGTTCTTTGTTTCATTAAGACGACCTTGTCAGATAACATGGCAAAATGACAAGTTCATATCATCTGCTCTGCGATTTTAGTCCATTTGGTTATGAATGTCAGCTTCGGCAAGCCCACAAGAAGGGAGTTGAGAATTTAAGGTTATTGTATTTTCTTAGGTGAGGGCTCAAGAGAGATTCTCGGTGAATTCAGATTCAGGTAATATTATTTAGTACCTTCCCCGTACCTGGTACATTGGGCGTTCTCATCTCGTGCTTGCTCAGTCAGTCTTCCTTATAGCCATTTGTGGTTGCATGAGCCTGTTTATATTATGAATGCGTGGCTTGTGAGTGTCACGCATACCTGTGTGGCCCTGAGCGGCCCCACATGCGCCGCTCTCACTCCAGGTTTGCTCCGTCTTCGACTGTTCCCGAATTGTCCATTCTTCAATGTACTCTGGGTTTGTTTTTTTTTTTTAACTTTATTTATTTATTTTGAGAGACAGAGCAGGGGGAGAGACAGGAGGAAGAGCGAGAATCCCAAGCAGAATGTGACAATCCCGTGCTCACGGCACAGAGTCCGACACAGGACTCATTCCCATGAACCACGAGATCATGACCGGAGGTAAAATCAAGATTCGGCCGCTTCACCAAATGAGCCACCCGGGAGCGCCAACATACTCTGTTCTTTTTCAATTCTAGACTTCAGACCTGTGCTTCCCTCTGCCTGGAAGTCTTTTCCCTTCTTACAGAGCAACTTCAAGTCTTGGTTTAAATGACCTTTCCAAAGATCTCTTCCCTTACTCCTCAGATGGAGCTAGGCCTTCCTTCTATGTGCTTCTAGAAAGACCATACTTTGTGTTCTTTTCCAGTCGTTTGCAGAGTCATCATTGTTAAAATATCTGAGTGATTCCTAGGTTAGTTTGTTTGTCTCATCAGCATTTAAAGACCAGCAGGGCAGGGGGTTTTGTCTACCTTGTGCTTCACCACACCCTCAATACCTACTTCGTCCATCGCCTGGCACGTCATAAATGCTCAATAAACATTAACTGACAGGCGGATGCTGAGAGACTGATTGACTTGCACACGATCACACAATTGGCTTCTGGAACATGGGAGAAAAAATAGTAGATTCATGGTTTATCCTTCTGTTCATACTCCAGTAAAGAAAGTAATAGTTTATGAATAAGGTTCTGCCTAATCGCAAGTGTGAGTGTAAGTAGTATCAGCTGAGTCAGGTTTTCTCCTAAGATGTGTCAAGCATGACAAATAGAAATCGAGTTTGCTGTTTAAACAGTTGTTCATAGCAGATTGTTGCAGTGGTTTAGAACGTGACCTTTGGAGCAGGACTGTCTGGGTTGGAATTCACTGCTGGTATTTACTCAATGTGTGACCGTAGGCAAGTTCCTTAGCTTCACTGTACCTTGGTTCCTCCTCTGTGAGTGTGGATAATCCTAATAGTATCTACTCATAGGAAAGCTGTGAGGATAAACTGATTTAATACAAGTAAAAGGCTTAGAAACATAGCTGGCACAAAATAAGTGGCATGTAAGTGCTATTTGTAGTGCGTTGAATACCGTCCCCCCAAAATTCATGGCCACCCAGAACCTCAGAATGTAAACTTCTTTGGAAATCAAGTTTGTACAGAGGTAAATAGTTAAGGATCTTGAGATGAAATCACCCTAGACTTAGGGTGGGCCCTACATCCAATGAGTGGTGTTCTTTTTATTTTAATGTTTCTTTATTTTCAAGAGAGAGAAAGATAGAGAGCATGAGAGAGCAAGGGGCAGAGAGAGGGAGACACAGAATTCAAAGCAGGCTCCAGGCTCCGAGCTGTCAGCATGGAGCCTGACGTGGGGCTCAAACCCACAAACTGTGAGATCATGACATGAGCCAAAGTCAGACGCTCAACCGACTGAGACACCCAAGTGCCCATCTGGTGTTCTTATAAGTAGGGGAGAGGATGTGAGGAAAGGACATACTACCTGAGCAACACTGAGGGTTGCTGGCAAACACGGGAGGCTAGGAGAGAGAGCTAGAACAGTGGGGCTGAGGAGTAGCCACCATGCCGTGTGAGAACCTGAGATCAGCTGCTTCCCCTGAGGCCTTGCCATCGTTGCCAGTGCCCACCTGCAGGCCTCCCCAGCCTCTCTCACTGCCCCCCTGCTATGGTTCCTTTCCAGATTTCTCCTCCCATGGCAAACCGACCTTCTAACCAGTGTTTTCTTGCCAGACCCTTTAGAAGCCTTGTCATAGCTTAACTGTTTTCCTTATGGAAATAATCTCTTCATGGAATGTTCTCCTCCCCATCCTGTGTCACCTGAAACCTAGCTGCCCATTGTGCCTTTGGGCTGGGAACTCTTTTCTCGGCCCCGCACGGACACTTGTTTCCTCTGGCTCCTTTAACAATGGGCCGCCAAGTTAGGGGCTTAGAACAACAATAAAAATCTATTCTGTCATGGTTTTGGAGGCCAGAAGTGTGAAATTGATTTCACTGGGCCAAGATCAAGGTGTCAGCAGGTCTGTGCTTCCTCTGGAGGCTTTAGGGGAGAATCCACTCTTTGCCTTTTCCAGTTTCTGGTGGCTGCGGGCAGGCCTTGGCTTATGGCCGTATCACTCCAATCTCTGCCTCCATGAGTGCATTGCCTTCTCTTCTGTGCCTCTGGATGTCTCCCCCTACTTTTCCCTTATAAGGACGTTTGTGATGTCACTTAGAGCTAGCCCAGATATTCCAGGATAATCTCTTCATCTCACAACCCTCAACTTAATCATGTCTGTAAAATCCCCTTTTACAAATAAATCAACAGTCACAAATTCTAGGGATTAGTCTGTTCATGTTATCAGCCTCCCACACCACTTCTTGTAGAGGACGCCATCACCTTAGGGCTGGATGACTCCTTACCTGATGCTCTGTCTCCATTCAAAGGTCTGCCATGTCCTGGATGGTTTCAAGTCTTCATGCCAATAGTCCACCTACCCACCCTGGTCTCACAGTTCTCTGTCCCTCACATCCTAATCAGCTCTGTGTTCTGAAGGCTCCCCATCTTCGTCGTGAATGTCCCCTTGCCACCAGAAACTCTACTATCTCACTATCTGGCCACACCACTGATCCATCCATCTTTCTTATATCTTTCCTTCTCTGTTCGTGATGAAAACTTATCATTATTATCATTTGTTTTTACTTAAATTCAAGCTAGTTAACATACACCATAGTCTTGGTTTCAGGAGTAGAACCCAGTGATTCATCTCTTATATATGACACCCAGTGCTCATCCCCACAAGTGCCCTCCTTAATGCCCATCACCCATTTAGTCCATCCCCCACCCATCTTTCTCTAGCAACCCTCAGTTTGTTCTCTGTCTGTAAGAGTCTCTTATGGTTTTTCTCCCTCTCTGTTTTTATCTTATTTTTCCATCTCTTCCTCTATGTTAATCTGCTGTGTTTCTGAAATTCCACATATGAATGAAATCATATGATCTCTTTCTCTGACTGACTTATTTCGCTTAGCATAATACCCTCCAGTTCCATCCACGTCTTTGCAAATGGCAACAACCTGTGAGATCATGACCGGAGTCAAAATCAAGAGTAGGATGCTCAACCGACTGAGCCACCTAGGGCCCAGCTGGGGGAGGTTTTATAAATCAGGACCTCAGGCCCCGCCCTTAACCTAGCCTACACTGTTTCTAGACGTTAGACATTCCCAATTGCTTTTAATCATACCTAATATACTTTTATATAAGGAGATCAATGCAGTTACATTTTTTCAATACTCTTTTTATTGTTCTATAAGGGAAAGTAGCAAGTTTGTCCCATTCAAATACAAAACAGAAAAGCTGAACTATATGATATTTGAATCCCAGAAGAAATTGTGTAAGGATTCAAATATTGTGAATCTCGGTCTGAATGTTTAGCCTATCCTTCTATGTTGAGAAAAATAAACGTGGGTAGGAAATGGCTGTTCTCTTTGAAAGTAACTTTAACTCCATGAATCGGTTCTTCCAACTAATGTTTGTAAGCCTTCCAAAGAAAGGTAATGTTTCTGCATCTTGTGGCATCATTTTACTGATGTAGGGAGAGGTGGGAGTATTGGAATATTGGAGTCCAAACACTTTTCAGATTCCATGTGAGCAGTGGAGTGCCACAACGCCATCCTCTGTTCCTTTGGCCCTCCCCTGCTGCTGCATTTGGGGCCCTGAAACAGCACATGGAAGTTTCCTTGTATAGTCTTGCCTCATCCATTGCTTTTCCCGCTCCTTGGTTCAGACCTGGGGACACTCGGACAAATGAGACAAAAGTAACCCAAGAAATCCCTGGGGCAATAAGACCAGGCCTCTAAGACTAAGTTGCACTCTGTTCTCCTGGCACTAAATTTATTATTATGGCTCTCTGCCCAGCAATGCTGGTCTTCTCCTCCATTCTGCCAATGATGGGACCTCAGTGTTCTAGATCTTTACGGTCAGCTCCTTTTAGAGCCTTACTCTGGGATATGGATTCAGGTGTCCATATTGGGTTTAGGTTCCATTAATATGGCTTTCAGTATTCTAACATTTTATCCAGAGCCTACCTTATTCATAGTACTGAGCTAGGTGCACAGAGATCATGACACGACATCTTCCTTCAAGGAGATTATATAGTGGATAGTGGGGGCAATGGTGCCCTGGAACTGGTTTGAGCCAGCTCACAAGAGCTGATTATTAAATTTTTAGGAATTTTGAGAGCTGGTTGTTAGACACAACTATTATTGAAAATTAAATTATATAAATGTACAGTAAATTTTATTAAAAGCAAAAGTAGGGGTGTCTGGGTGGCTCACTTAAGTGTCTGACTCTTGATTTCAGGTCATAATCTCATAGGTTTGTGAGTTCAAGTGCCACATAAGGCTCCATGCTGACAGTGTAGAGCCTGCTTGGGATTCTCTCTCTTCCTCTCTCTCTGCCCTTCCCCACTCTCTCTCTTTCTCAGAATAAATAAACTTATTTTAAAAAGCAAAAGTAATTCATTAGTTTTTAATTGTTTTACTATATTATTGTCTATGCTCTTGAGATAGTTTACATTGATTGTATCTGTATGGTAGAAATACTATATAATTGTTTACTATCACATATCTGTCTTCACAACTCTGTTCAGTGACATCAGATTGGTAGCTTCAAATTGTATTTACACCGTAGAAATTGGCAAATGCTGTAAATCAGGACTTTTTTCAGTCTGTTCTTAAACATCTACAAGTGTACCACTGGTTGGGCAGGGAATGAGTTAGAGAAATGCCATAATAGGAGGTCAGAGCAATTCTCTGTTGGGATTAGGGAGAATGCTTCAGGGAGGTGTGGACAGTTGAGAAAGAACTTGCAACAGGGATCAGGTTTGATCAGGCAGAGGGTGATAGGAATGGTAACCTTGACAAAGGGGAAAATGCGTGAGGTCATGTCAGAGAGAGACTATTGGACATACTTGGGGAATAGCTAGGAGTGTATCTGGCTGACACACAAGGCAGGTGTAAGTTGATAGTAAACATAAGGATGAGAAAGGCAGTTAAAGCCTAATTGGGGAGGGTTTAAAGGTCTCCGGAGCTTGTGCAAAAAAGTCAGTGTGAAATTGGGAACCACAGGAGATTTTTGAGCAGAAACATGACATCTTGAGAGCCATGCTTTTGGAAGTTTACTATCCCAGGTAAATGCAGTAGGGCCAGAAGCAGGAAGTCCTTGCCCAGTTAGTAAGTCATTGCTTCAGTGCTATGGTGGTAATAAGGATCTGAACTGGGGGTGCTGGCTCAGGAAGGGGAAAGGAGGGTCCTGGTGTAAGAGACATTTTGAATGCAGATTTCATCAGTCTTGGTTACAGTATTCATATGTTTTCTGATGCCAGCAATTACCCAAGCTTTATTGTTATCTGGTCTCTTGGCTATGTGATAAAAGAAAGAATATACATAAGCAGATAAAATACATGCTTTTAATGGGAACTATTGATGAGTGTTTGGCTAGTCACTTTTTGGTTCAACTTCCCCAAAGGAGATGCGCCTAATATCTTTAACGTGAATTTAGGAGGCTGAATAACAAGATTTAAAATGTTTCATATGGCTAAAGTAATTCTAGGAGTCAATGTAATAAGGCAGCTCCCATGGTCATGGTTACATAGCTTGACCTTTAGAGAATAAGTATGATAGAAGCTTAAAGTGGGGCTTGGAGGGGTGCCTGGGTGTCTTGGTCGGTTAAGCATCCAACTTCGGCTCAGGTCATGATCTCCCAGTTTGTGGGTTCCAGCCTCATGGTGGGCTCTGTGCGGACAGCTCAGAGCCTGGAGCCTGCTTCGGATTCTGTGTCTCCCTCTCTCTCTGCCCTTCCCCTGCTCATGCTCTGTCTGTCTGTCTGTCTGTCTCTCCCTCTGTCTCTCAAAAATAAATAAACTTTAAAAATATGTTTAAAAACTTTTTTTAATTAAAAAATGTGGGGCTTAGAAAAAAAGCAATGTCTTTCTCTCCCACCCCTCTCTCTCTCTCTCCCTCTCACTATCCGTTTATTTTTCCAAAAATTAAATCGATATCTTTTGTCTTTAGCAATATGCATGGAATCTGGCTATGGGGCCATGGGATCCCATGAGAAGTGTTTGGGTATCGTCACCATACCCTAAGGGGGAGAATTGAATCAGGTATCAAATTTTCCCTCTAAGGAGGATTGTGTGCCTGGTCTTTTTTTTTTTTCCTTTGCCCCCTCTCTTCCTCTATTGAAAACACAGGATTCTCAGGGACACCTGCATGGCTCAGTTGGTTAAACGTCCAACTTCAGCTCAGGTCATGATCTCACAGTTCGTGGGTTCAGGCCCCCCATCGGGCTCTGTGCTGACAGCTCAGAACCTGCTTCGGATTCTGTGTCTCCCTCTCTCTCTCTGCCCCTCCCCCACTCACACTCTGTCTCTCTCTCTCAAAAAAAGCATTAAAAAAACTTAAAGAAAACACAGGATTCTCAATTGTATCAAAAAGTGCCTGAATGTTGTCCAACGTGCTGGTTTGAAAGAGTCACGGTCAGAGTGCAGGAGATGAGCGGCTGGCACATCAGGATCCCCCCATCAAGAACACCAAGTTTACTGCCTCACCTTTGAGATGTCTTAGCAAAGGTAGCTTCCTACATCCCCACATCTTGAAATGGAATGTCGATAAGATTTCTTCTGGCACCAATTTTTCTAAGACACTTGTGCTTAACCTCACTGAAGAGATTTATTTGTATGTGGAATTTACATACATCCTGAGTAAGGAGGGTGTGTGGTGATCCATCATGTGAGTTTGAGGGGCCCACTGGAAATGGCGCGTGCTGGTGGTGGGGGGACAGGGATGCCAGAAGGTATCCAGAAGAGGCAATGGGGGGAGGATCGGAGTGGCTGTTCCACAGGTGGAGCAGGAAAAGGATAGGAGGAGAATGGGTTCGATGAAGTGTGCTGTGGGTGCCGATGGGCTGTTGTGTGGTGAGAGGCATTGAGTGGACATGGGTACTACCCAATGGGCAGTTGGATATTCGCTTCATTGCTTGTGAGCAACCCCATGGAGGTGATGCTGCAGGAAGGAAATGAGAGAGACCTCCTGGCCTAGTGCTCTCTTCAAGACGAGTTCACGGACCTAGCACCCTGGGCACGGTTTTTTTAGATAATGGGTTGTCTTTAGGAGATTTAGTTTGGGAAATCCACTGGAGGAGGGATGCAATGCACTGAATGTTTGTGTCCCCCCTCCCCCCCCCCCCGCCACATTCATATGCTGAAACCCTAATCCCCAAAGTGATGGTATTTGGAGGTAGGGCTTTGGGGAGATAATTGGTCACAAAGGTAGAACCATCTTGAATGGGATCAGTGGTCTCATGAGAAGAAGCCAGAGAGGTAGGTTGTATTTTACCGCCATGTGAAAATATGTGTCAGGACAACATTGGATGGACCTTGAAGGCATTATGCTAAGTGAAATAAATCAGGCAGAAAAAGATAAATACCATAGATTTCACTCACACGTGGAATCTAAAAACAACAACAAAAAAATCTCATAGAAAAAGAGATCAGAGTTGTCGATACCAGAGGCCAGGAGTTGAACAAAGGGGGCAAAAAGGTATAAGCTTCAGTTATAAGCTAAATAAGTCCTGGGGATGTAATGTACAACATGATGGCTATAGCGAACAGTGCTGTATGATTGGCAGGAAGGTTAAGAGAGTAAATCCTCGGCATTCCCATCAAAGATGGAAAGAAAAGGCACAATGTGCAGTTGGCCATCTGCAGCCCAGAAGAGGGCCTTCAGCAGAACCCAGTCATGTGGCCACCCTGACCTTGAAGTCTGAGCCTCCAGGACTGTGAGAAATAGATTTCTGTTGTTTAAGCCACCTCGGGTGTGGTGCTGTGTTATAGCAGCTTGAACCAGAGGATAATAGTGGGCACAGGGAGGGCAGGTTGGGGACTACTGGTGACACATGACACGGGCCTGGCTACTGTGTTGATGCTGGAAATGGAAAACCCAAGGTGGAAACGGTGTGAGGACAGATGCTGAGGGCCATGAGGGGAAGGGAAACTGAAAGAAATTTTAGACAACAGGCATCTGATCCATTTATGTGCTTCCAGAGAGGGTCAGCTGCAGATAGAAAGCTGAGAACCACAGCGCCAGAGTGGTCTGTGACTGTCAGCTCATAGGCGACGCACAATCTCCACACCCCATTTTCCCCTGAACTCTCCGGGACCAGACGTGTTTCCAAATGGCAGCCCCTTCTGGAGTGGGCACCAACCTTCCCCTCTTTGCGTATTTGTTTTTTCTGAAGCTGACCCCAAGCCCTCTCTCCACATCATTTCCTAACCTCCTGACCTGACCTCCTTGGGGCCACCCCCTGGAGAGGTCCTGAGGCCTCAGCTGCAGCAGGGAGGTGGGTTGGATTAGAGGAAACCCCAGCACAAAACACCTTCTCTTCCATCTGCGTCCAGGACTGTCTTCCGGGGCTCTCTGCTCCCCTCCAAGAACAATTCAAGGAAAACTCTTTGTCCTTTGCTCTCAAAGGTAATCCAGGGACAGTGTTTTCTTCCCCATGAAAAAAAATTTTTTTTCATCCCTGTCATCACTGCAATTCGAGGTGCAGGTTTCACACTCTAATTCCCAGAATAAAACTCCCATTCCAGTGGAAATCTCTCTGCGACAGAATTCCCAAGCTTAGTCAATGGTGCAGTTGTTCCCAGTAGCGGTCGATATGACAGCTGTCACGACATGCCAGGACAACAAAAGGATTTGGACCATCTTTGAACTCCATTACAACCAAATCCAGTGGCAAGTGAAAGTTTGTGTTTTCTGGTTTTGTGTCAGATGATGGAGATAGTTATCTAGTAACCTTGATTCTTTTTTTTCATCCCGAAGCCAGGCCTCGGATTGGCTTATGTCATTTCAAGAGTGATAAGCAGGGGAACAGTGGGAAGAGGGAAATGGGGAGCTTTGCAGCAAGACCGATTAGTGGAGAATTTTTTCTGACCAGGAGAAGTTGGGAGCAAATCTCTAAACAAGAACATGCATGCTGTTTCTTGACCCTTCTTAGCACAGAGTCCCGGGACCAGTCCCACACTTTTTATCCTGGTTCCCAGACCTCCTGATGTTGGGAATGGGTAAAGAGCTGTATGGGATTTGCAAGCCTTAGTTCTCCACAAGGTGACTGGAACCTCTAGAAACTGAGAGATTGTGCAAGAAGAAGGGGGCTCTCTGCAGAGATGCTTGCTTCTTGGTCCTAGATACTCCACAGCCTAGGGAGTCAGAGCCAGCCAAGGCCAGCCAAGGAATTCTGGCTATGATCCTGAGACTCAGTTTTTTTTTTTATCTGTAAAACAAAACTATAACACTTCCTCCCAGTATTCTAGATACCCCCATCACACTCCAAAGTTGTTCTTCGTCACTGCTCCCCACCTCAGAATATGGCACCACTGGCCAATCAGTTAGTCAGTCCCCAAACCCAAGAGTCATCCTGGACTCCTCCTTCCACCCACCACTAGTCCATCAGCACGTCCTGCAGGCTCCACATCCAAAGCATATTCCTCGTTTGCCTTCTTGTCTCCAACTCCTCTGGCAACACACTAGCCGGCCCCTGGCTGTCTCTCCCTAGGACCCTCCTTTGACTGTTCTCCCTGCACCCACTCTCGTCCCCTCTCAATCTATTTGCCAAAGTCACCTGAAAACGCAGATCGGTCACAACCCTCCAACCGCTTGCTTCTGCCCTTGGCATACGGCTCACACTCAGTAGTCCTTTCCTTTGGTATCACTTAGGTGTGGAACCTTAAAAAAAGAAAAGTCATAGAAAGATCAGATTTGTGTTTACCTGGGGCACTCTTGTACCTATGCACATCCTCCTCCAATCTTGGCAGGATTAGCTCCTTCCTATCCTTCAGCTCATAATTCAAATGTAACCCTGTTCCTCGTCCACTCTATTGAATGCAGTGCCCTGCCCTTAGCACTCTCCATGGCATCACTCTATGGCTGTTTTATTCACGACGCTTATGGTCCAGTCTGCATATGTGTCTGTGTTTGTGTGTGTGTGTGTGTGTGTGTGTTCATGTTTACTGCTGGTTTCTACCCAGACCGTAAACTCCATGAGAAAAGGTACCTTATCTGAATTATTCCTTCTGGTCTTTCTAGAACCTAGAATGACACGTAGTAGATGCCCAATATGTATTTGTTGAAATTCAATAGCTGAATGAATACAAATACAGGTAAGAGGAATAAATTGTTGTGAGGATGGGATGAAATATTGGAGGAGGAAGTGATTTGTAAACTGTCCGGCGCCATCTTCTGCAGTCGTTCTCATGCTAAAGCACGCATTGTCGATTCCCAGGAACATGGGAAATGGGCAATTCTTTGCTGCTGTCCTCTGCCTTTCACCCTGGCCACCCACCTTCTACTAATTTGTTCGGTGGTGACTTTTCAGTGGTTGCTGCTTCACTGCCCTAGCACATCCAGCATTTATTTTGGCTTAATGGCCCGTGACCCCGTATTATATTTCTCAACATTGGTAAAGACTCAATTATTAGGTGAACGAACTCAAATTTCCTTTAGGCAATAGATGTTTATCCATTCAGTCATCCCTTGCCCCTTTGTGGGAGGGGCTGGTTTAGGTATACCAGGCCCATGAACCATGGTGGAATTTTTGTTGTTGTTATTTGTATGTTTTCAGTATAGTTAATATAACATGTTGTATTAGTTTCAGGTGTACACCGTAGTGATTCAACAATTCTAGACATTACTCACTGCTCATCACGGTAAGTGTAGTCTTAATCCCCTTCACCTATTCCCCTGTATTCTTCTAAGGTAGGTAAAGTGAACAGTGGATTCTCTGCTTGGGAGTGCCTTTCGGAGAGCAGCTTAAAGGTAAAACACTATCATCTTTGGGCAAGCATTAAAAAAGCTAGGATGGTTCTCCCAAGGATGTCCCTTACACCTCCCAATTTTGCCTTTCCCCAAATCATTGAGTGCAGAGCTTCAGATGGCTGCCTGTCATAGGCCTCTCCAAATAGTAAATCTTGCCTTGGCTTTTTCAGCCAAACCAGTCCCTCATGCCATGCGTACAAGTGCCGGTTGAGGCGGTGGCCACCGTTCTCCTGAGAAACGCTCAGGGAAGCTGGGCCACCTGGCAGGCTCGGTGTAAATGGGTATTACACCAGCTGTGTGGCAACAGCCACCTCGCTGCATCACAAAGAGCCCTGTACACTTCCCAAGGGCTTTCCCATATAAATTTGAGGTCTGAAGAAGCTGCCTCCAAAAAAAATGGGATTCTAGGCTGTTTTCTGACTGCACAGTTTTTCAACAAGGGAAAGTAATATATCTCCTGAAGCCACTAACCCTTAACTATAAGAAACGTTTAGGAGTCCTGATTTCTAGCATTCAGGTGTTTGGTACTCAGCGAACAACGTTATTCTTGTCGTTGGCCTTGCATTCCCTTTTGGATGTCTATAAATGTATTTGTCTCATTTGTTTGGATTTAGCCATGTCTCTCAGCGGTAGGATTTTCTTTTGCCTTACTCCTTTGGTGTGTTTTTCTCTTTTAACCGTAGTAAGCCTTACAGAAAGACATGATACCAATTGCAAGGTCATGTTCATTTTCAGTGGCAGGAAAACACAGAATACCATCAAGCTCAGGCAGCCCGTGATGTGAACCTCCAGCTGCAAATTCCTTATAACCTTACTTAGGATCCTTCATTTCTTCATCTTTTATCAACTTTCAGATGACACTGTCAATGTAGTTAAGACTTCCAGGAACTTAACCTTTTGAAACTCCATTCTTGACCATAAGAGACTGACAAATGATATCATTTGCTCTGAGAGCATCTTGAATTTTAGCTTCCCAGTCAACACATTTGCAATCATCTCTCGCCCTTTCACTGTTAATTTTAGGGATACCATCGTTTGTATCCTGTCGGTGTTCACTAGCAAAATAAACGTCCCTCGTGAAAGAGAAAGTGTGTGCGAGGCTGAAAACTTCTGGAGACATCTAAGGATTCCGAGGGTCAGAGAAACCAAAATCCAAATCCTTGCGAGAGTACGTTGTTCTAATCCATTTGCCATGAAGTCTCTCCTCACTGTTTCCCCTTAGCCCCCATCTTGTTGTGTATCCCTAAGTCGAGTGCCTTTTTGGTATGAATAGGGAATTCTCTTTTAGGGTATAATGCTAAGTGACATAAGTCAGTCGGAGAAAGACAAATACCATATGATTTCACTCATATGTGGAATGCCAGGACCAAAACAAATGAGCAAAGAAAAAAACAGACAAACCAGAAGACAGACTTAACTCTAGAGAACAAGCCAGTGGTTCCCAGAGGGGAGGGGGCCGAGGGGATGGGTGAAACAGATGAAGGGAATTAAGAACACACTTATCCTGATGAGCACTGAGTAATTCACAGACTTGTTGAATCACTGTGTTATACACCTGAAACTAAGATAACACTGTGTTAACTATACTGGGGTTGAATTTTTTTAAATTAATTTAAATTAAAAAAAAAAGAGATTATCTTTTATAACATGCCTCTGTCTTCTCAGGGAGGAGACAGCCTGGCCTGGCTGCAGCGGGAGGGGTGGGGGGAGGGGGCCGTCTGCAAAGCTGAGGCTTGTGGGGGAGGTGTGTCTTGCCCAGAGCATCTGGGGCCCGGAAGATGGAGGAGAGCTGCATCCTGAGGGAGGTGGGTGTGGCTGAGGTCAGAACACCAAAGAAGGGTATAAACAGGTCTTCAGAGGGAGAGGTTGAGAGGCTGCTGTGGAGACAGGGAAGGAGGGAGCTGGGGAGAGGAGGGTCAGAGGCCACGGGTTGAGAGGTAAGTGAGTGGGTGGGCCTGGGGAAATTCTTGTGTGGTAAGGCTAGGGAGCTGTGACTTGCATCTGGCTTTTTATTTGCTTTCCTTGTCATGTGCATGGGAGAACCAATCACGTTTCCAACCGTGCTCACTGACCCTAATCAACTGTATCCTGCTCTGGGCAAGCACGTGCCTTCTTCTAGTGGTGAACACACTTCTGTTCATGGGAAATGAGTTAGAAAACCAAAATAGTCACTGGCCTCGTATTTCCCCATTCAGAATGGAAATCGCTGTATGGAGTTCATGGCAAAACTGAAAATGTACAACTTTGTTTACCTGCTTTATTGGAGAACATCACTACAGGTCCGCGTTGCTTATCGCTCCTGGGTATCAGAGAAGGTGTGTGAGACTTACTCTGAAATGGTTTCTGACCGGCTGCGAAGGTGACAATGGTCTTCAGAGTTCTGGGTAGTAGGCTTCATTGAGAGAGTGACATTTGGGAAAACATGTACAGGAAGTAAGGAAGTGAGCCAAGAGGATATCTGTTGAAAGAACATTTTAAGTTGAGAGAGTAGTAAGTGCAAAGGCCCTGAGACAGAAGGTTTCCTGGTATGTTTGAGGAACAGTGAGGAGGCCAGTGTGGTATGGTCTCCAGGTATTATTCAGGGAAAGGGCAGCATTGCGAAGCAGGGAAAACCTCTGGCTGAAGGCGTTTGCCATTACTGTCATTGGCGCCGAGGCCCTGGAATTCAGTGGCGACACACAGTTAAAATGAAGAGACGTAGAGAATTGTGGTTAAAGGCACACGCTTTGTAAAAAAAAAAAAAAAGAAAAAAAGAAAAAGAAAAAATTAAGTTGCTCCGTAAAAGACACTGTTAAGAGAACGAAAAGACAAGCCAAGACTAAGAGAAAATATTTGCAAGTCACATATCTGATAAAGGACTTGTGCCAAAATCATACAAGGAAATCCAACAGTGAGAAAACAAACCCGTTTTTAAAAGTGCAAAATATCTGAGCAGAAACCTCAACAAAAAAGACCTACAGATGGCCAATAAGCACATACAAATGAAAACAACAAGGACATACGACTGCACACCTATCAGAATAGCCCAAATCCCAAACACTGACAGCACCAAATGCTTTGAGCATGTGGAGCAACAGGAACTCTCACTCCTTGCTGCTGGAAATGTGAAATGGTACAGCCACTTTGGAAGACAGTTTAACACTTTATTTTCAAGTTAAAATATGACCCAGGAATCACACTCCTAGGTTTTTATCCAAGTGAATTGGAAACTTAGGTCCACGGCTCATGAGTGTTTACAGTAGTTTCGTTCATAATTACCCCAGACTGGAAGCAGCCAAGACATTCTTCAGTAGGTGAACGGGTAAACCAACTGTGGTCCATCCAGACAGTGATATGCTATTCGGTGGTAAAAAGGGATGAACTACTGATACACTCGACAACCTGAATGAATCTTTAATGTGTATTGCTAAGAGAAAGTAGCCAGTCTGAAAAGGCATGATTCCATTTATGTGATATTCTGGGGAGGACAAAACTAGAGAAACTGGAAACACCTCCATGGCTTCCAGGGGTTTGGAGAGAGGGGAGGGTTGAATATGTGAAGCGCAGGGGATTCTTTTAGGGTGGTGGAACCATTGTGTATGTTATTATCCTGGTGCATTTGACCTTATACATTTGTCAAGACCTGCAGAGCTTTATAGCACGAAGAGTAAACCTTCATGTACACAAGTTTTAGAAAATCGTTTTGGAAACGGGAGAATCCCAGGATGGAATGCAGACCGTGACAGAAGAACCGAACTGCATTCCAAATACACGGAGCCACCTCACGGGACGAGAATAACTTTGGACATGAGTGGAGTTTTTAAGACCAGAGACAAAAGAATCTTCACATAAATGCTGAACTCTAATTGATCAAGTTGTTTCCTATGCAGGTGGAGATGAACAGTTCTGATACGGCTATGAGTGTATACTGGGATGGAGCAGCTAAGCAAAGGGGTGGCAGATGGTGGGAACCAGGATTCTCATCGTTGGAGTTGGAGACATTGATATGAACTCATGTCCGGCTTCGTACAGACACAGATGGTCTCACATAGAGCTACTGATAGATCTGTGTATGTACACGGGCAAGGTACCACGTCTCACTTTCCTCCATTTCCTCGCTCATAAAACGCTTCCTGGCAGGGAGGCAGGGGCTTGTGGAGTGCCTGGAGGTCACCCTAGAATGAAGTCAAAGCAGGTAAGAGGGCCAGCCGGGAGCACCTCCTGGGAGGCAGAGTATGAAGCCAGGGAATGGGAACGCAGTCAAGATGAGAACAGGGAGTGCAAGTCAACGAGAGGTGTGTTTAGTTTCTCTCCATAGTAGAAACATAGTTTCTCTCCATGTTGGAAGGCCACATGTGTTCAGATGCTCACAGTTTGGTGAGCCATGTGAGGCAGGCCCCTTAAAGTGGCACCGTCATCGTCTCAACTGGTATTTCTCTCATGTGCTCCCTCTTTTAGTATTTAATCTTTGGGTCTGATTTGATCTGATGCCAGCCTTTCCAGTGGGATGAAAATAAAGGCGTGGCTTAGAGATCAAAAGGTATGTTGCCTATTGACATTATTTGAAAAGAAGTGTCATTGATAATATATCGTCCAGTTCCGTCTTGGGTAATAGTAGCCAGGTTCTCAAAATATACGGAGGCCAGGCTCCAAATTTGCATGTACAGAGCTACTCTTGGAAAATGAGCTCTACCAGTCCCTGCTTCATTAACTTCGTGGTGCTTACTTCATTAACTAATTTAGTTTTCACTTCATTAATTTGCCCAGAATCTCTTTAACTTTTTCAATGCCAGTAGCAATTCTTCTTGTGCATCCACACGATGAAAATACGTGCTTGGGTTTCATCCCCCCCTTCACCCCCACCCTTGCTCTCTTTCTTCTGAAGCCTCATATGCATACCACATTTGATTTTGCAACTTGCTAATTATCTGTGGGAAATATTTGATCCCAGTGTTTATTCTCAGTACTCCCAAAGACAGGTTTCTGCAGTTTTTTTTCCGCCTTCTGTCTTTAGTTTTCATGCTCGGGAACAGAGCCTAAAGAAGACCTAAAATGTTTTGGCTTTAAGATCAATATCAATTGTCCTGAATTAGATGTTTCTGGCGCCTTGGAATCTAGATTCTTACCTCTTCCAGGAAAGGGGCTGTGTCATTTTGCTCTTTTAAACTCACCACGTGCCTTTAATATAGTAATAATGACCTGTGTAGATACTATTACCAGGCACTAAATAATAGCAGGGCAATTCCCTTAACAAAATCTGAACCTAATTTATAATGGGAGAAGGGAATTACAGAAATGCTCACGTCTGCACTTGAAAATGACAGTGCAGACCGAGCTGTTCTATAAAATGCATGGCACTGGGCGTGGTTACGAGAAGCTACTAAATAGGGAGAAGTCAATTGCACAAGTTCAGTGCTGCACTCCTGTAAGGACTCAGCCTGTGGGACAGTAGCCAGTCTATGGAAAACATGTTGGTATTCTTAGCTCTCGGAGCATTCAAGTTGCCTAAGAGCAAAAGGAGTCCCCCGTTACCTCATTTACTGCACAGCGCGTGCTGTTCTTTGATGAAGAGCGGAGCCACAGAGGTGTCTCAAGACCTTCTTTGGCGGGCCTTCATAATTTAGACTTGATTACATATTCTTTGTCAGTTCTGCCTAGTTGTTTTGCAAGAACATTTTCTGACGCAGCCCGCAGCCAAAATCAAAGGCTCAACTTAGTCCAAGGTTTCAGTGAAATATCATGTATTTTAAGAAATTACTGTGGGAAGTCCCACATATCAGACTGGGTAGATGATTTGCCTGACCCGGTGGGGCCTTTGCATTTGTGAAGGAGCCCACTATAATGTGTGCTCCTCAGCAGGGATGGTGTATGTGGGTGCACTCAGGAAGTCTTTATAGAACAAACAGGACCATTGTAGAATGAAATTTAGTGTTTGTTATATGTAATGGAACAATGAACACTTAAAGTTTTAGAAGAATCTGCATCTTGGCTAAAGACAGACTAAAGGAAGAATAACTACCAACGTGATAAATTTCTTCCATACGAGTGAGAGTCTGTGCTAAGGACTGCCTCTTAGTCAATGAAAGCTGCTTCGTTTGCTATGTAAGTGTGATTATTACGAGTCAAGCATTCATAAAATAGCCAGGCTCATTCTGTTTTTCTTTGCTTTAAGACGTTTCATAAGGCAGGAGGACCTAATTAAACCATAGCCGGTTTTTGGACTAGGGATACGGTCACAATCACAGTGAATTAATTGAACACAACAAATTAATTTGATCATTTTTTTCCCTGTTGTGGCTAATATTTGATATTTGGTATATTACTTCTAAAATTATCAACTCCGAATTGTTACTAAACGATGAAAGGGCTGAGTTTTTTTTATTCTCTCTCTCTCTCTCTCTCTCTCTCTCTCTCTCTTTTTTTTTTTTTTTTTTTTTGACAAATGTGCCAGAATTTTTCTCACTCTAAATGAGCGTTGTCCTTCAGACCAGTCTCCTTGGTAAAAAACACTCATTCCAATGATGTTGCAATTGGTCAAACCTATTTTGGAGTTCTTCTCTTCATTCATTTATCCCATAAGTATGTGTTTTTTTTAATGGTTATTCATTTTTGAGAGACAGAGCATGAGTGGGGGAGGGGCAGAGAGAGCAGGAGACAAAAAAAATCCAAAGCAGGCTCCAGGCTCTGAGCTGTCAGCACAGAGCCTGACGAGGGGCTCAAACTCACGAACCGTGAGATCATGACCTTAGCCAAAGTCGGACGCTTAACTGGCTGAGCCACCCACATGCCCCCTCCATAAGTACATATTAAACGCCTGCTTTGTGCCAGCCACTATGAACTATGTTAGGTCCTGGAGACAGAAAGCAACTTCATTTACTACTTCGTTTTTCTTGCCAAATCCTTTCTATCGGCCTGATTGCCCACCTGACTCATTACACATGTATTGGAATGATTTTTTTTTACCGAACAACAAAACCATAACAAAACAAACTACCACCTCAGTCTCCTCCTTTCTGTCCAGTAGCCTCCTTCCTCTGGACTATTACCACTGGTCTCCTGCCCACTACCTTAGTCCCCTACCATTTAAAACCCTTCAAAAGCTCCCAATTACCCAAAAGAAGAAGTCAAAACTACATTTCTGGTGTCATCTCTTGCCCCATCTCCTTATTTTCATGCTTAGTAATCTGAACCACCTCTTTATTGTGCTGTGAATTACCCAAAAGCTAGCAGATCTCATGCTGCCCTTCTGTTTTCTTTGCATGTTCAAGACCACTTTGTTGGGTCTAAATTCTCCCTCAAAACCCTGTAGACATTGCTCCTTTGTCTTTTGGTAGTTTTTGTTGAAAAGAACAAATCATGATGATTTTGATTTGGGTATTTGATTGTTCCTTGAATGTCAACAGGAATCTTTTAAATTATTTGTCACGACATACTTAACAGGACATATTTGGATATATATTGATCTTTATTTGGTGATTTTGTTTACAACATGGAACATGGAATGTGGTGATCCTCTCTAATACCTAATCTCAGATAAGTTTTCTGAACTGAAACATTTTCTTCTGTTACAGTTT
This sequence comes from Neofelis nebulosa, assembly GCF_028018385.1. Classification (NCBI taxonomy): domain Eukaryota; kingdom Metazoa; phylum Chordata; class Mammalia; order Carnivora; family Felidae; genus Neofelis; species Neofelis nebulosa. The sequence continues at coordinate 121,897,238 of NC_080800.1, forward strand.
CAATTATTTTTTTCTAATCCATTATCTCCAGTTACTTCCTCAGAAACACCTGGTACTGGTAGGTAGACCATGTGACCTACCTTCCACAGTGCCTATTTTTTCTCTGTTCTCTACAAAGCACTTTAGGAATGTTTTTCCATTTATTTCTTTGCTTCCATGATTCATTCTTTCATCTTGACCATTGCATTTTTTTGTTTGGTTGCATCACAGGGACTGGGTCTAGAAGATTGTATGAATTTGTAAATGAATACAGAATATGCTATTCAAAAAATTTTTGCTTTGCAGAGAGAGCTCTTTTTTTTTTCTGGTTGCTTCATAGCTGTATTATAGGTGATTTGGGAGAAAGATCTTCAGGTGACCTCACTCATCTGTCTGTCTTCCTGGAAGACAGATGTATAAATGATGACACATTTATACACAACATAAATGCTGAATTCTGGGAATTTTGTTAGTGTGTTCTAAAAGCGCCAGCAAGTATTTGCTGCATTAGCCATAACCTGGATAGGGTTCCCATATTTTGTAATTATGCTGCTAGTTCTTCCCTGTAAGTTTTAGTACTTTATGTTGATTACTGTCTTTGGATAGCCAATATGTAACTAACACACATTTTTCTTCTCCATATTCCTCTTTTTTTTTGTATTCTTTTCACCTCTCTCTCTCTCTCTTAGTGAATTTAGTACCAGAGTTGGTTCTGCTAATAGCCCAATTAAAACACTAAATGAAATTTTGATCACTTATTTAACTTAATGAAAATAACTTCATTGCTCTTCTGATCCTATAAAACCACAAACGGTATAGAAGCAGGCTACTTGTTCTAAAAAAGAAGTTCGTGGAAGGGATAAATAATATAAATGATTAATTATTGACTTTTGGGGCTGTATTAATAGAACAAAGTTATGTTGCCTAGGAAAGAAGTAGTTAGGCATTGTAAGCAACATTTGTATTCATTTTATGGAATTCTTTTTTTTTCTTCATTTTATGAAATTCGTAAGGTAATGTGTAGTCTCCTAGAGTGAGCAGGAAAATCTTTGGCTGGACAACTCTCAGAAACTGCTAAATACTTAGAAGACACAATTATGTAATGCTCTCAAGAAGTATGTAGTTTAACTGTGTAAAACTCAGATGCTGTACAGGTTTCTAACTAGCTGGGATGCCTGCATGTTTATGATAGAGGGAACATTTAATGGGGTTGGACACACTGGCGTTCCAGACTCCAAAATACAGATGATGAATTGCAAATTCTTCTACTCGATCCCTATGGGTTATGGTTTCCTCCTTAAAAGCTGTATTTGAATGATATATAGTGGCTGGTAATAGCATCTGGCTCCAACCTTGGAACTCCCTTTGGGACTCTGTAAAGCTTATAGATTTTGTTCATATTTCTTTATTTTAAAAGAATAGCTTCCATGTTCTTCTCTGAAGGACTATTATTTGGAGCAGCAATTAGTTGAGCAATTAATAAGTCCTTTCAGATATAAGTGTGTATGTATATAGGTACAGAAATGGATGTAAGTGTGAACTGCGTATTTTCAAACAAATAGAAACTTACCTTTGACCGGTTAAATGATATGCTAGCAACAGCCAAGTAACTTGATTTTGCTTTTATTTTTAATGTAAATGTATACCTCTACCTACCTGATTGATTGCCCATCATTTCCAGAGAGCATGAAATTCACCACGGGAAGGTTGTTTCTATACTCATTCGTTCCTTCAGACTTCTGTTAATTTCTTGACAACTATTATGTGCCAGGCACTGTACTAACTTCTAGGGAAACAAAGACAGAATGGGGAAGAAGAGGCTTTGATTTCTATGAGCCAATAACACCCTTGGGGTGCCTACAGATAATTACAACCCAGTGTAGTGAGTATAAGGACAAAGACGGCCCCATGGTGCCAGTGGAGCACAAAGTAGGGACAACTCACTTAGAGTGATAGACGAGAATAGAAACTGTATTTTTACCAATGACAACCATTGGCTGAGTCTCTATCATCAGGAGGATTCCATGCTGAGTTCTGAGTATCCAAGAGGTAGATGACCTCAAGTTGCTTAAGATCAAGTTGGTGAGAGTAGTATTAAATAATGAATATAGCTGATATATGGGACTCTTGTAGGCTAATAGTAGGAAATAGAGTTGAAGAGGCAGTTTAGGGCCACTTTGTGGAGTTCCCTGAATGTTACACTAAGAGTTCTTAATTCAAAATGTATTAATTCAAATCATATTAGCTAGTGGAGGGGTCACTGAAGGTTTTTGAGCAAGATGAATGTGAATGTCTAGCTTCCCTGCTATAATACAAGTTCAAAGAATCAAGTGGCCCCCCTTGCTTTCCATTAATAACCCAGAGACAAGCACAGTACTTAGCACATAGTATGTCCTTGATACATATTTCTTGCCCAACTGTCTATATACAAAATAGTCTTTTTGACAGTCCTGGCCATTGTTAATTGCATGTGTTGAATGACAGAAGAGAGCCAGGAAAACCAATTGGGCTGCCCTTGAGTAAAGTAATGAAGATCTGGACGTTAGCAGGATTATTGGAAATAGAATGAAGAGGTGATTGCAAGAAAGAAATGGATAGTACTTTATGATTGGCTAGGTTAATGGAAAAAGGGAAATGGAGGAAACAAGGATTATTCTAAGCTTTTGAGAGGGTAACAGACAAGGGCTGTTAGCAGAAATGGGGAGCCTAGAAGGAAGCTTATTTGAGGAGAAAGATGATGAACATGGGCTTTAAAAATGTGAAGAGCTATTTGAGAAGCCTGGCTAGAGGTTTATCAATTTTGTTTATTTTTTCAAAAAACCAACTCTTGGTTTCATTGATCTGCTCTAGTTTTTTTTTTTGTTTTTTTTTTTTTTTAGATTCTATATTGTTTATGCTCTGATCTGTATTATTTCTCTTCTTCTGCTGGGTTTGGGGTGTTGGACACTATGGTCCAGCAATTTTCAACTAACCTCCAGTAGCCTAGTCATGGAGATTATAGGTAACTTGTTTTGTCTGTTCCCATATCACATAGTGGTTATGTCCAAGCCATGAGTTATGGGAGTGGTCTGATGCCAAGGCCATGGCACTGTCCACACACATGGCAATAGGGTGGAAAAGCCACTGTGCCTTCCGGAATTGAAGCATTTTAAATGTGAAGCAAAATATCAGATGAAAGCACAAGAGACTCCCACAGCAACTCAAGAATAATAATAATAATAATAATAATAATAATAATAATTAGACAGGATGTTTTAAATACCTAACCATTGAAATACTATCTTTTGAAATTCAGTACCGCAATTTCAAGGTCCAGTTCCATTAACTAGCATAATGAGAGAAAAACGCTCTGTATGTCCTTACAGAGAAGAAGCATTTGAATAGTGTTTAAAAAAATAGTAATAAAAAGACAATAGCAATTTGCTAAGGCAGTATGTCATAACTTTGATTATGCAAAAAGTGAAGTGGAGTGTAGTGAATTTGAGGTCAACTTTTCAAAGAAGTCATCAGGGGGAAAATAAGAAAAGTGCCAGAGAGCTAAATATGCATGAAGCTGCTATTGAAGTTTAATGGAAAAATGGGGCTCTTGTCAGCTAGCTGAGTACTTAATAATGTTAACACCACTACAAACAAGTTGTGGTTTATTGCTTCAATTTCCTACGTACTGGCAAGAGAATTAACAAGACTGATGCATTAAGATCTTAGATTTCAGTCAAATTAGGTGACTAAGAGGGTGATGAAAAACACTTGTTCTCGAAGGGAACACGACTCTATCAGGAACTGGCTATGTTCTGCATCAGATCATTGGATGAGCTGCTGATTGAACAGTTACACTGAAAAGGAAACCCCTTAATCAATCCTTTTTGTACAAGAGCTGTTATGTAGTAGGTGATTTAAAGGAAAAATATGCAGAGATAGGAAGCACAGGTACATCTCTGAATATTTATGTTTGAATTCAGAGAGATGAGCAAAATAACAGAGCCTTTGTGAATATCCCTATTTCATTGAGAATGTAAGATGCTATCAAAGTAGACTTTTGGAAGATGAACTCACTTTAGTTTTCCCTCAGATTTAATGGAGGATCTCCATGCAATTAAATGACTCACCTGGAATCGCTTGGCCAAAGGGAAGCTTTCTCGTTCAAGCTCTTTCTCAGCACCAGTATGGATGACAATTGTCACTGGATCCTCAAGTATCTGCCTTTACTGCCTTGTAAACCGGACAGAGGATAAAAGGCATGGCCCATTACATAGTGCAGCATACGTACAGCCTCTTCAGAAGAGGGGTGTATGAACAAGAGGTGAGGACAGTAGACTGGTTGATGAAGGGCTGAAGATGTTGATGAGAAAGTACAACTTCCAGTTCTTCAGTGAAAAAGACCCCTGTCATATACTGGACTCAACTACAAGTCACCCAGCCATAGTATATGGAGGAAAACATCAGACTGTCATTGTCCAAATATGAGTTCTTCTGTAGAATATGGGAGCCCTCTCCTAAGTTGATATGTTTTCCAGAAGATTTATCTGGTATGATTCATCCTTGTAATCGAAGTTACAGATTCACTGAATCATGAATTGCTAGACCTTAAAGGCCAGTGCTTTAAAAATCTCAGCCGCAGAATTCTTTGTAAAGTGGGATCTTATGCGAATGCCCATTTTATCTATGTATGAAAGCAGAGCTGCTTTGGGGAAGGACAGGGAAAGGACTGGATGCATCAGCTGTTCCTCCAACTCTTCAGCGGCCACCCCTAAGGCATCTTAGAGGAGCCCTAAAATCGCTGGTGTGATTGGAAAACACACCAATTTCATAGATGAGAAAACTGAGGCTCAGCGTAGTGAAATGACTTGGCTGTGTGGGTCATGCAACCCACAAAGCCGGGGCAGTATTTAGCACTACAACCCAGGTTTCTTCTCATTTGGGCTAGAGTGAAGATCTTCTGGCCTCCCAAGCTCTCACTTTGTGGCAACTTGGAGAAATAACAAACAGAAAGTTGCATTAATTTGTTTCATTAAGTAGATGGTTTAGGAGTAAAAGGCAAAGCAGCTTTTGTCTAGTGCTTGGTAGCTGTCAATTCCGTGGAGGAAAGAAAGAGGTTAGGCACAGTCATTAGGAAGGCTTCATATGGAAGCCGAAGTTGCTTGGGAAATTACAGAACCATTGACTAGAATACATCAAGTACAAAAGGGAGATGTAATAATAGAAAAGTAGTTATGCACCTAAGTCCTGAAATGTAGTATTACATCCATCCTGAGAGGTAATCACTCCTGTCATTACTGAGCTCTGTGATCGCTCAGTCTGGCATGATAGACGGCTTCAAGCTCAATCCCATCATCGGCAGATCTCGCAGCAGAAGCCTGGGCTTGTACATCTCAGCTGGGGCTCAGGCAGAGGAGAGAAATAGCCTCCCTGGCAGTTTTTCACTGACCTTTAGGTATTGGTTATAGGCCTACGTAATTGAAATAAATGATTTTTTTTCATTAGTGCTTTATGGAACCATTTAAAATTATAATCTTTCCTGTCCTAGAATTAGTTTAATATGATCCACTATGATTACCTCTAATTGGATTTAATTTAGATGGAAATGTTTGAGCTCATATAATGGATAAGGCTCCAGTGCAGTGTATGTGTGTGTGTGTGTGTGTGTGTGTGTTTTCAAATTTCAGAAGATTGATTTTTCTTGCTATGGACTGCTGTGATTGTATGTTACTAAACCCTGGGCTAGCGAAACACCTAGAATGTTATTTTACTCCAAAGATAGTTTGTCCTTGTTGGAAGTTGTAGTTAGAGAACAGACCGTGTGCTATAATTCTACCTCGGGAAGGGACAAAATAGAGCCACATGATTTTCTTCTATCCCTCCTTGCACTCCCCCTGTTGAGGGTCCACTGCAGCTTTCCCCATAAAACAGAGTTCTATATCTACACGTTGCTCTACGTCTCTTGAGGTTTGGTTGGCCGTTCCTAGTGTGGATGCTGAAGAGCCTCTTTAACACGCAAAATGGTAAATGACCGTAGCATTGAATTGGGGGAGAGACTGGAAGAAATAGTCTGGGGCTCTGCACGGTGGATGAAACGTCGGGAAAGACGAGTGGAGAATGCCATTGTGTGACAGCCCACTCCTGGCACTGAGCGGCGCAGTTTGCTTCCCGCCTGCTTCTATGTCCTTAGTGGATTTTTGCTAGTGTCTTGCTGTTTCCCTCCTCTATTAGGGGCTAGAAAATGACTTAGTTTTGCCATAATCAGGCAAACGTTTGACTCAAACATTTTGGTGCTTTTCCAAACATGTATTTTTAAAGCCATTTGCGCAGTGACACTGTGTCTTCAGAGCTCGGTGTCTCACCAGGGGCCTGGCACTCACGCTCACTAATGCACTGGCTTGGTTCCCTCTCTAACAGGAGGCACCGGTTAAAAGCCTGCTCCCACCCCAGGCTCGTTGGGTCTAAAACCTGACTGGCCCAGAGGAGCCTTATTTTAGTGATTAAGACTTCAGATGGATTACCCCCACCTTGGGCGCTGTGGATGGATTTGGTTATCACAGTGTGCAGATTGAAGGCTTGCTATTGAAAACCACAGAGATGAGTTATCAGAAATGCTCCCTATAAAATTGGAAGCGTTATGTACCAACCAGACATGCACAGGAAAGCAAGAAAGGGCAGGAGGAGAAACCTGGTTCCAAACCAAATGGGTATAATGCCCCGTTCCTTTGGTTTCTAGCCAATCTTTCCCAGCATTCTGGAAGCTAGAATTCACAGCCTTGGGACTCTCTTAAACTGAGTTTCAGAATATTGTTGGAGTTGAAAAACTAAGGGGCTAGGGGGAAGCAGTGCTATCTGTTTGGCACCAGGCAAATTTACTAGTACTTAATTCACTGTGATTTTGCTCCACCTGAAAACATCTGGGAGCTGGGGTAGTAGAGAAATGGTCTCATCAAGAACAAGCCAGATGCTAATGTTACAACTGAGATGTCGGTCTTGAAAAGCCAGAAGGCAGAGTGGGAAGTTGGTGATTCTTCTTTTCTCCTTCAGAGGCTGATTCTCCTTAAAAAGAGTTGCCCTCAGGGTGAGATGTTGATTGTAACCAGACTTTCCACTTTACCCTGGGATTTCACCTCTTGTTTAAGAACAGACAGGAAGCATCCAGGAGGATACCATTGTTGTCAAGAGGGATGGGTGGTCCTCATTTACTATGCAGAGAAGGGAAGAAGTACAATGTTCATTTTCTTCTTGAGATAGAGTATATTAAAAAAAAATCTGAGCACCTTCTTTTTTTTTTTTTTAATTTTTTTTCAACGTTTTTTATTTATTTTTGGGACAGAGAGAGACAGAGCATGAACGGGGGAGGGGCAGAAAGAGAGGGAGACACAGAATCGGAAGCAGGCTCCAGGCTCCGAGCCATCAGCCCAGAGCCTGATGCGGGGCTCGAACTCACGGACCGTGAGATCGTGACCTGGCTGAAGTCGGACGCTTAACCGACTGCGCCACCCAGGCGCCCCAATCTGAGCACCTTCTAAAGAGTCTGTGGATGCCTCTGTTTAATCTACAGCCAGGGGTAAGTTTCAACATGAAGGGAAAGATTTTATGTGTGTGTGTAAAATATTCCACATAATATATGTGCATCTATTATTATATATCATACACATATAATATGTGTACATCTATAATAGTATAGACTATTAATATATTATTTTATAACATATAATAATATATATAATAAGTTGGGAACTTATTTACTTTAGTAAAGCAGCTCCTGAGTGAAATGAATGAGGCAAAGTCTAATGAGACTTTTAATAGGAGAGAGGAGCTGGTAGCACAAATAAACAGCTTCCTGGATGATCTGGATACTTATTTGTTCATATAAATAAAATCCAGGATATGAACCATAGTTGAGATGCTCTTCATTTTAATACTCTTCCATGCCAGCCCCGTTCCTCTGAGTAAACATAGTCAATGACATATATTTGTTATATCTTAGAATTAAGGTGAACATAAATTATTTTGGGGGTGGGAGAATAGTATTTCATAATGTTCCTTAAGATATTGGAGGGACTCTGAGGTGTCACAAAACCAATATTGGGAAACTGAACTAACTCTTCCGTTAAATTTGGTTTAAAGGGTTGGTAACTTTCAAATTTGTAACAAGTATGTTTAGAAATCATGAGGACAAACTTCCTTTGGGTTTTTACCAATTTCACCTTTTACCACAGCTCTCCCGACACTGTGGCCATCCATTTTGAGGTGGGGCCTGCTAAGTTCCACGGGGAATTTTAAATTCTTACCTATTATTTTTGGTGTAAGAGACATCTTTCCTTTGGAGGAATTTTGTGGTCCAGAACTTTAAATAATAGCATCCATATTAGAAATCACATTTGGTAATTTTGTGCCACCGAATGGACAAAATAAAACCTATATGGCCTTGGCTGATTATTGGTACGATCAGCCCAAGGGAGCACAGCTGGTAACCCATCATTTGATTTTGGAAAGGGTGAAAGGAGGGTGAAAATAGCTAGTGGAAGCTCTTACTGTCTTCTTATCATCATTACCATCACCATCGCCATCATCATCACCATCATCATCACCATCATCATCATCATCATCACCATCACCACCATCATTTGTTGTTGCTGTAAAATCATGCACATAAGAAAAATTCTAAATGGTATAAGATAAAAAGTTTCTCCTACCCTTGTTCTCTTCCAGTTCCATTTCTCAGAGGAGTCACTTTTAACTGTTTTAAACATTCTGGAACATATCACCATAACACTAAATAATATAGCCCAATTTCTTGATTTGTTAGTTTTAGATAGTACACACTGACTGCATTTTCTGTTGCCATGACACATGAGGAATCTAGCAAGCTATAGTGTTTTCCACATATGTTCTCCCTTCGACTTCTTGATGGTGTTAATTATATTAGTTTTAAATTTCTTCCAGTGATTTTATTTATGAGCTTTAAACAGTGGATATCCAGTTCTATTTCTTGTTTCATCAAACGTCGAGACTATTTGCTCCCTACCTTATAAACAAACAAAGCACATGCACACTTACCCCCATCTCTCTTTCTCCTCCTCCGCCTCCTGTTTTCTCCTATGTCATTAATTTTATGTTGTCAAGGTTTATAACATTTGCAATTTATTCTGTAACTACTGAGTCTAACCATATGAAATTGTCATTTTTTTTATGTCAAAATAGCCAAATATCAGCAATTTCCTGTGTTTCAATCTAATACAGTGATACTTTGTGTGCTTGTCTATGGCTTGATTCTAAACATTGAAAAGCAATAAACATTCATAATATTAGATATATGTGTGTTTTACATGACAGAACAAATAGTGTCACTGGCCTCATGATTTTAAATACCATTTAATGACTCCCAAATATAAATCCCCAGTTCCAACCTCTCCCCTGAGGTGCAGACTCCTATCTAACTACCTGCTTGATACCTGTGTATGTCTATCTGCCATCTTAAACTTATCCTGTCCCGAACATTTCTTAACTTCCAGCCTGTAGAACCCTCTCCTTCTCTTGATGGTACGTGGCACCACTACCCATCGGTTACTCAAACCGCAAACGTGGAGTCAGCAGATTTCTGTCTTTCACCCTGAATTCCATCCTTATATAAATCTCTCTTTGGCTTCTTCTCCAAACTATACCCTGAATAGATCACTTCTCAACTCTTCTAATACTACTACCCTATCACCTCTTACATCACATTCTAGTGACTGTCACGTAACTGGTTTCCCGGTTTCTATTCTGGTTCTCATCCTCACAGTCCATCCTATAATCCATTCTCCACACACTGGTCAGAGTGATCTTCAAGCAGAAATCAGATCATTTCCCTGTGCTGCTTAAAACCTTCCAATTGGGTGCCTGACTGGATCTGTCAGTATAGCGTGAGACTCCTGATCTCACAGTCAGGAGTTTGAGCCCCACATTGGAGGCGAGTTTACTTAAAAAAAACACACACACACAAAAAACACAAAAACACCTTCCAATTGTATCTTTGTGTATTTAGAATGAAACAAAAAATCTGGTACATGACTTCTCAGGCTTTGCTTAATTCCCAACCCCAACAAACCTCTGTGATCGTTTTCCTATCACTGATGCCCCTCCCTTGTCTTCCAGCTACCATGACCTTATGCTGTTTGTGCCACATACCATGATGGTCCCTGTCGTAAGTGCTTACAGTGTGCTCTTTCCTCTGCCTGCAACACCCTGCTTCTAAATCTTTCCATGGCTGGCTGTTTTTTGTCATTCAGGTCTCAGTTCAAATATCACCTGCTTGTCTGACCACCCACTTTCATAATTATTTTTTAACATTTTATTTATTTTTGAGAGAGAGCAGAGGGAAGGGGCAGAGACAGAGGGAGACACAGAATCTGAAGCAACCTCCAGGCTCTGAGCCGTCAGCACAGAGCCCAACGCGGGGCTTGAACTCACAGACTGCGAGATCATGACCTGAGCCAAAGTCGGACGCTTAACCAACTGAGCCACCCAGGTGCCCCCTGACCACCCAGTTTTAAATAGTACATACCATCTCACCACTAGTCACCCATCCAGTTTTATTTTTTCAGAATGCTTAAAACACACTGAAATTTTCTTGTTTATTTTTTAAAAGTAAGCTTTATGTCCAATGTGGGGCTTGAACTCAACAACTCTAAGATCAAGAGTTGCATGCTCTACAGACCGAGCCAGCCAGGCACCCCATATTTATTTTTATAATCTATCTTCCAGCATTTGAATGTTTACTCTGTGAGGACAGAAACGTTGTTTTATGTTTCTGTTTACCGTCTTCTATCCCCTGAGCACCTAGAACACGGTCCAGCGTGTCATAAGTACTCAACAAATATTTGTTAAAAACATACTTCATTGAGAAAAAAATGTAATCCTAGGTCATTGAGAAGCATCAAGTTCAAATGGATTATCTTTTTTATACTCTGTCGATTATTATAAAAGTACAATGTTTTATTTTGTTTCATATTTGGACCATAGCTTGTTTTGTGTGGATTTTTTTTAAAACCAGAGATTTTTTTTTATTGTCTCTTTCTCCCCCACCCCACTCCTCACCTCCGTCCCTTCCTTCCTTCCTTTCTTCCTTCCTTTTCCTCCGTCTTCACTCTCTGAAAGAAGAGACATTTTCCTTTGTTTCATCAGTAAGAACCTTAAAGTTATTACACATACAGTTTATGGGGTAGCATTTTTTTCCTTCTTGAACATATTTTTCAAGCATCCTTCTCACTTCCTCTTCAGATTGAGCCAATTACATTCTATCATCCTGCGAGATGAGTGCCTGCCTGATGCGTTTCAGGAACAGAGAGGAGGCTAGTTTGACAAGACTGGGGTGAATTAAAGAGTAGTAGGAGATGAGGTCACAGAGGTCATAGACATGTCATGGAGGGACCATTGTAGGGGTTCAAGAGAGGGCTCACTTTGGCTGCTGGATTGAGAATACATTAAATGTGGGCAAGAGCAGAAGCGGGGAGACTAGTGAGGAGGCTAATTCAGTTATCCAGCTAAGAGATGTTGATGGCTTGGCTCAGGGTGGTGACAGTAGAGGTAGTAAGGAATGACCAGATTTAGGGTATATTTTGAAGTAGAGCCAACAGGAGTTTCTGGGCATAAGGTATGGGAGAAAAGAGGAGCAAAGGAGGAATCCAAGGATTTTTGCCTGAGAAACTGAGAATATGGAGTTATGAATATACGTGAGGAAAGTTACAGGAGGATGTTTTCTTGAGGGTAGAGTGGATGAGATATCAGAAGTCCAGTTCAGATATCAATTTTGAAATATCTGGTGGGCAGTTGGATATACTAATCTGGATTTGGGAGAGAAATACAGGATGGAGGTATAAAGATAGGACTCATCCTATAAATGGTACTTGAATTCATGATATTAGATGATCCTATCTAGGAAGTAAGAAGAGAGAAAAGAGAAGGGAAACAGGAACTAAACCCTGGGTCACTTTAATGTTTCAAGTTTGTGGAGATAAGGAACCAGCAAACAAGACTAAGAAGGAATGGCTAGTGACCTAGGAGAGAAATCCACTGTGAGTGAGGTATCCCGGAAGCCAAGTGATTTTCTATTTATCCTTAGCAAACTGAAATTTCAACATGAATACGTATGGGCCATTTTTAAAATCCTGTTTGGTACTCTGAGGGTCCTTTTCATCCAAGGACTCCTGTATTTCCTCCACCTATGAATTTTTTCCCTCTATTATGTCCTAACCACTACTGTTCATTTTATTCTAGAACTCCTATTAGGTAAATACTGGAGCTTCTGGATCTATAAATATTTTTTACCTTTTTGCTTGTATTTGCCATCCTGTTATCTCAGGCTATAAAATTTTTGTTATTTAGCCCTTCTACTTACAAAAATCTGGAGTCTTTTTGAAAAATTTCTAAGAACTTTCTTATTCTGTTATTGCTCCTTTTTCCTAGGAGCTCTTTCTTGATTTCTGTTCCTGGCATAATCTATTTCCTCTGGGGTCATTTGTTTTGTTTATTCATGTTGGTTCTTCTCTTTTATGCTGTTGGTTTTCCTCAAACATCTGGTTATCTATGATTTATGAGTGAAGAACTACATTGATTAGTACAGTAGCTGGCATGAGTTTCTTTTATAGTTGTACCGACAAGCTACCGTCTGGATCGAAAGTACTTCTCCATAGACATGCTAAAGTGAGGAGGTCTTTGCTTTGAAGTCTTTCAAAGTATTTCTGACTTTATTGTAGAAGTAGTAGACTTTAATGTATTTCATTCCTTGGTGGAACTGCCTCTCCTTGTTTGTTTGTTTGTCTGTCTGTCTGTCTGTCTGTCTGTTTCTCTTCCACATGAGACATAGTGTCCTCCTACTCTGTACCCTGCCTTCTCCAGGCAAATGTATTACTCTGCTCAGGAAACAGGTCTTGGGACTCCAGCTAGGAACCAATATGGCAGCTGGCTACTTTGTATACATGGAAGAGGGGGAGAGGACAACTGCCTCTGTTACCCATTGACAGTCCTCTAATGTGGCCACCCTGATTGCTGTCCCACAGCCCATTTTTGCTCCAGTACTTGGTGACTCTGAGTTTGGAGCCTCTGGGGGGCTCAGCCAAAGAAAGTTTGGAGCCTCTAGGGGGCTCTGCCAAAGAAAGTGTCCACCACCTCCCTTCAGCCTTCTTCCATAAATATTTTGGATGACACCAGGGAATTTGGTCCTACACAATACACTGTGCTGCTTCCCAGTACGTGTTTCCTGTCATTTGATTGGGTACTCGCAGGACGAAGAAGTAAAACATGTGATCAGGCAGTCATCTGGAACCAGAAATGCTACAACTATTTTCCAAATTTAACTGCAGTACTTTCCTGACTGTCCAGTTTAATAAAATGTTTACTGCATCAAACAACTAAAGATCATATATTCTTTTTAATATACTGTCTGTAGCTTTCAGGTATGGATCCCACCACAGGCTTACCTTTGCTTCCTTTGGTTGATGGTGGGAAATGGAGGCACAGTATCAGCCTGTGCCTGCATCGGATATTCATTTGATATTTTTAGCAGGCTTATGCGGTGGATAATATCCCCATTTTATAGACGAGAAAGCAGAGGCTCAGGGAAATAGACCAATGTTGTATTGTCAGTGGCAGAGGTGGCACTGGAATCCAAATCTACTTGACTTCAATCCTGAGCACTTTCCTTTACATCAGTCTCCCGCCCCACCTTTTGCCACTGTCCTCTACAATAGGAGAGAACTCCGGTCAAGCTAACTGTAATATTTGTAGGCATTAGAATTTCAGCATGCTGTATATGAAAAGCATTGTTAGTTACAGGTTCTAATTGGTTATAGGTTTGTAGTTTAATTTATCTAAGTTTCTTAGTATTTTAGCCATCTTTTCTCTTTGTCTGTGAAACACACATTGCTTTTCAAATCTCATGAATTTTTTCTCCAGTGGAGAGGCTGATACTGCGTGCTCCTTATTTCTATCATAAGCTTAATTAATAACCAGTAAATTCTGTTGAAGGGCGTGGTTGTGTTGTTACTTGGGTTTTGCATGGACTGAGTTTGCATTTCAGGTAGTTGCTCATTTTTTTCCCAAGTAGGCAGCTTTTATAGAACCAAAGAGTGGCCATCCTAAACGCAGCTGACTGTTCCTGTCCAGCTCCAACCAGCTACACTCTACAGGCACTTGCTCAGTGGGGGAGCTGTGACTGTACCAGGTAAACAAAGGTCCGAATAGATCAAGACCAGTGTGTTGTAGACTCAATAAAAGCAGGCCGGCTGCAGCAGGATCGACCCACAAACCAGGGCCACGGTTGACGGGGGTGGGGGAGAAGCCGGTCACTCTTTGTCTTCGTTCTGCAGTCTCTTCTCCACTCACCGCTACCAGACCATCCCAGCTCCACACGCAAGGACACCAGGGACGCACATCAGCACCCACTCCGAACTGCTGGAAAATGTGCACCAGGGTCCTGGTGATGGCGCTTCCAGACCTCTGACTCACTCTCCCACCCCAGTTTTCCTCTCCTTCAATGAATTTGCCCATGTTTTGAGGGACTACAAAGCTCAAGTACAATGTCCATGCTCACGCGCGGCATCACCTTATAAATACTTATTCAGTTCATGCAGCTTTTAGACACAAGTCAGAGTCAAGGTCAAGGAAGGCTAGGAGGAGGTGAGCGAGGTACTTGCACTGGGCACGGAATTGAAGAGGTGCAAAAAAACCCCCCCAAAACCCTTACTAATTAAGATGATTACCGTTGAAGTGTAGTAATTTTTTTTTAAATTACAACGAATGTAAAAAATTCCATGATGAGCAGGGTCGGATCCTGTCAAAATGTTTTCTTAGAATGTGAAGCAAGGGCAAGAAACATCGTCAGGATTGTTGTGTTGCTTTTTATCACTTCAAATGAGAAAGAAGTATAAAAGTGCTTTCAAAAGATCTTAAGTGTGGCATAAATGTAAAATATGACTGTATAACTATTATCATGTGTTCCCAATGATGACTGCCTGGTTGGATTGACATTTTAAACAAGTCTGTTGAATTCTTTGAATCACTAAAGATTTACACTAATTTGACTCTTTATTTTTTCCTCCAAGTCATACAGGGAGCATTCGATTCAACTTTCCGCCTCTTCTTTCTTTTCTTAATTACCATTTACTTAAACCACAAAACAGAGGGAAACACAGTGCCCGGCTCCCAGTCACAGTTAGAGAGATGCTGTTTCCAGTCCCACACTGAGAAAGGATACGATGGCAATTGCATTTTATAAGCAATTAGAGGAACTTCTGGATTTCCACACACTCTGTGAGTTGGCATCTTGGTAGAATCTAAAAGATTTTAATGTTAGTGCTGAAAGATGGTAAAAATCATGTCTTGTGATGTAGAAAATGGAAGTTCCTTCTAAAGCTGCATTAATGAGCTTATTTCCCTAAACTTCATTAAGCCAACCAGAGATGCTGTTCAGTTCCAGCCTGTCTCGCAGTTATTAGAAAATGGTGTCAACGCAGCAAAGATTTGGAATTTACAAGTTAGGACTTAGTGTTCAACCCCAGCCTTTGAACTACTCTGAAGTTATCTTCTAATTTAATTAAAGGCATGTGTGAATTCAACAAGCTACCTATCTCCTGTCTTGGCGTGCATTACAGGCAGTCTAGGAAGAGAAAAGAGAAATAAAGAAATTATGTTTATATAAATACAGTGTAGTACAGGTGTTTCTGGCTCCTGGAGGTATTGGATTCCTGTGAATGAACATACCATAGCAGGAATTTTAGACAAGCCTAGAAAATTACAGATTAGACGATTACAAAATAGAAAAAAGAGCTAAAGCTAATGTGAGGAAATTGAAATCAGCATTAGATCGGGGAATGTGTTCAATGGAGCGTGTGTGGCCTAAAAGTACAAACTAAAACTTGCCCCCTAATTGGGGTAGCTCAAGTTTGTGTGTGCAGAAGCATGACATTTTTCTGTGCTTTTTCACTCAGGATTGATCACCTAGGAGAGTTTGGAAGTAAGGATGAGGGTCAACCATTTTCCCTCGTAACAATTCCAGTTTTAAGGACGGCAATTCTTTTTTTGTTTTAAGTTTATTTCTTTATTTTGAGAGAGAGAGAAGCTTTGCTTTAAGTTTATTTATCTTGAGAGAGAGAGAGAGAGAAGCAGAGAGAGAGGGAGAGAGAATCCCAAGCAGGCTCCACGCTATCCGGGCAGAGCCCAACACGGGCTCAAACTCATGGACCGTGAGATAACGACCTGAGCTGAAATCAAGAGTCTGAAGCTTAACCGACTGAGCCACCCGGGTGTCCCATAAGGAGGCCAGTACTTAAGGGTTCTCATTTCTGTGTTTCTGTGTCCAAATTTAGGAATGAAATCAACACTCCAAACATCCACCCAAACAATCTTATGTTTTCCAGCACCTTACAGTTTGCAAAGCCTTTTAACCTCCCCTCGCTTGTTTAATGCTGCTCAGGCCGTCTTGGAGGTGAGACAGCTGCACAGGAGAGAATGGAGGCTCCGAGGTCCAGCAGCCCTGGGGGCGCATCCTGCCTCCGGGTGGTAGCGCTGTACCACCGGGGGAATCTTAGAACCTGGCTGAGCCTCATTTCTTCACTGCCCAAAGGAGATGGCAACACCTACCTGTCTGGATGGTTGTGAAGTGTAAAGGAGCAAATGCATGCCAAGCGCCCGGTGCTGTGCCTGGCATGGGGTAAGCCCCGGCAAACATTCACCGTCACTGTAGCAATTCTCCAAAGAGCCCTGTAAACGAGACAGGGTTATCTCTAACTCACAGATTGAGAAATCAAGGCTGGGGGTGGCGAAATGACTACCCCACTCAGCAGAACAACGATTCGAGCTCGGATCTCCTGACTGAAGTTTAGGGCACTCTCCAGCCCCCAGAACCACTACTGGTAAGCTAGTATAGTAGTCTCCAGTGGCTGCTGTAACAAAAGAACACAAATTTGGCAGTGTCGAGTGACAGGACGTGTTTGCTCGCAGTTCTGGAGGCCCGAAGCACAAAATCAGTTTCACTGAACTGAAATCCAGGTGTCGGCAGGGCCCCACCCCCTTTGGAGGCCCTAGGGCAGAATCCCTTCCTTGTGTCTTCCGGCTTCTGAGGGCCGCCTACAGTCCTTAGATTGTGGCCACAGAGTTCCAGCCTCCGCTTCCATGGGCACGCTGTCCTCTCCTCTTCTTTGTATGTCAGATCCCCCTCCACCTCTTTCTTACAGGGTACGTATGATTGCATTTAGGGCCTGCCCGAATTAGGCAGTGTAATCTCTCCATCGTAAGAGCCTTAACTTAATCACATGTGCAAAGTCCCTTTTCACCGTATAACGTAACATTCACAGGTTACCGGGATTGATTAGGACATGGATATCTTTCAGGGGGCTATTATTCAACCTACCACAGCCAGCATGTGAAAATTTCAGTCTGGGCAACCTGCACCCAGCTTGATTCCTATCTCGTGCCGGTTTATTCCAATGCAAGCCCTTCCCCCGCCCCCCCCCCCCCCCCGGCTCTCCTGCTGGCTTGGATATCTGCATCTCCGGGAGCCAATCTGGGCCCCGAAATTTGTGCACTTGCCATTTTCCTCCCCTCCATATGATCAGCGTGGCTCAGGGGAGGCCTTCCAAAGTCAGGTGAGTTCCATCCTCCCGCAGGGAGGGTTGATCACATTCTACAACTACACAAGGGGATACTAGTGGAAGGTTCTGGTTCACTCTGTTTGGCTGGAATATGATGCGGGGATTTTATGGTCTACGACCCTGGGCACCTTCTCCAGGATCAGAGTACTCTGAGAAAAACCTGTAGGGGCGCCTGGGTGGCTCAGTCAGTTGGGCGTCTGACTTCAGCTCAGATCATGATCTCAGGACTCATGGGTTCAAGCAAGCCCCACGTCGGGATCTGTGCTTACGGCTCAGAGTCTAGAGCCTTCTTTGGATTCTGTGTCTCCTTCTCTCTCTGCCCCTCCCCTGCTCACACTTTGTGTGTGTCTCTCTCAAAAATGAATAAATATCAAAAAATAAAATAAAATAAAACAACCCGTAGATACCTGCAGCTCTGGAACAAGTGCCAGCAGCCTGTAGTCTCCTCAACGGATTCAGTGATAGTTACAGAAATTTCTTTTTATATGTGCTGTGCATGTACAAATGTGTATGTTCATATATGCACATATATGTGTGTATCCTGTACTTTTCATCTAATACCTTATTTATGTACCTTAATCCACATGAAAACTCAAATAATACGTCTTACTGGTTCTCATGCATTCGTGTAACATTTCCTGAGCACCTCCTCTATGCCAGGCCCTTTGCTAGGTGCCAGGGATACAGAAGTGAAACTGCTGTTTCACCTAAACTCTTAAGGGGATAACAGTCTAGGGAGTAGACAGATTTAAAAAGGAGTAATTAAACAACAGTGTGATTAGTTCTGTTAGTCTACACAAGGTTGAAACAAGGGTGAGGTACTTGCCTAGGGCGCACAATTTAAGGAAGCTTCGAAAGTCACTATTGATTGCTGAGATTTTTCCCCCCAATGGTAAACAACATTTTAATGCAGTATTAAAAAAATCAAAACTGCCAAACAATCCATGACAAATGAAAGTGCCCCCCCTTTTTTTTCCCAGGTAAGGTAATATCTCCACCGGTTCCAGGGATTAGGTCACAGACATCTTAGGAGAGGAAGCTTTATTGAGCCTACCATAGGCAGTGAAATGAGTGGGATCCTTTGTGGGGTAGGGCCTGTGGAAGGGTGAGGCAGGAGGAGGAAGGGAGGAGTGAGGCCTCCACCCCCACTTACTGGCAGGGCTTGTCTTACCACTGAGTCTTTTTTTTTTTTTTTCAGTTTATTTTTTTGTTTTCAGAGAGTAGAGAATGAGCAGTGGAGGGGCAAAGAGACAGGGGGACAAAGGATCCGAAGTGGGCTCTGTGCTGACAGCAGAGAGCCCAACGTGAGGCTTGAACTCACGAACCATGAGATCATGACCTGAGCCAAAGTCGGACGCCCAACTGACTGAGCCAGCCCGGTGCCCCAAGTCTTAGTACAATACTTGTTTGGGGTGTTGGCAGTGGCTTAGCCTTGGGTGGAGGTCTGTGGGAACTTTTGTGTTGCCAAGACTGGGCACTTATCAAGTCTGGCAATGGCTGCTCTGGGAAATTAAAGCAGGAACTTGCCTAGACATGCTTGACCTTGACCACCTGCTAGCCAAACGCAGTCTTATGACCCTCTGGAGAGCTGACTTCCATATGTGCTCAGGGGACTATTTTCTTGGAGTGGTCAAGGCAGTGACTACTGTGGTGTCTGCACAAGGGGCAAGATTGAAATTTGTGAGTAAATCAGAGCTGTTGCCTTCTGGGTGACATCCTTGGGACTTGGTGTTTCAGCAAGTTACCCAGGGCCACAGTGGACGTGGGGGGATTGGTGTAATGCAAATTTTAGAGGCAGCTCCCAGTAGGCAGTGGCTCAAGTTGAATTCTCTAAGCTTATCTTACTTGCACTGAAGAGAATTTGTCTTAGTCTGCTTCAATTTCAAGATAAAAGCTATGGCAGTCTGACTCTTGATTAAGTTAGTAGAGCAGAAAAAGAAGGCTTAAGGGCTTGCAGAAGGGCCAGGTTTCCCAGCTCACATTACTCCTCTCCTCTCCTGTCCTGTCCTGTCCCATCCCGTCCCGACACTCCATCCGCATAGCGTCCACCTGTTGAAAAAGCCTCCAAGAAGGTGCAAGTTTCATTTCCCAAACAGAAGCCATTTTCATAGTCTTCTAGCACATCTGTAGTCATGCTACATTTCTATTCCCAAGTCAGGGAAGGTTTCTATTCCCACATCAAGGTCAGCTAAGAAATCTCTTATTTTTTAATGCAGTTTTCTATTATCAAAGAAATGAACATTCATTACAGGAAACTGGAAAAATACAGAAAAATGAGATAAAGGAAGGAATCCTATAACCTGACTTCTGAAAGTTGATTATTGATAATATTATAACATATTTCCTTTCATTTATTGTCTATGCATCGTGACTTTTCTATGGGTCATTGTATATGTGTATGTATATGTGTCTGTATATAATATATATATATATGTGTGTGTGTGTGTGTATGTAGGTATATATTTGCAGATGTCTATATATGGTATATAAACACACATATATAGTTATATACCATATAGACACTTTTATTATATTATATATGTCTATATTATATGTATATTAATTAAAAAGAAATTAAAATAGTTATATAAATTAAAAGTGCCTAGATGGTATATAAACACACACATATATAATTAAGGGTGTTTACAGTCTTGTACTTTGATTTTTTTTTTTTTACTTACCATTCTTTGTTCTCATCTGTTTTGACCTATCAGCATCAGCCCACACTGTCAACCACTTCCTTCTTGAAACACTCACTTCCCTTGGCTTCTCTGTTACCACATTCTCCTACTTTCCCCCTGATTCACTTCCCACTTGTTCTTAGTATCCTTTGTCAACATAGCTCTCTCTATACGACCATCAAATATTGGGATTCGGCACAGCTGATGTCCTCCTCCTCTTCTCTTACTTTGCATTCACATTTTGGTGATTTTACCCATTGCCATGACTTTAAATAAAAATGACATGCAGATGTCTCCCACATTGCTTTTTAAAAATTTTAATTCCAGTTAGTTAACATACAGTCTACTATTAGTTTCAGGTGTACGATACAATGATTCAACACTTCCATACGTCACCCTGTGCTTCATCAGGACAAATGCCCTCCTTAATCCTTGTCACCTATTTCGCCCATCCCCCTCCCCACCTCCCCTCTGGTAATCATCAGTGCATTCTCTGTAGTTAAGAGTCTATTTCTTGACTTCTCTATCCTTTTTTTCCCCCTTTGCTCATTTGTTTTGTTTGTTAGAGTCCACATATGGGTGAAATTATATGATACTTGTCTTTCTCTGACTGACTTACTTTGCTTAGCATTATGCTCTCTGGCTCCATCCACATCACTGCAAATGGCCAAATTTCATTCTTTTTATGGCTGAATAATAGTCCATTGTTTATATATACACCACATCTTCTTTATCCATTTCTCTATAGATGGACACTTGGACTGTTTCCATATCTTGACTATTGTAGATAATGCTGTTGTAAACATAAGGGTGCATGTATTCCTTTGAATTGGTGTTTATGTATTCTTTGGGTAAATACCCAGTAGTGTGATTGCTGGATTGTAGGGTAGTTCTATTAGCTTTTTGAAGAACCTCCATACTGTTTTCCAGAATGACTGCATCAGTTTACATTTCCATCAACAGTGCAAGAGGGTTCCCCTTTCTCTGTGTCCTCGCAAACACCTGTTGTTTCCTATGGTGGTGATTTTAGCCATTCTGATGGGTATGAGGGGATATCTCATTGTAGTTTTGATTTTAATTTCCCTGATGATGAATAATGTTGAACATCTTTTCATGTGTCTGTTGGCCACTTGGATGTTTCTTTGGAGAAATTTCTCTTCATGTCTTCTGTCCATATTTTAATTGGATTATTTGTGTTTTTTGGGGGTGTTGTAGAAGTTCTTTACATATTTTGGATACCAATGCTGTAATGTCCCTCATGTTTATATCTCTAGCACAAACTTCAAGATCCAAGTTCACAAATTGAGCTGCCTACTTGACATCTCAACCTGAATGTTTCATAGGCATCTCAAACACAACAGGTCTGCACAGAGCTCTTGACTTCCCCTTCCCACACTTGCCTCCTCCAACCTTGGCCATTTTAGCAAGTGGTACCACTCTCAACCAGTGGCTTAATCTCAAAGCTAAAGAGTCAACTTTCATGCTTCTCTTTCCCTTACCTCTCACATCCAGTCCATCACCAAATCTGGTCTATTCTACCCTACATTATATCTTGAATTGACCCACTTTTTTTGCCTTTTAAAAAATTGTAGCTTTGGGTTGCCTGGGTGGCCTGTCATTTAAATGTCCAGCTTTTGATCTAAGCTCAGGTCATGATCTCACAGTTCATGGGATCAAGCCCCATATTGGGCTGTGCACTGACAGTGCGGAGCCTGCTTGGGATTCTCTCTCCCCATCTCTCTCTACCTCTCCCCCACTCATGCTCTGTCTCTCAAAACAAATTTTAAAAACAATAGTTTAAAATAGTAGCCTTTATTTTTTAATGTTTATTTTTATTTTTGAGAGAGAGAAAGAGAGAGAGAGAGCGCAGAAGAGGGGCAGAGAGGGGAGACACAGAATCTGAAGCAGGCTCCAGGCTCTGAGCTGTCAGCACAGAGCCCAACACAGGGCTCGAACTCACAAACTGTGAGATCATGACCTGAGCCAAAGTCAGACACTTAACTGATTGAGTCACCCAGGTGCCCCTAGCCTTTTTTTATGGTAATGTTAGGTTTACAGAAAAGCTGTTTGGAAAGTATAGTTTCACATACTCCCTCTTCCCAGTTTCCCCCTTTTTAAATTAATTAATTAATTAATCTGTTCTTTTTTTCAAAGTTTTATTTAAATTCTAGCTAGTTAACATATAGTGTAATATTGTTTTCAGGAGTAGAATTTAGTGATTCATCACTTCCATATAACACCTAGTGCTTAGCACAAGTGCCCTCCTTAATAACCATCACCCATTTAGCTCATCCCCAACCCACCTTCCTCCATCAACCTTCAGTTTGTTCTTTATTATAAAGAGTCTTTTATGGTTTGTTTCCCTCTCTTTTTCTCCCTTCACATATGTTCATCTGTTTTGTTTCTTAAATTTTACATATTGGTGAAATCATACGGTATTTGTCTTTCTCTGCCTGACTTATTTCACTCAGCATAATACACCCTAGCTCCATCCATGTCATTGCAAATGGCAAGATTTCATTCTCTTTGATGGCTGAGTAATATTCATTGTATATTTACATACTATATCTTCTTTATCTGTTTGTCAGTTCAGGGACATTTGGGCTCTTTCCATAACTTAACTGTTGTTGATAATGCTGCTGTAAACATCAGGGTACATGTATCCCTTCGAATTTGTATTTTTGTATCCTTTGGGTAAATACCTAGTAGTGCAATTGCTGGATCATAGGTAGTTCCACTTTTAACTTGTTGAGGAAATTCCATACTGCTTTCCAGAGTGGCTTCCCCAGTTTGCATTCCCACCAACAGTGTAAGAGAGTTCAGCTTTCTCCACATCCTTGCCAACACCTGTTGTTTCTTGTGTTGTTAATTTTAGCCATTCTGACAGGTGTGAGGTGGTATCTCATCATGGTTTTGATTCGTATTTCCCTCATGATGAGTGATGTTGAGCATCTTTTCATGTGTCTGTTGGCCATCTGGATGTCTTCCTTGGAGAAATGTCTGTTTTATGTCTTCTGCCCATGTCTTAACTGGATTATTTGTTTTTTGGGTGTTGAGTTTGGTAAGTTCTTTATAGATTTTGTATACTAACCCTTTATCAGATATGTCATTTGCAAATATCTTCTCCCATTCCGTAGGCTGCCTTTTAGTTTTGCTGATTGTTTCCTTCTCTGTGCAGAAGCTTTTTATATTGATGAGATCCCAATAATTCATTTTTGCTGTTGTTTCCCTTGCCTTCGGCAATGTGTCTAGTAAGAAGTTACCATGGCTGAGGTCAAAGAGGATGCTGCCTGTTTTCTTCTCTAGGATATTGATGGTTTCCTGTCTTTTGTATATCTCTATCACTATTCCTTGGGCTTAGCAAATATCCTCTTTTACTTGGCTATGAGAATAGTTTTTAACTCTTGCACCTTCCAACCCATTCTCTACACAGCATCCATTATTATCTTTCTAAAAGATAAATCATTATGTGATAAAAAAAAAATCTTTAACCAGATAACCATCAACTGGTTAAATGAATTGTGGTACATGATGAAATACTATACAACTATAAAAATGAATGAGGAAGGCAGCCATGTAATGAAATGGAAAGAGCTCCAAGCTACTATTAAATGAAATAAAACCAATGTATGGAATAAGTAGTATGTCTGATACAACTTTTGGCAGATGACCTAGAGACAAATCAACAATTTACATTTGATCTGCATCAAGACTGAAAGGATTCCGAAGAAACGAATGAAAATGATTACTTGTAGTTGAGTAGCAGGAAGTATCCAGTGGATAGTACAGGGGTGAGAGAGAGACTCATCACAGTAAACCTTTTTTTTAATTGTTTGGACCTTTGAACTGTGTGGATGTATTTCCTATTCAAAAAATAAAAATGGAAATATCTTTCCATTGCACTTAGAATAGAACTATGGTCTGCAAACCCCTGCCTGGTCGAGCCTCTGCCCACGTCTCTACTTTTACCTCCTACCACTCCTATCACTCTTACACCACTTCCAAATCCGAACGATCTTCTTTCAATGAATCAAACACCCTGAGTTTTTGTTTCTCAATGCCTTCACATTGTCCTTTTCTTTTCTGTTAACTGTCACTTCTCCTGGTCGTCCTATGTCTATCTCCTTTTCATCCATGAACCTCTGCTCAGATGTCATCTCAGAAATATCTTCCCTGGCTTCTTCCCCTTGAGATATTCACCCCATCCTACCTTTTATTCTCAGTCTTGACACCATGGCCTCTTCCTTCATAGCACCCGTCATCATTTTGTATTGTTTGTTTAAATAAATTGCTTTGTTGTTCATCCACTAGAGACTAAATTTCGTGAGTATGGGAACCACTTATATAATTTTCAATGCTGTACAACCAGCCTGTGTGCAGTGCCTGGTGCATAGTAAGTGATCTATAAGTCTTTGTTGACCGAATGCATGATTGTAGATGCATAAGCATTTACCCACATCATTACAAAATTTTCAGCAATGTCCTTATAAGTTGCATGATATTCCATACAGTAGACATACCACAGTTAACATAACCATTTTCATATTATTTGAAACTTAGGTGGTTATTGAGCCAACATAGAAAAATAGGTTTAACCTCAACATCGTTAGTATTGCATATTGCCATATTTAAAATATTTTGATTAAAAAAATATTTTGATTTATGTAGTAACTCAAAAAGTGGTATCTTTAAAATTTTTAATTTGTATTTCTTCAACTACTGTTACAGTTTTACATATTTTCCATATTAGCTACTTGGATTTCTTTTATGGACAGTCCTTAACATCTTTAAAAAAATTTTTTTTAATGTTTGTTTATTTTTGAGAGTGAGACAGTCTGCGTGTGGGGGAGGGTCAGAAAGAGAGGGAGACAGAATCCGAAGCAGGCTCCAGGCTCCGAGCTGTCAGCACAGAGCCTGACGTGGGGCTCGAGTTCACGAACCATGCGATCATGACCTGAGCCGAAGTCAGACACTTAACTGACTGAGCCACCCAGGCGCCCCTGGACTGTCCTTAACATCTTTAGAATTGCACACTTCTCCTTCCCCAGTGCTATTGTCCTAAAACAGGGTCTTATAATTTCTAGCTTGAGTTGCTTTAACAACCACTCTACTGGTCTCACGACCTCTTATCTTGCTGCCCTCCCGTGTTCCTTTCTCCTGAATGCAGAGTGCTTTTTCTAAAATGTGTGCTTGTTCATAGCATTGGCTGCTTCACAACTCCTGGGCTCTCCATTGCCTGGAAGCTAAAGATTAAGGTCTGCCATGTTATGTGCTGTAACTATAGCTCCAATGGCTCCAGCTACAAGTCTCACTCCAATCCAACATCACGCACCTGTATGCACTACATGCATACACGTATGGGTCTACCTAAGCTGTGCAGTCTTTCTGGAAAACCCTTATATTGCCTCTCCTGTCCAGCTGAGGAACATCAACTTCTCTTCAAAAGTAGGTCAAGAGTCCCTTTTTCCATGAAACTTTATTCCCCTACCTTCCTTGTGTTCCACTTCTACTTCATTCAAACTTCTTTCATGGCAACTATCATGCTTAGTTGTGCCATTCTGTTTCATGTTTGTCTCCCTGTGTATTTCAAACACTTCATGAGGCAGATTAGTTGTTATAAACCCAACGTTCCTCAGTGCCTAGCACATTTCTTGAAGTGTCGTATGTGTCCAATGAATATATGTTCAGTAGCTTGTCCAGTTATTTGAGAATTCGTATTTTCCTTATAGATTTATAATAGTGATTTATATTTTAAAAAAAATTTAATATTTATTTATTTTTGAGACAGAGAGAGAGCAAGAACAGGGGAGGGTCAGAGAAAGAGGGAGACACAGAATCTGAAACAGGCTCCAGGCTCTGAGCTGTCAGCACAGAGCCCGATGCTGGGCTCAAACCCACAGACCACGAGATCATGACCTGAGCCGAAGTCAGACGCTTAACCGACTAAGCCACCCAGGCGCCCCAAGTGATTTATATTTTAAAGTTAGGAATCCTTTGCTTTCTTTACTATGAAAATTTTTTTATCAGTTTGCAAACTGCCTTTTAACTTTGAACACTTTGGTTGTTTTAGAGGAGTTTTTAATATGTATAAAGTCAAATTCATTAATGTTCTAAATTATTTCTTACATTATTTCTAAATTTAGAAATTCTTATTCCTCTTAGAGGTTTGATAAATATTAATTTCTGTTTTCTTCTAGTTTTATGACTTGAATTTTCTTACCATTTAACCTAATAATCTATCTAGGAATTACTTCATTGTATGTCCTAAGAATTCCATTTATTTTTCCCCAGATAGTTAACCACTTGTCCCAATACCATTTATTAATAACCTTTTTCTTTCTCTTGATCTGATATGCCTCCTTTATCATATATTAGTTTCGCATACATCGTAGGATAAGCATGGAAGATATAAATGATTTCATTGATTTGTATATCTAAATTTGTTCTGGCATCCTAGTGCTTTAATAGTTACAGAGTTACAGACTTATAACATGTAGTTTGAATGCAGTGAACTCTAAATAAAAATGTTATTATCTGATAAGGCTATTTCCCCTTCATTACTCCTTTTGCAAAGTTTTCTATGTAATTTTCTTTCATTTGTTTTTCCTCCTAAATCTTAGGATTATTTTGTGACGTTCCCAAAAGAATCCTGTTGGCGTTTTGATGGGAATGCAAATAAAATTATAAATAATTTGAGACCAAATTGATTTCTGTCTGTCATATTCAGGTTTCCAATTTAGGAACGTGGTATGTCTTCCTGCTTATTCGGGTCTTTTTTTCATATAGTTCTCGGCGAAGTTTTATAGCTCTCTTTCTGTCGGTCTCACATGGTTCTAATTAAAGTTACTCCTAGGCATTTTGGATATCATTCAGCAGACTTCTCTTGTATGAATGAAAATGCCCATGCAGCCCACTGATAAATCTAAACCAGAATATTGGGGCCCATATTTTCTAAGTCACATGATATGACAGTAATTGAGGCCATATAGTATAGTGGTTAAGTGCATGGCATCCAGAGAGATCTGGTCCTGAATCCTGGCTCTGTCACTTATTAGCTATGTAACCTTAGGCAAGATACGTAAACTCTGTCTCAGTTGATTCATCTACATAGACCTGGGCCACTAATAGTACCTTTCCTGACGTGGATTTGGTGAGGTAAATACAGGGTCATGAAAGTGAAGGTCTAGCATGGCACTTGGCATATAATAAGTGCTCAGTAGGGGCACCTGGGTGGCTCAGTTGGTTCAGCATCCGACTCTTGGTTTCAGCTCAGCTCATGGTCTCACGGTTTTGTGAGCTCGAGCCCGGCATCGGGCTCTGCGCTGACAGTGAGGAGGCTGCTTGGGATTCTCTCCCTCTCCCTCTCTCTCTGCCCCTCCCCCACCTCCACTGTCCCTGACTCTCTCAAAATAAATAAATAAGCTTTAGAAAAAGAAAAAGTTCTCAGTGACTGTGAGCTGTGGTGATGGTACTGCTGCTGCCAATAATTAGGGCACACAGAGAAAAATGGGAAATGGAACTGTCTTGAAAAGTTCAGATTGCCAAAATCATAAGGAAATGAAAAGGATAAAAGATTCAAAGGAGAAGGAAAGGTGAACAGGGAGAGCGAGAGCAGGAAACAAAAATGTGCTTGCCTTAGGGAGTTCTAAGGCTCCGTCTTCTAGTATAATGACTGTGGAAAAGGGTTGCGTCCTTGTTGGGACAGGTGTAAGGACCGTGCTGGGGAAACCTCCAGAGTCTGAAGAGACCGAAGGGGAAGCAAATGAAATACATGGAAGTCTCTTCACACAGCTGCTCCCCCTGCCTACCCAGCTTGGCCTTGGACCCAAGATAAGTCTTCTTTGCTGAGAACCCCTGTGTTGGAAGGATTTGGCCTGGTGGCCGTGGGAAACCCTGGAACCAGATTTCTACTGTAAGAGATGCCATTTGGGATTGTCTAGGTCAGAGATGGCAGATGAATGATTCTCTGAGGGCAGCCACAAAGCAAGGCAGCATGGTTCTTGGAAAGTGATGGAAAAGTGCCTGATAACCCGAACCCTTGAGCTCTGATAACCCAAACCCTTGAGTTGGCTCATTATTATTTTATCAATCATGGCATATGTTGTTTGAGAATGTTGGTGGCACTTAAGTAGAAGGGAAGATCACTTCTTAAATGGCAACGGGCATGGAATGGGGGAGTGGGAAGACTGGAAGGGAGAGAAGGAAAGAGAAGAGAAGAAAAAAGAGAGATCGGTGCCTGTACGTGACTGCTTACACAAATGTATACCCAATTGAATAATTTGTGCAGCAGAGTGTGAGTTTTAATCTGTAGGTGTTTTTGCACAGCCAGTTGCAAGGATGAAAGTTTATTTACTGTCTGTGGCAATGGTTGGGGAAAACTAGACCTAACATCCTTAACTTAATCTCAAGTACAGAGAGGAAAGCTGGAGGGTGAGGATCCCTGTAAAGAAATATGAGAAAACATCCTCTTGCCTAATGGTCCCTGTTCTAACTCCTTCATATTCCCAAGAAAAATTTCAAGATGCAATTCAGCAATGAGGTTTTCCAATAAAAGGTCCATTATTAAATAGCAGATGTTTCAGATATTCCTGGATAGCATGGTACCCTATAACATTAATGCTGGAAAAGCCTTTTGAGACCAACCAATAGAGCCACTAGAGAAGGGAAATGACTCACGTACAGTTGTGCGGTGAGCTGTTTAGCAGAGCGCAAACCCAGACCGAAGCCTCCTGACCTATAATGCCCTTTTTTCCCCGTCATAATATAGGATCTGCCTATTTTTGGAACCCTCTAGGACATCTGTCTCTTACACTTACTCATTTTTGCCCTGCAACCTTCTCAGTGCATGTAGCAGATGTGTTATAAACCTACCAATGTAATTTCCTTTCTTTGCGGGGATAAGGTGATAGGAACATCGTACAGCCCACATGTGGGACATGAAGAAAGGCCTTCTGGATGCTCAATTGTCTATCTTTTTTCTTCCTTCTAAAGATATTTCTGAAAAGAGATTTAAAATTTAAACACTTTCATTTCATAGCATGAAAGACTGGCCTGTTGCGGTAAGGCCTTCAAGATGGGATATGCCAACCCGGCTCTCCATCTGGTCTTTCTGCAGGATCCTGAGCACACCTTCGTATATTATTTATTTCACTGTGTGGTAGCTAGTTAGGTCTGAAACACTATAGCACTCTCGGTCTCTGACCTCGCTGTCATGTCCTCCAGGGTCAGGACTGATGCTGATTCCCTAAGCCCATTGAAGGGCAGGTACCCAGGAAATACAGTAGAACCTTTGATTGTGAGTAACTTGTTCTGCAAGCATTCTTCCAGGCGAGCGAACATTTCTAACACATTTTAACTCGATAAATGAGAGCCGTCTTGTGACACGAGTGGTACGTGACGCCGAACGTCATGTGATCACAACTGAGCCGAAGGTTCTTGAAATTTGCTTTGGATGACAAGCATGTTTCTGGAATGAATTATGCTCACAAACCAAGGTTTTACTGTACCTATGCACGGAATCTAAGGAGCTGAGAGGATATGAGGGAGAAGGTCGGGTTTTAGGCTCTGGGCTTGTACGTGTGCTGTGTGGCCTTGGGCCAATCAACGAACCATTCCCAGCATCCGTCTCCTTTCTGTAAGGGGATGGCGATAATAGTGCCACCACTACCTCCCAGAGGAATGTTTCCATAAATGAGATTTTGATCACCAAAGCTTTCTGTCAGCTGAAAGGGACTGTAGAAAGGTAGAGCATGTGACAGTAATGGCTGACATTCCTTGAGGATCCACCGGGTGCCAGAAAGCTCATGCAACCCATACAGCAACCCTGGGAAGAAGGGGTGATTGGTATATCCATTTCGCAGATAGTAAAACTGACGCACCGGAAGGCTGGGCAATTTTTCCAGGATCCTACATCCCCACAGCTAGTAAGTGGTTATGATATTATAAGCCAGAGTTGGGAATAACTTACTTAAGCTAGCACAGCCAAAGTTCAGAGACAGCACGAAAATCTAGGTATAGAAAGTGAAATAAGAAGTTCTCCCTGGGCTGGAGGACTTCCAATCATGGGTCAGTTTTCAAAATGAGTCACCGAGGGAGCCCGGCAACAGTCTGTTATGCCAGGTGGGTTGTCGAAAGTGGAGGAGCGGAGACCAACCTTGGTTTAGAAATGAATGACACGTTTCTGTCTCTCCTATATTTCTATCCTAAACAATCTAGACCTATGTCGCATATATGTTTTCATGCCAACTTGCTGAAAAGTTATTTTAAAATAAGATATGGTACAAATATAACTTGGTGAACAGCAGGCATCTTTGTATTACAATCTGACATTTCTAATAAATACCCAGTGATGTGGGGCTTATTACCTGGCCTTTGCACATGAAGCTACGACCTTTTGGCCGTTTCTGAAAACAAATCCTACTGCTCAACACTAATCCAGAGATCCTTGTGCACCAGTAGTCCACACTGTGTGCACATTTCTGAGCCACCTACTCTGTACTCCTTGTGTGTGTGTGTGTGTGTGTGTGTGTGTGTGTCTGTGTGTGTGTGCAGTAGTCCCTGTCCTCACAAAGCTTAGCATCAAGTGAGAGTGAAACGGCTGTACCCACAAAGCACTAGTTTTCTCCAAAGTATATCATAATAATAATAATAGCATTTGCAGAAGGATTTACAGTTTTCAAAATACATGCAAACTATTTTATTTTTTAAACGTTTATTTATTTTGAGAGAGAGAGAGAGAGAGAGAGAGCATGCGACCAAGCAGGGGAGGGGCAGAGAGAGGGAGAGAGAGAATCACAAGTAGGCTCCACGCTCAGCATGGAGCCCGACACAGGGTTTGATGTCACATCTTGTGAAATCATGACCTGAGCAGAAATCAAGAGTCAGGGGGCGCCTGGGTGGCGCAGTCGGTTAAGCGTCCGACTTCAGCCAGGTCACGATCTCGCGGTCCGTGAGTTCGAGCCCCGCGTCAGGCTCTGGGCTGATGGCTCGGAGCCTGGAGCCTGTTTCCGATTCTGTGTCTCCCTCTCTCTCTGCCCCTCCCCCGTTCATGCTCTGTCTCTCTCTGTCCCAAAAATAAAAATAAAAAGCGTTGAAAAAAATTTAAAAAAAAAAAAAAAAGAAATCAAGAGTCAGATGCTTAAGCGACTCAGCCACCCAGGTGCCTTCCATGCGTAGTATTTTTAAAAGCTGTATTGTTTTTCTGGTTATGCATATGTGGTTGGCCTCTTAAAAATTTATCGGGACTCCAGTGACCGTCCCCCTTAATCCCACACCACTGGAGGGAGCTATCTCTGTTACCCATTTTGTGTCTATTTCCTACATACTTTGTGTTTGTGTGTGGGGGTGTATATTACAAACAAGGGAGAATTCAACACAAAGAGTTTTGCATTTGCTTTTTGTCACTTCTCTCAGTGTGTTGGATGGCTTCATATCCCCATACGCACATCTCCATCTTTATAATGGATGTATAGTATGCCATTGAAGTTACACTGTTTAATCCTTGTAATAGGAGTCAGCAAGTTACAGCCCCCCAGCCAAATCTTGCACATTGCCTATTTTTGTAGATGAAGCTTCCTGGGCACACAGGCAGACGCAATTTTTTATGTATTGTCTGTGTCTGCTTCCATGCCACAACGGCAGAACATATTTGGTATCTGGCCCTTTACAGAAAAGGTTCGTTGGCTCTGCCTTATAACCACCATCCAAATTAGGCAAGTCCAGGATCAACTTATTTAGGTGTGTGAGTGTGTGTTTTTCTGTGCACTTATATGTGTATGTGTCTTATAAACCGCATGCTCTATGATATTCTCATTCCTGAAATAGCATGTGTCAGGTGAATGATATTTTCAGTGCCCTCAGTTTGCTCATTAAAGAACTATTAAAGGAAGTGATTTGTCCAAATGAGGAGTCCTTTTGTAAGGTGAACAGGCACCACCTACTTTGTCTGTTTTGTACAGTATTTTGGCTTGCTATAAAGTACTCCTGTTCTTCTACGCCTACACACACACACACACACACACAGTCATATACACGTCTTCAATCACACCCATGTGCACACATTGTCCCACGGTTACTAACTCACACATACACACTCATGTCGAGTGATATGCTGCAATCGTGCTGGCAGCACTGGCAGACTGGCCACCACTTCGTTCCAGAAGGTGCACCAGACTTCCTTTCCACTGAAGGAAGGAGGGGTTTAAAAAGGTGGTGTGGTAGGGTCTTTGACAGGCCCGCGAGCCCGAGCTTAGGGAAGGCATCCAGGGGAAAGAACAGTAGGAAAGAAGCTGAGTCGGGGGTGGTCATCAGATGCAGAGGGAGGAGGGGCTGGGGGACTCTAGAGGGGCCAGCCTGGTGGAGAGCCTGATCCCATGAGTCAGTGCTTAGTTCGGGGGCGGGAAGGGGCGGGGTGAGGGGGCATCGGCAGGGCCATAGGGAAGGTGGGAGCCAGAGAACCAAGTAATGGAAAAGACTGTGGCATTGATCTGAACACGAGCAAAAAGAGCTCGGTGGCAGCCACCAGTTGAACACTTCCTGTGAGTCCGGCACTAGGGTGAGGGCTTACCCGGCCCTGCGCCTTCCCAGCTGCGTCACTTCCCGTGTCTGAGCCTCCCTTTCCTCATCTAGAAAATGGGAATCATAGTGGCACTGACCTCACAAGTTTATGGTGAGGGTTAAATAGATAAATACTTGCAAATACGCTTAGAACTTTGCCTGGCACGTGCACGCTACGCGTCAGCCGTTGTTTCTTGTTGTAATTCTTCTTCTTTGCCGATGACTTAGGTGCTTTTATGATCCCAGTTTTGCAGGTGATGAAATTGCAGTGCAGGGAGTTTGCATGATTTGTCCAAAGTCTCATAGTGAGTGTGTGGCAACAACAGCGATTGGGATTCCAAGGGAAAGCCCTTGAACACTGTCCTTTACCCCAGTGCTTCCCTACCTTCTGTGTGCAGCCATATGACCCGGGCGTCCTGTTAAAGTGCAGATCTTTGGAGATGGGCCTGAGACTCTGCACCTCTAAGGGGCAACCAGGTGATGCTGAGGTGGCTGGGCTTCGGGCCACATTTTGAGGAGCAAGACTCTGTTACGTCTCTGGGGAAGATGTAGGTCTTTGCACCGGGTAGACTCTCCTTAAGAACCTCTAGCAAAGGGACGCCTGGGTGGCTCAGTCGGTGAAGCATCTGACTCTTGATTTCGGCTCAGGTCGTGATCTCACGGTTCGTGAGTTCAAGCCCGATGCGGGACTCTGCGCTGACAGTGTGGAGCCTGCTTCGGATTCTCTCTCTTCCTCTCTCTTTGCTCCTCCCCCACATTCACTCGGTCTCTCTCTCTGAAAATAAATGAATGAACTTCAAAAAAAAAAAAAAAAAAAAAAAAGAACCTCTAGCAAATTTCCCAACTCTGTCCCCACTGAGTTTAGAACATTGGCTGTCAGGCTTTCTGTGCCTAGACACTGGTCTCAGCGAATTCAACTTCGTTTGTCCCATAGCTTGTCTTTGTTGCCAGACCTGGCATTCATGTCGGCAGTACAGAAACACTCACCGAGTTATCCCTGCTTCATCAGTCAATTGCTTTTGGGACTTACCAAGTCCATTTCTGAGATACCAGATGCACGTTGTTAATTCTTCCCTTTTCATTCATGTAACAAATGTATACGGCATTCTTACTATGGGCCAGGCACTGTTCCAGGCATGCAGGATAGAACAGTTAACAAAGCCTGAAGTGCTTATCCTCCGGGAACCCTCATACTGTTACGGGGGAAGGCAAGAAAGAAATAAGCAAGGACACTAGAAAGCGTGTCAGATGATGATACTCTGTTACAACGCAGATGAGTAAATCCAGGCAGGAGGCTAGAGACGGCCAGGGTGGGCGATGGTCTTTTCTGCAGATAGCTAGCCAAGGTCTCACAGACAGCGTGGTGTTTAAGCGGAGCCCTCAGAGAAACAAGAGGGCACACCGAGTGGCTATTTGTGAAAAGAGAATGCCAGGCAGAGGGAACAGCAAGTACAAGGGCCCTGGGGCAGGAGTCTCCGTGGCCCATTTGGAGAACAGCCAGGAGGAGACCATGGGAGTAAGGAGACAGGAAGATAGTGGCAGTTGAGGTTGCAGAAGTCATGGGGGATCAGGCTGGGAGGACCTTAGAGACCTCGTGCCATGGGAACCGTGGCAGGGTTGTGAGCAGAGCAGTTTTTGCAAGATCACCCTTGCTTCTGTGTTAAGAATAATGGGAGGGGAGGTCTCAGGGTTACATACAAATGGAACAGAACCACCAGCCAGGAGGGAGGAAAGATTTCCTTTATAACATATTGTGACATGGTAAGCATTTAACACTGATAGGGTTACTGGGTTAGGCTCCGTCCAAAGATTTAGCAATAAGGACGTTAACAGCTACCACTAACTGAGGACCTACTCTGTTCCACACACGTGGTTAGTGGCTCCACATGGTGTGATGTTGTTGAATCCTTCTCACAAACTTATCAAGTAGGCCACTGCCATTTTCAGAGAAGAAAATTGAAGTTCAGAGAGGTTAAGCCACTTGCTTAAGGTCACACAGCAAATAAAGGGCAGAAACAGGAGTCAAGCTTAGGTCTCTAATTCCACAACGCTACTGTCCTCCCAGAACCCTAAGGATTACAGTTGAAGAAAAATCCAAACACTGTCAGCTCTGCAGCTTATCATTATTATCTAACTTTATTCATACTTTTTAAAACGGCCTACTGTTCCATGGCTTTATGATCTGCTTTTAAGTTCGAGTGCTCCAAAACAACATGATGAGTGCAAGGTCTCAGGCTGGGAAGTTGGGTCCGATTTCACCAGCTTCCTCCCCTGGCAAAGAATAAAAAAACCTGTTGGTTAGTTTGTGCTGGAGGCCATCTCCTGCGCTTGGCTGTGTAAGGTGTCTCACCTCTAAAATAACATGAAAGAAAAAAAAAAAAAGCAAAGCCAAGTTTCTATTGCTTTTCAGGCCTGGTATTAGAATACTCTCCACAGTGGGTCGTATACTCATGGAATCTGCTGCACCATTTTAAGGGTCTACCATGCACCCCCTGCGTCTTAGAAATTCAGCGTAGGAGGAAAAGCTGCTGCTGTAATCTTTAAGATCCCATCAAGTCGGAAAAGCTGTGGTAACCTAATCAGGGAAAAGACCTTTTCCTCCTAGGGAGAATGAATCTACTAAGAGACCCATTTAACTTAATATTACCTTTCCACTCCCTCCCTGCTTTCCCAGACATGTATGTACCCTTGCACACACGCGAGCACGCACACACAGCACACACACACGCTCACAGGAAAGGCTGCAAGCTGTCTTTATAGACTTTCTATTGCTTCAGAAGCCACTTCCTGGCCTGCACTTTCATCTGAAATCTCGGTATGACATCTCAGCCCTGAAGGCAGTTATTTCTGTTGGTCTCTGGTGGCGAGATAGGCAACGTCCCATCTCTGAAGCTTCATTCTGTGGGTTGGGTAGCCATGCTGCTCCCCACCCCCACCCCAGCCTGCTCCCCACCCAACAACCAAAGAAGAAGAGTCAAACTGTGGAGCGTAGACCTAACTTTTTTTTTTTGAAGACTGAAAATCCTTACTATTTATTGCCTGTGCATAAGCATCCTGCAGATCTGTGTGTATTTTCTGGCAAATGCTCAGAGATACATGGCCAGCTGTTGCCCAAATTAAAGGGCATAAGGTGTTCCCTCTGGGCAAAACCTGCAAGTCAGATGGCTAGCAAACCTTAAGGCTTTGCCACTCGACTGTCTTGTGACCACGAGCAAGTCAGTTGGGCTCTCTGAGCCGCAGCGTCCTCCCTGTAAAGGAGGGAGATGGCCCACTTCCTTTATTTGTACTCGTGTTGGCCCTTGTCTACTCTAGTGCAGGCCCTCCGTTTTGGTGGTGACTCCATTTCCCATCCTGATTCATCTGGAGTGTAGTCTCCAGATATGTGAGGGGAGGGGGAAATAGCAGGCGAGAGCAAAGAGCTGATCACCTACCTTCTCCGCAGATCCATGAGAATTCTTGGATACACACAAAGTCCGTGGCCTAGAACCCACATCTCTTGTGACTTGGCAGAGACATGGAGAGACCAGCCTTTGGAGGAGGGT
Organism: Neofelis nebulosa; assembly: GCF_028018385.1. Lineage (NCBI taxonomy): Eukaryota > Metazoa > Chordata > Mammalia > Carnivora > Felidae > Neofelis > Neofelis nebulosa. Next base: position 121,933,607 of record NC_080800.1, read on the forward strand.
GAGCTATCTCAAGTGGCCAGAGCAGCACAGGCAGAGGTGAGCGTTTTCAGCCTGGGCCTCAGGGGTGAGGATAGTCTGTACTTCCAGGTACTACTTTTCAGCTTATAAACATTTTACTGTTCACAGTCTCATTCAGACTTCCACCAGTGTGTGGAATAGGCAGGGCAGGTATTGCTGTGCCCATCTGTACAAATAAATAAACTGAGACCCAGAATTGAAGGGATTTGGTCTTGAACACAAGAGTCAATTCCCCGAGATCAGTTTCTCAGCTTTCTTCATTATTAAGTCCGTGCTTTTTCACTGTACCCCTGCGTTATTGCTACATCTGTCCATGGATTTGAAATAGCAGTGTGGCTACTTTCCCTCCACAGTGCGTGTGGGAAAAACAATCGGAGCCAAAAGTCTTCTCTGTCTGCACTTTGTGCATGATGATCTCCTGGCTTTAAATATCACCTGTGCCCGGACGGTTCCTCCAGTGTGGACTCTTCTAGAAGTCCAGACTCATCTATCCAACTGACTCCCTGGCATTTCCACTGGGATTGCTAGGAGAGATTTCAAATTTAGCAGGGCCCAGACTGTAATCTTGATCTTCTCCACTCCCCTGCCCCCAGTGGGCCATTCTTCCAGTCGCTCAGGCACAAGTCCCTGTGGTCCCCATTGGATGCATCAACACCTACATCTCACATCCAGGCCATCCGCAAGTCCTATTTGGCTGTACTCTCACAACATATTCCCCAATCTAATCATTTCAGCACCTGCCACATCTTCCAGCCTGGTCTGAGCCCCCGTCATCTCTCAACTACTTTGATGTGCCAACTTCCTAACTGGTCCTACTCTTTCTGCCGTCTCCTCCCTACAGCCTTTTCCTCCAGAACAGGCCAGAGAGATCCTGATAAAATGTCCATCAGAGCACAACCCTCCTCGGCGGAAGATCCTTCTGTGATCTCCCAACTCAGAGTAAAGTCACCACAGTGGCCGCTGAGGCCTAATGTGACCCAGACACACCACTACATCTCAGACCTTGTCTCCTCTTACTCTGCTGGCTACTCTCATCGCTCAAACGGTACTGCCTGCCCAGCTGTTCTCGGAACACACGTCCTTCACCCAGATGCCATCTGAGCCTCTGCTGCTCCTTCGACTCTTCTCAAACCTCACTCAGTGAGGTCCACTCCCGTCAGCCTCATTTATTTGCTTCACTCTTTTTCTCCCCTCCCAGCCCCCTCTCTGTCACTCCCATTCACCATGTGACTCACATTCAAGCAGGCCTCTTCCTGTACTTTATTTTTCCCTTCGAACTTATAACCTCTAACACATAGAATTAACTCGTTAATTCATTGTCTGTCTGTATTCCACCTCCCATTAAACTATAAGATCCACGGACAGGGATTTATTTCTGTCTGTTTTGCTCATCGGCGTATCTCAAACGCTGGAAGCGATGTCTGCCAAAAAGTAGTGGCTGGAGACGTTTTGCTGAGTGAATGTTTGGTGGATGCAGAAAGAGGGCAATAGAAAGCCAGTGAACGTCAGACATGAAGAATGAAGGGCACTGAGTCATGCTATTTGTGCCGGTATCTTAGCACTTGCCCCAGCGCACTGTAGTTTATGGGTTTGTGTATCGGAGTGAGTCAAGGTGTTAGGGTAATGATTAGAGACAGGGACCTTATAGGCTTCATCTTTGAAACCGTAGCTTCTAGAAGGGTATGCTGATCGCTGAGGAGAATGTTCACGGAGTCCGGGAAGCAATGATGAATGAGCCGATGAGCAAAAGTGGTAATTATTAACTAAAGATCAAAATGGTGAGGAGAGAGGGAGTATATATTCTTCAAGATGATAAAGATGCTGCCAACTATATGCAGCATTTAGCCCATGCCTGGCACTGTTCTAAACACTTTACACGCATTAACTCATTTCCTTCTCATAGAACCCTCTGAGGTACATATGTGTCGTGTCCTCACCTTTCCAAAGAGGCAACAGAGGTACTGTTGAGTTAAGTAACTTGACCATGACCATACAGCGAGTTAACTTTAGGGCTAGGATTTGAACCCAGGCGGTCTGATCCAGAATCCATGTTCTTAACCCCCACATTGTAACAGACTAGAGTTTAAGATTATTATTATTAAAAAGGTTTATTATAGAAAAGAATTAAGACTATCATAAAAAAGTGTTAATACTATTTGCAGATGCTAAGTCTCAGAAGATTAAGGAGAGGGTAACACTATTAGAATTCAGTATTTTCCACTGTTTTTGATTCCTTTTTTAAACCAAACTTTTAGATTGCCTTCTTGACTAATGTATGGCAGGTTGTAGTATAATATATTATTCTTCTTGCTGTTGTTTTAAGCTCATTGTAACTTATGGGTTTGCATACCTTGACCATGAGTGAGACAGAGTTGGGGTAATGTTTAGGAATAGGGTTAGCGGTTGGCCCTCAAGAGCAGAAACCTCATGCTTTATCTTTGAAACCTAGCTTCTAGCACAGAGAAGATATTCAAGGAAGGATATAGAAATAAAGGGTTTTGCTCATATGCTCCCCTGAAAATATCGTTGCTGGGCCTTCAGAGTGTGCTGACTTCGACCTAGGCTAGAATGCCATCTATCAAAAGACAGGAACAGAAAGTATGTAACCTTGGGAATGGTTTTGAGACCCAAAGACTAAAATGCTATGGAATTGCCCTACGGTAAGGAAGTTCACCAAGATGAGTGCATATTTATGCTAAGCAAGTGTAAATTAATGTTGTTTTCATTTTGGTGGTTGTTCTTTGAACATCCTGGGGAGATAGACTGACAAAATTTATACACATCCTTTCAAAGCCTTTGAAAAACACGTCACTATTATTGGGATGACGAAGAGACTCAGAACTGTTCAGTGTTGTTATCTTCAAATTGCATGATTTCGTGTATGGGACTTTAAAGCTGTATTCCTATTCTAGTGTTCCTTTCAGCTACTAGAAACATTAAAAGTACAGTGAAAGTTGAATCAATGAGATCACAGTATATATACTCAACTGTACGTCTTCATTGACAACGGTACAACAAAGAGGGCTATGTTGTGGTTCTATGCGAGTCTCTCCTGGTGGCCTTCTTGATGAAGTATATTACTAGACAAGTTAATACTTCCTGTTAAATGTACACAGACCTCCGTGATCTGTAAGTCCAGTAGGTTGCCCCATAAATTTTGTAAATTTTGTGATACAGTCTCGGTCTTTGTGGCCGTCCATATTTCAATATAATTAAGGGACTGGGCCAGGTGATTCTGATATATGGGGTGTCCTGTACATCAGGTTGAGAGACAAAAGCAACAAAAGAGTTGAACGCTCTCCTTCCGTGGTAGTTCCTAGAACTTGCTGTGGTTTTGCATTCCAAAGTACGAGGCCCGTGACGATATTTTGCTGACTTGGCAGAATGTATTTGCCACGTGCGGTCTCTGATACAGAGGTAGTCACCACAGGGATGCTGGGGAGAGACAGTGACATCGTGTGGCACCATTTAACAGCCAATTACATAGCGTCTGCTCCGTGCTAGGCCCTGTGCCGAGCCCCGACGTGACGAAGTCTCTTAGTCCTGACCCAATTCGCAGCATTTCTTTGAGCTTTGTCGTACTGTCTAGTAGCATTAGCATCCAATGGGAAGCTGATTTGTGTTTGTGGGACGTAAAGGTTTTGTTTGCTCTGAGGAAGGAAGGCATCATCGGGGCGTTCCAATTTGATTGCCTGACATTTTCCCTTTCATATTTTCTTCGGTGAGCAATGGCTTTCCATGCAGAAATCAGATGGGCTGGCAATTTGTAACGTGAGTGACTAAGGATTTTCCTAAGAAATGTGGAGCTGACAACAATTATAAATAAATGTTTAACTATTCATAATTAATTTAGTCATAGTTTATGTATTACTACAAATGTTCATAATGTTGCTTGTAAATATATCATTGACTTGGAAATGGAAATGACTTATTGAATTTTCTAGCCCATTCTCTACCACAGCAAAATTGTTCCCTCTTGTATTTTCTTAATTATTTAAGCCAACCAGTCATGTTTTTAATGACTTGATATATTAATAAATTAAGATTTGGGACCCACAGAGGGAAAATGTATACACATATTAGAGTAGAATATATTCCTTTATAGGAGGTTATATTCCTGCCAATGTAAGAAATATTTGCTTTTTAAAATAACAAAGGAGACGTCAAATTTTAGGAGGGGATCTTGAGCTTAATATAAAGGCTAGCAAGAAAATTATAGTTATTAACAAACCTGCTATTTATGTAAAATGAAAACAATTTAATATTTAGCTTCACTCTGTCATAATATTTTTCTTCCTTTGAGTATTATGATTACATTTTGGATGCCATGTACCTTGGGATTTTTCCAAAATGTCCTTGAAGGATTGAAAGAACGACTGATTTTTTTTCAGGGGTGTGTACTGAATCTTCATCTCTAGAAGCCACATGATTCTCCTACTGTGAATGTCAATATCCTAATTGTTATCATAAAAGACAGTCTGTTGTGTCCTATGATCACAAATCAAACTCTCTCTCTCTCTCTCTTCAAAGTGTTGTCCCCTTTTTTCAGTACATCTTTCCCCTTCCCAAACTGGGAATAGATGAACAACTTGAGCACAATAGAAAACTGAAAGCATGAACAAATGGTGGCACATGGAGTCTTTAAATTTTTTTTTTAATGTTTATTTATTTTTGAGACAGAGAGAGACAGAGCATGAACGGGGGAGGGGCAGAGAGAGAGGGAGACACAGGATCGGAAGCAGGCTCCGGGCTCTGAGCCATCAGCCCAGAGCCCGACGTGGGGCTCGAACTCACGAACCGTGAGATCGTGACCTGAGCTGAAGTCGGACGCTCAACCGACTGAGCCACCCAGGCGCCCCAACATGGAGTCTTTAAAACATGGGGTGTTGCTCAATACACCAAATTATTTGACATTTATATGAGACTTTGTTTTCTTGAACTCCTAAAGTACAAAGAACTTTGTGAGAAAACAGACACATAGACCAATGAAACAGTACTGAGAGCCCAGAAATAAACCCACACATATACAGTCAAAACAATATTTGACAGAGGAGCCAAGAATAGTCAATGGGAAGAAATAATCTCCTCAATAAATAGTGCTGGGAAAACATGCAAAAACATGCAAAAGAATGAAATTGGACTCATAACTTATACCACTCACAAAAATTAACATGAAATGGTATGAAGACTTCAACATAAGACCTGAAACCATAAAACTCCTAGAAGAGGAGTGCCTGGGTGGCTCAGTCAGTTAAGTGACCAACTTCAGCTCAGGTCATGATCTCATGATTCATGAGTTTGAGCCCTGCATGGGGCTCTGTGCTGACAGCTCAGAGCCTGGAGCCTGCTTCAGATTCTTTGTCTCCCTCTCTTTCTCTGCCCCTCCCCCACTCATGCTCGCTCTCTCTCTCTCTCTCTCTCTCTCTCTCTTCATCAAGAATAAACATTAAAAAATTTAAAAATTTAAAAAAAATTTTTAAAAACATTTAAAAAAATTTTAAAACTCATAGAAGTAAACATAGGAAAAAAGCTCCTTGACAATGACTTTTTGGACGTGATACTAAAAGTACAAGGGATTAAAAACAAAAATAAATGGACTGCATCAAACTCAAAACCTTCTGCACAGCAAAAGAAACAATCAACAAAATGAAAAAACAATGTATGTGGTTGGAGAAAATATTTGCAAATAATATATCTTATAAGGAGTTCATATCCAAAATATATAAGGAACCCATTACAACTCAATAAAAAAAAAAAAAAACAATCTGATTGAAAAATCGGCAGAGGACCTGAATAGACAGATTTCCAAAGAAGACATACAAATGGCCAACAGGTACATTAAGAAGTGTTCAACATCCCTAATCATCAAGGAAATGCAAATCAAAACCACAATGAGATATTATCTCATACCTGTTAGATGGCTTTTATCAAAAAGGCAAGAGATACCAAGTGAGGGTGTGGAGAAAAGGGAGCCCTAGAACACTAGTAGTGGGGATGTAAATTGGTGCAGCCACTATGGAAAACAGTATGGAGGTTCTTCCAAAAATTAAAACTAGAACTACCACATGATCCACCAGTACCGTTTCTGGGTATCTATTCAAAGAAATGATTGATACATAGAAGAGATACCTGCACCCTGCTGTTCACTGCAGCATTATTTATGATAGCCAAGACATGAAAACAACCTAAGTGTTCATGGATGGATGAATGGATAGAGAAAACGTGAGATATATAATATATTTATATGAAATCATCACACTGTAAACTTTGAACATTTATGTTTATCAGGCACCTGGGTGGCTCAGTCGGTTAAACATTTGACTTCATGCCAGGTCATGATCTCACAGTTTGTGAGTTCGAGCCCCAGGTTGGGCTCTGTGCTGACGGCTCAGAGCCTGGAGGCTGTTTCAGATTCTGTGTCTCCCCCTCTCCCTGCCCCTCCCATGCTCATGCTCTGTCTCTCTTTCTTTCTCTCTCTCAATAATAAATAAACGTTAAAAAAATTTTTTAAAAAATGAATATATATATTTGTCAATCACAATTTATTTCTCAATAAACTTAAAAAAAAGAAAATGTGGTATATTAACACAATGGAATATTATTCAGCCATAAAAAGGAAATCCTGCCATTTGAGACAACATGGATGGACCTTGAGGGCATTAGGCTAAGTGAAATAAATCAGAGAAAGACAAACACTGTAGGATCTCACTTACATGTGAAGTCTAAGACAAAGCCTCCAAACTCATAGAAACAGAGAGTAGATTAGTGGTTGCCGGGGAGGGGGAATGGGGGAAATGGGCAAATGTTAGCCAAAGGATATAAACCTCCAGTTATAAGATGAGTAAGTCCTAGGGCTCTAATGTACAGCAAGGTGACTTATAATTGACAGTGCTGTATTGTATACTTGAAAGCTAAGGGAGGAGATCTTTAAAAAGTTCTCACTAAGAAAAGGTAAGCGTGAGGTGATGGATATGTTAACTAACCTTATAGTAATCATTTCACAATATATACGTGTGTGTTTGTGTACCAGATCATCACATTGTACATTTTACACTTACCTAATGTTACATGTCAATTATATTTCAATAAAGGTGGGGAAGACAAAGAGCTTTGTGATAATTACTTATTTTCTTCCATGTTCTGTGTGGGAGTTCAGCATTACATCAAGATCTCCTTTACACAGGGGCACTTGGAGACTGACTTAGGAAGGACCTGCTTTCGGCACCACTGACTCATGGGAAAATATAGAGGAAACCCAGTACAATACTCATGGAACCAACTCCGCCTCCTAGCTTAGGCACTGTTTTCATTGGGATCAGTAGATTAAAGCCATTTCCAGCGGTTCCTGTTCACTGCTTGAACTATGACTAAGGGACGGGCAATCTTTTCCTTTCTCGAGTTCAGAGAATAAGAACTTTGTATCCTCACATTCAGATTCAGGGCTACAAGATATTTACTGAACTCTGTTAATCTTACTTCTGTAGTTTTTTTTTTTTTTTTCTCATGCTGAAAATCCCTGTGATATGAAAGAGGCATGTGGTGTCCTGGCAGTTTATTAGAATGGGAGAGACTGGAGTCCCGTGAAGTGAGAGAGCTGGCCCACCAGGGAGAGGTGAAAATAAAGGAAAGGAGGGAAACATCAATGGTGTAAAATTCCTGATAAAGTGAGAAGGCTATTTCATCCGTGGTGTCAGCGGGCCACAAGTAAGATTCTAGGACACTGATGCAGGAGTTGTGCAGAGTCCTTGTCACTCGGATGGTTACTTTCCCTGGGTTCCGTGGGAATGCAAGTTCTGCCTATGGCACTGCCTCACTCAAATACAACTGGCTCGGATCCTCAGGCCAACGTTCTTTCTCCACATTGTGCTGTTGTTGAAAACAGCATTATTTTAAAAATTATCTTCATTATTTGTAATTGGCGATTACCAGTTTCCTCTGCACTTTGTACATTCCATCTAGTGCCTTGATTTAGAGCTGGTTCCTGCATATGAAATCAATCTGAGGGCCTGGATGCTCCTGGCCCAGATGTCCAACTCAGCCCTCTTCTCCCACTCCACTACCCGGGTCCCTCTCATTACTCAGTGCAAATGTCTTTTCACACTTATTACCATTTGAAATGACCTTGTTAAATGGTTTACTGGTTTATGATCAGACTCCCCAACCAGACTTAGAGTCCCCTGAGGATATGACTTGTCTCTGTTCTGTTCCTACAACCATATCCAAAGTTCCTAGAAAAGTGCCTGGCACATAGGCAGCCTTAGATAAGAACGTATCAGGAGTCTGTAAGAATCGAATACTCGTCCTTTCCCAAAGGATAGAATGTGTAATAAATGCATGCATACATAAAGGCATTCATACATACTCCATTAAAAGGGGCCTTCATAGCAGGGTGGGGTGTAATATTTGTTCTTTTAAAAAAGTATTTATTGAATTAAAACCACAAGCCATATACCAAGGTAGGTGTTTAGAGTAAAACAAAAATACAACATGGTCCCTGCCTTCAAGGAGCTCATAGACTAGTAAGGAAAGAGACATGTAAACAAAAATGGATGTACAGTACCATATTCCAAGTTCATATAAATCGTCCTTGACTTCCCATTCCTGGCTTCATTAGAGTCATCCACGGGGACTTAAAAAACCCTGAGGCCTGAAAGAAGCCGGATTCACAGGCACCGGATAGGATGCCTTCTAGATGAAATCTCTGGAGTAGGCAAATGCATAGAAACAGAAGGTAGAATGAATGGTTGTCAGAGGCTGGGGGATTGGGGTGGAGTGTGAGAGGGAACAGGGAGTGACTGCTAATGGGTATGAAGTATCTTTTTGGGGTGACAGAACTCTTGTAGAATTTGATAGTGGTGATGATTGCACAGCCTTGTAAATGTACTAAAACCCATTTGATTGTATACTTTAAATGGGTGTGTTGTATGATATGTGAATTCTCTCTCAATAAAAGTGTTAAAAATTGCTGATGCCTGGCTCCTACCCCTATAGATTCTAATTTAGTTGGCCGCAGGTATATCATAGGCATTGGGGTGTTGGAGGCTTCTCTGGGGACCCAGGTTGAGGACCATTGGCCTAACTACAGTGGTGGCTCAGAGGAGGCAGAGAACAACCCTGTTTGGATGGATTAGAAAAGGTGTTTTATGCTCCAGCCAGGGCTTAAAAAGATAAGCAGATCACTTGATCTTTCGTAGGTGTGATTAAAAGTTGATTGGGCAGAGATGGTCTGTTATTGCTAATTTGCCAAGATTTCATGAATATCTAGGCATTGATCTGTTTCAGCAGCATTGGCAGCAAGGATGAGATTTTTTTACATTCAAATATAGCATATGGGATTGTATTCTTCTGTATTGAAACAGTCAGTATGTATTCTGCTTGAATACGTATTCCAGGGCTGGCTGCCTTGCTCAGTCAGTAGAGCATCTGGCTCTTGATCCTAGGGTCCTGAGTTCAACCCCACAATGGGCATGGAGCCTAATTAAAAAAAAAAAAAAGAATATATACTCCAACCCTAATGTAGCCAAGTTTTTTTTTTTTTTTTAATTTATAGGAGAGTTGATAAAGTCAGCGAGCATAACAAATTTTGAATAGCTTTGGATCATAGATGGCTCGCTGTTTGGTCAGAGAGATTGCTTAAACCATGGGGGGTATTTCCTACCCTGTATCTGGTAAGACAGTAAATATATAGAACCAGTACAATTTAACAAAGGAATGTTCTTACGTGTTAGCCCCCACTTTTACTCTTCTTACAGTTACCTTAAAATTCTCTGGCAAAACAAGTCAAAGATCCTTTGATTATGGTTGTTTTTGCAATACAAAACAAGTTGTTCAAAAAGAGAATTAGGAAATCCGATATAAGTTAGAGAGGTACCGCTTCATGTTCCACAGCCCGAAATGTGGGTAATACAGCTGACTTAACCAAATTATCAACTAAAAATCCTTCCCATCTCAGGGGACTATTAATGTTCATTCCAGTGCTTCTCTACCTGCTTTTACTTCAGCATTTAGAGCATGATCATAGGGGGCAAGAACTGTCACGCTTACTGGTGAGGACTCCAGTGCAGCAAGCCTAGGCTGTGGTAGAAATGTGAATTTCTGCATGGTCCCACCCAGATGCACATGGTCCCCAGCTCACACTTGGAGCAACCCTGCAGTAGAGATGACCCGGAAGGAGCAGTAGCACTAGCGACAAGAACAGCGTTTTGTAAATATAAAGCACTTCTGCTTTTTAAACAATTCCAATGTAGTTAACGTACAGTGTTATATTAGTGTCAAGTGTACAATATAGTGATTCAGCAGTTCTACAAATTACCCGGTGCTCATCATGATAAGTGTACTCTTAATCCCCATCATCTGTTTCCCCCATCCCCCTGCCCAACTCCCCTCTGGTAACCCCCAGGTTGTTCTCTAGAATTAAGAGCCTGGTTCTTGGTTTGTGTGTCTCTCTCTCTTTTGCTACTTTTTAATTGTTATTCCTCAGATGATCTTAGGAGACAGACTGGGCAGATATTGTCCTGCCCGTTTTACAAATGAGGACACTGAAGTGTGAGAGGTTAAATGATTTAGCCAAAGCTGCGCTATAGTAGGTGAAGTAGGTGACAAAAGTCAGGACTGGAATCCAACTCTTCCTACTCCTAGATGGGCACTGTTGCTATTAAACCCACAAATGCACGTTTAATAGTGCAGTAACATGCAGTCATTTGGTGTAAGGGCGGGCAGTTGCACAAACCTCACTCTTTATGGGCACCGGACAATAATCAATGCTAAGGCCTGTTTCATCAAGGAAATAGTCTTTAGAGTAGAAGATAACAGAATATATCGTGGGAAGAAGTTTTTTTTTTTTTGTTTTAACATTTTAAAATTTAAGACACTTTAGAGGCACCTGGGTATCTCAGTCGGTTGAGCGTCCGACTCTTGATATCGGCTCAGGTCGTGATCTCGCTGTCATGGGATTGAGTCCCACGTTGGGCAGAGCCTGCTTGGGATTCTCTCTCTTCGCCTCTCTCTCTACCCCTCCCCCATGCTCTCTCCCTCTCTCTCCCTCTTTCTGTATCTCCAAGAATAAACTTTGGGGTGCCTGGGTGGCTCAGTTGGTTAAATATCCGACTCTTGATTTCAGCTCAGTTCATGATCTCAAGGTTTGTGGGATCGAGCCCCCCATCGGGCTCTGTGCTGACAGTCTAGAGCCTGTTTGGGATTCTCCCTCTCCCTCTCTACCCCTCCCCCTGCTCATGCTCTCTCTCTCAAAATAAATAAACATTTAAAAAATAAATAAAATGTAAGATACTTCAAGTCCTCTGTTGTTTTAGTTGGAGCCCTCACTTATATAGAATAACCTAATAAACATTTATTCATTTATTCAATAGATATGCCACAATCTTTGGAAACGCCCTCAGTTTTGTATGCATTATCATTATTTTTATCCGCTATTATTATAAAATGTATCTGCATATTACACATCTTTATACTTTGGTGTTTTCCATGTGTAAATTCACTAATAAGCCCATTGGCTATATTTAGCAATTCCTTATTCAGTCATTACTCTCTACTCTCCGTTTGCTTCACCCACTAGATGATTTCTAGCATATGAATCACCCATTCAGGTGACCATCATTCTTTCATCCCCCAGATTATAATTCTTTGCTCTTGAGTCTCATCCCTTTGCTCTGTTTGAATAGGACCCTATACATTCTCCTTCCAGCCATTGACTTGGTTCTTAATTTGTTTCTCACATAATCTTGGCCGAAAGGCTCTTGTGTAGCATGTTCTGAGCCTGTGTTGCCGCATGGTCTGGTGGGTTGGAGCTAGCCCCCAGTTACTTTATTCTGCCTTCTTAACCTTGGGGCACTGAAATAATTCTTGGGCATGCTCAGCATTCCCTTCTCTAGTGGCAAGCTGCCTCCTGACTGTAGATCCAGAACACGTTTTGCAGGGAGTCATGCAACGAACAAGAAACTGATGCCGGAACGTTCTTGATCAATCCTACAATTTCCTAATGACTGACTCCCAAGTCCTCCAGATGTCCCTTCCTTTTCTGATGCCTCTATTCCCATGTACAACTTCTTTTGCGTCATCTTCTCCTACAGACAATTTGGAAGGATTCTGACATGCCCTCCGTCCGCCTGTACATCTTGCACACCGGTACTCTTCCACTTAAGTCTCACGTGTATAGCTTTAGGTTTTGTTTCACCAAGTTTGTTTTGTGCTTCTTAAGCCTGGTCTAGATATTTTAAACCCATGCTGCCTTTCTTTTGCTGCTCCTGCCTATGTGATGGAACACATCAGCTGAATTCGCTGTGACTGGCGTGATTAGCCAAAGGAGGCCCCAATATGGACTGAAATGGAAAACAGGTACAGGTGCAGAAGAGTGGAGATGAGCCCACCAAATTTAGCAAAGCAAGAATTTCAAGTTTTAAAAATGCACGACATTACACCCAGATGATATGGTTTCCTGACTACTGTATTCTGTATAGGGTAACTTGTCCCTGGGTGTTGAGTATTAAATGTCTGAGCTTGGGCTGCCATAACAAAATACCACAGACTGGGTGGCTTAAACAACAGAAATGTTTTTTCTCTCAGTTCCGGAGCCAGGAAGTCTGATATCAGAATGCTAGCATAGTTGGGTTCTAGTGAGGGCTCTCTGGCTAGCACATGGCCACTTCTCATTCTGTGCTCACATGACCTTTTCCTCTAAGTGTATGCAGACATGGAAAGCGAACTCTCTGGTGTCTGGCACTAATCCCATCATGAGGATGGAACCCTCCTGACTTCATCTATGATCTCCCAACACTATAGAACTTCTAACACTATAGAACTCACAGCGTGCCTCTGAGAGTTGCAAGGGAGACTTGGGCAGCCAAGCCCACTCATGCATCCTTTGAGATTAAACCAAAATGACCTTGAACCTGCACTGGACTTTTTGGTTTGGTCTCATGCAACTGTAATCAACTGTTCTTTTTTATATCTCCACTGATCTGTTGTAGACCTTATCAGTGGGTTCACAGTCAACACATAGAGGAAGGGGCTCTGTGGGAGGCTCTGCCTCCCTCCTCGCTTCACGTTCACTTCTCCTCCCTGCTTCCTTCATTCTAACTTTTCTGGTGGTTGATCCTGGATATGTAATTGCATTGGCATTGAATAAATCATCTATTCATTTATTGATTGATTCAATCAATCATTTAATCTTTCAAGAAATATTTTTAAGTACCTACCATGTGCCAGGTAGTGTTCTGGGCACTTAGGACAGAGCAGTGAACAGCAGAGGTAAAAAACCCTGCCCTTGAGCAGCTGACATTAGAATATTAGATGGTGTGCAGTACGGTGGAGGAAATGGCACAGACAGGAAAGGGCGGTAAGGCATGCTGGCGGGTCACTTTAAATGGGATGATCAGGGAAAACACCACTAAGAAGTACCATTTGAGGACAGACCTGAAGGAAGTGAGAGTATAAATCATTCAGGTAGCCTAGGGGAGACGGTGTCAGGTGGAGAGGAGAGCAGGTGAACAAGCCCTGACGTGGGAACAGGCTTGGGATGTTTGAGGAACGGCAACGAGGCCAGTGCGGCTGTAGAGGAGCAGGGGCCCGGTCTCACGCAGGGCACTGCAAGGTGCCCCACGGGATCACACGTTCCTATTATATACTGTACCACACCAAAGCATGAAGAAAAGGCAAGATTTGTTGAGGATCAAGTGGACTTTCCTTCATTCATCCATAATAAATATCCTTTCTAATCTCCCTGCATGGGCATTTTCTACTTTAGGGCAAGTCCAAGTCTAGCAGTTATCTCTGGATAAAGCCCACTGCTGGTCTTGACTGTCATGGATATACGTTTGTTGCTTAACTTAATGTAGTTCACATTCGGTAATGTAGTTCACAGCCAGTTTCTGATGCATCTCTCTTTTAAAAGCATTGTTGTAAGGGCGCCTGGGTGGCTCAGTCGTTAAGCGTCCAACTTCGGCTCAGGTCATGATCTCGCAGTCCATGGGTTTAAGCCCCGCGTCGGGCTCAGTGCTGACAGCTCAGAGCCTGGAGCCTGCTTCAGATTCCGTGTCTCCCTCTCTTTCTGCCTCTCTCTCTTTCTCTCTCTCTCAAAAATAAATAAACATTAAATGCATTGTTGTTATACTATAAAGTGTTATCAAGAGCTATCATATATTGAGTGCCTGCCATGTACTGGACACCTTACAGATGTTGCATCATTTATTCACCCAACAATTAGCCAACCAATTAGCTTTTGGGGTAAATAGTATTATTATCCCTGCTTTACAGACGAGCATACTGAGACCCAGGGAGGATGAACACCTTGCCTAAGATTATAAAGCCAGACTTTAAAACTGCACCCGAGTCAAAAGATCCTCTTTTTACCACACCTGGCTATAGTTCTCCTTAGATAGATGGATTTCCCCATAATGGGATCTCATAGTTGGAAGCTCATATCTTGAGACCTCGATGACTTTGTCTTTCGTAGCAAGTCCTACCACTCCCTAACATCTTAGAAAGCAGAGAAGCTTTACCTTCCTTGATCCCTTCTATTTCCATAATTGAAATTTTGCCCTGTTCTGATAGGGATTTTCATATCCATCCTATATGTACATGTCAAATGTTTTGTCTTTTGATAAGTTAATTTCAGTTATTACCAGAGGATAATCAGAAAAGTTAGTATTTTTCCCTTTTAATTACATAGCACCTTTTCTAGCATTTACTTCTTAGCAATTCTGTTAACCTATTTCTTTTTTATAACCTTTTTTTTTTCAGAAGATATTCTTTTTTTTTTAAATTTTTTTTTTTTTTTGTCAACATTTTTTATTTATTTTTGGGACAGAGAGAGACAGAGCATGAACGGGGGAGGGGCAGAGAGAGAGGGAGACACAGAATCGGAAACAGGCTCCAGGCTCCGAGCCATCAGCCCAGAGCCTGACGCGGGGCTCGAACTCACGGACCGCGAGATCGTGACCTGGCTGAAGTCGGACGCTTAACCGACTGCGCCACCCAGGCGCCCCTTTTTTCAGAAGATATTCTTAAGTAGCCTCCATTTCAGGATTCTCCCATGCCCATTCTAAATGTTTGTCATGTTTTTTCTGCTTTTAACACCGTCATCTTTTTTGTTGATGTAGTTGCTATTGCCTCCCATCCTCACCCTTCAATCAAATAACCTTTGATATTTCACTTTCCTATACAGTTTGGGGGTCATGAGGTCATATCCACTCCCAGTGTTGATCTTTTCTACTCTCATGTTCACGTGTGTGCGTGTGCACGTATCAGGTACCCAACCAGTATGTCTTTCATTCTTCTTAAATCCTAATGCCCTATGACACCCCCTATCACCCTCTGCCATTCAATCAGTGGTTTCCAGTGCTTCCAGGAAGGGCAATCCTTTTTTTCTTAAAATAGCCATTACTGGGCTTTCATCATCCAATTAATGTATTTAAATCCTCACGGAGACAGTGGCTTTCAGAGTCAGGGATCTCTAAATTTCCAAAATTCTGTTGACATATCAAAAGGCAAAACTGTCACATCCATGTGAATGGCTATAATAAAAAACTGACAATCCAAGCGCTGGCAAAGATGTGGGACCACAGCTACATTGCTGGTGGGAATGTCAAATAGTGCAGCCACTTTGGAAAACAGCCTCACAGTTCCTCAAAAACTTAAACATAGCATTATCCGTGACCCAGCAATTTAAGTCCCAAATATATACCCAAGAGAAAGGGAAATCTAGGTTCAAACCAAAGCTTGTACATGAATGTTCATAGAAGCATTACTTATAACAACCAAAAGGTGGAAACAACCCCTACTTCAATCAACTAGTGAGTGAATTAGCAAAATGTGGCCTCTCCATACAGTGGAATATCATTCAGCCTGAAAAAGAAGGGAATCTGGTACACACTACAATATGGATGGCTCTCGAAACCATGCTAGGTGAGAGAAGCCAGTCACAAAATTCCACATATTGTATGATTCCATTTATATGAAATATCCCAAGTACGTAAATCCATAAAGACAGAAAGTAGATTGGTGATTGCCTGGGATTGTGCGGAGGGGGGAATGAAGGCCTCTAATGGATTTGGGGATTCTTTTGGGGGTGATGGAATTGTTCTGAAATTATATACAGGGGATGGTTGTATAACTCTGTGAATATACCAAAAACCACTAAATTGTACACTTTATTTATTTATTTATTTATTTATTTTTTCAACGTTTTTTATTTATTTTTGGGACAGAGAGAGATAGAGCATGAACGGGGGAGGGGCAGAGAGAGAGGGAGACACAGAATCGGAAACAGGCTCCAGGCTCCGAGCCATCAGCCCAGAGCCTGACGCGGGGCTCGAACTCACGGACCGCGAGATCGTGACCTGGCTGGAGTCGGATGCTTAACCGACCGCGCCACCCAGGCGCCCCTAAATTGTACACTTTAAATGATGAATCTTATGGTAAGTGAAAGACACCTCAATAAAGCTGTGAGAAAAGAAGAAAGAAGGGAAGCAGAGGGAGGGAGGAAGGAAGGGAGGAAGGGACACGCCTGGTCAACTGGGACTCTAAGCTTTACTCTAAGCCATGAACTGGAAAAACTGAGAACGTGACGCAAGCAAAGGATCTAGTCTTTAGAAACAGAAGTGGAGCATGCCGAGAGGTAGGGGAGAGGGTGGGGGCGGGGAGAAAGAAGTATGAGGAAGCAGTCAGACACTGGTGTCCCATCTCTCCCACTTATCCCATATTAATAAGGGTGGAGCCTGTGGGGGAGTGGAGTTTGACAAAATCATTCCAACCAAGCTTAAGGAGGAATTCACAACAGAGTGTACTTAAGCCATCTTTGCTCTTTGGGACCCCAGGAGATCACCTTTCAGAGCGCCCCTCATGAACAAGGGGCAATCATAATAGGGGAGAAATCAATGCAAAAGGGTGGGCCACCTTCTCCCTCGGCTCCTACCTGGATTAGAGGGATCCAGAAGTTTCCATGTGCTCCTAGCGTATGACATGTAAGCAGCTAAATGTTGGGAGCGAGCAGGCCTGCCATGGGGCCACTGCAGTGAGGCCATGGTGGCCCATGGCAGAGGCTGCAGGTGGACAGCCTAATCCAGGGACTGGATGGAGGATGTGGCTAAGACTCTGAGGACCTGAAGGGCA
Organism: Neofelis nebulosa; assembly: GCF_028018385.1. Lineage (NCBI taxonomy): Eukaryota > Metazoa > Chordata > Mammalia > Carnivora > Felidae > Neofelis > Neofelis nebulosa. The sequence goes on from NC_080800.1 coordinate 121,950,749, forward strand.
GGGCTGAGTCATCAAGGTGGGCACAACATCAGGACTGAACTGGGCTTAGAGAACTGACGACACCTTTCACAAGCCCTGGCCCTCATCATTGGATGCCAGGAAGGTGTTCAATGATGGAGTGGGGGTACCTAGGGACATTACTGGAGAGGCCAGTGAGGGCCCCTACAGGGACCCCCATATACCAACTTCTGTTGCCATTTGGGGGACTTTGAAATAGGGGTGGGTGATAAAGCTCTGAAACACTGAGAATTTGCCCAAAGCTACTAAGGTAGCCCAGAAGAAACTATTTTTAATGGACAGAGAACTGAGTTTCCATTGATGAGAAGATAATTAAGATACCTTTCACCACTGCCATCCATGAGAATAGGCATTTCAGGCAGATATGAGAACGTGTGCCAGGGTTTCTTGGCTTTGGCGTCACTGACATTTTGGTTGGATAATCCTTTGTTGTAGGGGTTGTCCTGGGCAGTGTAAAACATTTAGCAGCATCCATACCCTCTACTCAGTATATGCCAGTAGCATCCCCCTCAATCATGACAGTCTGTTCCCTGGGAGGCAGAATTGCCCCAGTGAAAAACCAGTTTATTATAGCAATAAAGAATGCCATGCATTGTAGATATATCTGAAGGTGGAGGATAAGTTTCAGCCCCTCTGTCTACATGCGTGTCCCAGCTCAGGCCTCGAATATTTCACGCGACGTGAGCCAAGCCAACTTTCTCTCTCGTATGACTTCCTACCCCTGTTGACCACTGTGAAGAGCCTGGAAGCCATATTCTTTCATGCATAATACATGTCCTTCTTTGTATTCAGCCTTGTTTCTTACACTAAAATTACATCTTGTTTCTTTACTCTCAGAGCCCCACAGGCTCTGTGTTGAACTTCCTGTGTTTTTATATTATTTGTATTACCTGTTCTGAGATGTGCTTTCCCCGTTGGTGAGATTTTAATTAGTCCTTCCAGGTTTCCTTTGACCTCCCTCGTCTTCTTTCCTCCTCTACTGCCTCCCTTAGCTGCTACTCCTCCTGCTTTTCTATTTGCCTCTTCTTGCTCATACTGGACCCATGTCTGTTGGCTCACCTCTTTGGTCTTGTCTTCCATTGGCTTCTTGGAGGCCTGTCTGCTCCACCCCTACCCTGCTGCCTTCTCTGTGCGATCCGGCAAACCACGTCTGCTGACTAAAGGAAGCAAGGGTGAGCCTGCCATTCCTGTCCCCACCTCTCTCTTCCTGACACCTCTTCTTGCCCCCTAGCATTTCTCTCTATTGGTCTTCTTTGTTTCTTGTCCACTGGAAGCTGAAATCCAGCTTCTTCCTTCTTTACCATGCATGTGACAACATGTCCCTGGCCCTCCAGCTGCTGGAGGGCGGACAGCCTGGTGGAGGGGAAGGGCACAGGGAGGTGGATCCTGGACCTTAACACTTGACTCATCTGTGCAACATGGGAGTAACACGAGTACCCAGTCCAGGAGGGCACTGGAGGATTAGGGGCTTTGGCAGTTTCCAACATACAGTACATTCTTGACCATCTAGTCTGGCATCTAGCAGATAACAGAGTGAATGTCTGTCAAATGGCTGAAAGTTTGCATCACCACCATCCAGCCTGAGGCCAAGGGCTCAGTAAGTGCTCAAGGCAAAAATGTCCTTGAATGGAATGGAACCAAACTTTCCTTCCCACATTGGATTTGACAGTCCAGACCTCAAACCCGAACCTTACTTTCCTCATACGTCACAACCTTTTCTCCTTCAGGTTGAAACCTCTCCCGCATCTACAATTTGATTTCTCGGGAAAGCAAAGACATTACCTGAACCTACTACATAGACTCCTTAAACCATTCCTGCTGCCTTTTCTCCTGGTGCGCTCACCAAAAGAAATCCACGTTTTCTGCTGATCTGAAGATTATACCAAACTCCTTTGCTTTCTGGGATTTAATTACGATAAATACGTCCCTAGGGCTCACGTTGATCGGATTAGGAACCAGGATCCCCGGCACAGGATCGCGGTGCAGCGTCTGAAGCAGGTCCACAGGCCATTTATTCCCTTTGTGGAGTGTGCAGTCGCTTTCTTCCCCCAGTGTGGAATCTCCCAATGCCTGGCTTCCGCTCTGTCTGCAGCTCTCATGGAGGGCCGGTGAGAGAGGCTGCCTGCATGGTCTGCTTTCTTGTCACTTCCTTCTTCCTGCTCCCCATGCTTTCGCCTCCCTCTACCCTGCTGCCATTCTTCGGACTTTTTCTTTGCCCTCTGATTACTAAAGTCAATTTAATCCTGTTGGGTGAATTGAGCAGGTGGTATTTGCTCCCCTGACAGATGAGGAAACAACTGTGAAGCAGTTAGGTGACCTGTTCACACCATAGAGTGGCCCATAACTGACACGGCAGAGATTACAAATAAAGGCCCTACCTCTTAGCCTGTGGCTTTTTCACCCTGTCTAAACTATTCGACTCTATTATTTCTCTGTTTATTTATCTACTTTGAGAGAGAGAGAGAGAGAGAACGCGAGAGCTCACATGAGCGGGAGAGGAGTGGAGACAGAGAGGGAGAGAGAATCCCAAGCAGGCTCCGCACTGTCAGCACAAAGCCCAACATGGGGCTTGATCTCGCAAACTGTGAGATCACAACCTGAACTGAAATCAAGAGTCAGACGCTTGACTGAGCCACCCAGGTGCCCCTAAACTATATTGACTTTAAGCAGAGCATCAGGGATGGGCAAAGTGGTCATTACTCAGTCTCTACAAAATCTATGGAATGCTGTGGTTTTGTCCTTAAAGGTTAATGCAGATAAATACTACAAAAGGAATGTGCATTAGCTCCCTCTAATACTTGTATGGAGGTGGTGTTCAACATCATTAGTCTTTTGTTCTTTCCAAAATTATTTATAAACCTCAACAGGAAACAATAACTGCAAGTGTATAGCACTTTAAATTTACAAAGTCCTTTTATGAACCATCATTTCCTTTGAATCCTCAAAATAATCTTGCAAAGAGGACATCATTAACCCCATTTTACAGATCATGAAACTGAGGCTCAGAAAGCCTAAATGATTTAATGCAAGACACAGCTAGGAAATAGCAGAGCTGTGACTTAGACGCTTTTCCTCATGACTCCAAACCTCATATTCTTTCTATTTTAGCATTGCACTTCACACACGAAGGGGCTGCATTTCTAAAACCCATTTAGCTTAGTTTATGAATATTTATTGTTAAGAGTAGAAATGCATCAAATTTACTGACAAACAAGGTAAAGGCAAATCAGTAATATTATGTTTAGCTATTGATATGAAATGGAGCTGCTTGCAAAATTAGAATTCATTACAAGCAATAGATCTTTTTCATGACTAGGCTTTGCTGGATCTTATTATCTGGTAAATAGCACCAAAATAAAAGACTTGGGGTTTAATAGGGTAATGAAACAAGTTGATTTAGTTCCCAATTGAGCATGGTGGGCCGCAGCCTGCCTGATTGCTCACTCACAGAACCCAGGGGGGTTGTGGCAGGGTCTAGGGGACCAGACTGGGCTCTGCAGAGATACATGGGTGCCACCTGCATTGTCAGCATCAGGGGCTTGATCAGGATTTTTGTAATGAAGTTAGAAGCGAGGAAGATTTGGATTATAAGACTGTATTATGTAACTCCTTGAAAACTCAGTTTGGAATAGAATTAAGCCCCAAATGTGCGAATTCACTTAGTACAAGGAGATGTGGTTTCCTCTAAGCCAGAGATTCTTACTCTTGGCTCCATGGATGGACTTCAGGTGGTGCGTGAGTGCCCTGAAGGTCAGGGGTCATGCTGAGAGGATACATGCTTATGTGCGTGTTTCTGGAGTTTCACAGAGACGGCAGAGAATGGTGAGCTACTAATAGGGTGCAAGTGGGTACTTACTAGGTACTTGCTAGGGAGTAAGCCCACCTGAGGAGAGTGGGGACACGGGAAGTTCCCAGGCAGAACCTAGGAGATCAACCAACTCTAAGATGTGTCGGATGTTTTAATACAATGATTCTCAAGTCGGTATCACATGAACCACAGATGGCATGGTTGGATCTCATGCTAGGGGGTGATTTTTGATGACTTTTGACCTGGGCCTATGGGTGCACCATATGAGGTTCCCCACGTCCCTGAAACCGGATGTGACATTCCGCGTGTATGTGCGTATGAACATGTTTCTAAGGAGAGGAGCTCCAGTGTTTCACCAAAGTCTTGCAGAGGGTTCTTGATCCCTGAAGGTTAAGAAGCCCCGAGGTGGAAGAATCATCCACGAAGCTTTGAGCTTCTGGCAGTGACAGGGATTCAGATTCCTTGCTATGTCCTACTTTCATCTTTATGTGATCTCTTTTCCATCTCTCTCTCCCCCTCTCTCTTCTTACTTGACAAGACAGCATATTCAGCGCAGAACAATGAAGTCCAATCTGAGGATATGAGAGCTGGCTGGGGAGAAGAATTTTTGGGTAGGGAGACGCGGATAGAAGGGATGGGCTGACCATATAATGGAGTATCGAGTTTACACGCAAGGCGAGGGATTTCCCCTTTGATTGTGTAAGACACTATAAATGAGGGAGGCCATGGCCAGATGGAATACTTCATGGGCTATTTATCATTATAAAGTGGGCAGGAGGAATTGACCGACCTGGTGGGTTAATCAGAATTCTGAGCAATGGCTTCATTACATGATAATTCAGTGCACAAGATTTCTACAGCCCCTGTCTTCATTAACAATATAAATATTTCTTTAAAATAACATTTGGAATGGAACTCGGGAGTTTCTTCCCTCGCCGAACTGCTAGGAATTGATTCGCACCTAGGCTTCGGTGCTCCCAAGAACCAGCCACAAGACATGAGTTACTGTGCTGTAATTCTCACCTTGCCAGGGTTTCTAGCTTTCATGAAGGAAGCTGTCCTTGGCATCAGTAGGAAATCTCCAGGAGCAGATTGGATCCGTGACAGGACTGCCTCAGAATAATCTGGAATCCAACTGGTGATCTCGAGCTTACCTATTCATTCCCAGCGAGAGCCAGCGGCTCTTGCTGGTATGCCACATTTATGTAATAGGTGTGCTTCTGAAAATCAGTAGGGAAGTTACACAAACATCGACATACATAATGAAGCTTTAAGTTAACATAATATGGCCACTATTGCAGAGCAAGTTTTTACAAAGTGAAATCTTTTATTTTGTACTGTGCGTATCACCACTGGTTTTATAAGCATGTGTTTTTGCCTATTAAATTTGCTTAAATTGAAATCTATTTGTATGTGAGCCTAGGGAACTCGTAATCGCTGTCTTCATGTGTTTAAGCTGATTGGATCAATATTTTCCTTGGGTCTCTAATTCTTTTTTGTTGGGAGCAGATGGCCCTGTTACATGAATAATAAAGTATGAAAACTGAGCATACATGAAAAAATTAGTATTATAATCAAACATAATTTATGGCATAGTTAAAATGAAATATGTCTAATGATTTGTGTGGTAATTGCATCAAAATATTAAGTGGTTTCAAAAAAAACCCAAAATATTAAGTGTTTTCTATAAATGGCTATAATTAGTGTGACTCCTGCAAGCCTATGAAACATTTGTAGGGACAGACGTCACTGAAGAGAGTGGTAAGGAAAACTGACTGGTAGCCTCTTCTACAGCCCCTACCTAATCATGACTCAGGGAGACTTAAGCTTTTCCTTCCTTCAGCTGGCTGTTTGATTGGCCCAACTTTCATGGAGCTCCTGATAGACAGAGATTTATTGTGTCACACCTAACCCTGTAAGACCAAACCAGAGAAATCACATCCACCATGGACCAGTGGTTCTTCAACTTGTATATGAGTCAGAATCCCCAGGAAAACTTGTTAAGGCATAGATTGTTGGACCCCAATTCCACAACTTCTCACTCAATAAGGCCTTAGGGTTGGGCTCAAGAATTTGCATTTCTTTTTTTTTTTAAGATTTTATTTTTTTTATTATTTTTTTTAACGTTTATTTATTTTTGAGACAGAGAGAGACAGAGCATGAATGGGGGAGGGGCAGAGAGAGAGGGAGACACAGAATCGGAAACAGGCTCTAGGCTCTGAGCTGTCAGCCCAGAGCCCGACGTGGGGCTCGAACTCACGGGCTGAGAGATCATGACCTGAGCCGAAGTCGGCTGCTCAACCCGACTGAGCCACCCAGGCTCCCCTTAAGATTTTATTTTTATGTAATCTCTACAGCCAATGTGGGGCTCAAACTCATGACCCTGAGATCAAGAATCGCATGCTCTTCCCACTGATCCAACCAGGCACCCTAAGAATTTGCATTTATTTTTATTTTCTTTATAAAGATTTTATTTTTAAGTAGTGTCTACACCCGATGTGGGACTTGAACTTACATCCCTGAGAGCTAGAGTCATATGCTGTACTGACCAAGCCAGCCAGATGCCCCAAGAATTTGCATTTCTAACAAGTTCCCACATGATGCTGTTGCTGCTGGTAGGGGGACCACACTTTGAGGCTAGTGGCTAAAAGGCAAGACTTAGAACTTCAGGATTCAAATGGTAATCAAGAGAAGTCCAAAAAGTGGTCACGTTTATCCCCTAGCATGGGGAGAAAACTGGGTATAGTGGTGACTATACCTCAGGGGCTACCAACATTCCTCACAGTCTCTCCCCACAGCATTTCATGTTTGTGGATTCCCTAGTTTGTTAAAAACTTATTTGCTCAGCACCTACTAGGATAAAGCATAGAACGAAGCACTGGAGATGCATCAGACGTGGCTACTGCCGTACAGAAGTTTACAGTATAGAAGGTGTGATGAGACATACTCACCAATGAGGATGTAGGTTGACAGTGCTCAGTGCCTACAAGAAGTAGCACTTCTGAGCCAACAATATTCTCCTGCCCCATTCACCTCCCACTCACCCAGATGACAGTTTCCCACATTCTCTTTCCACAGTCACCTAATGCCCATTCTCACTTTTGGCTGATGGCCTTACTTTTTACTTCACTTAGAACAATTCAAAGAGAATTTCTGTGAGCTTCCACAACCACCTTTCCCCAACTACCTGCACCTGAGCCATGTACCCCCTCCTCTCCCATTACACTGAATGTAGTAGTCCAGGTTCTCCAGAGAAACAGAACCAGTAAGGGTGTGTATTTATGAGAGACACAGAGAAGAGATTTATTGTAACGAATCGCTTCACATGATTGTGGGGGCTGGCAAGTCCAAAATCTATAAGGAAGGCCAGCAGCTTGGCAACCCAGGGAAGAGTTGATGTTGCAGCTGGAGTCTGAGATAGTTTGGAAGCATAATTCCCTCTTCCTCGGGAGATGTCAGTCTTTTTCTTAAGGCCTTCCATTGATTGGATGTGGCCTGCCACCTTATGGAGGGTTAACTGCTTTACTCAAAAAGTCTACTGAGTTAAATATTAATCTCATCCAGAAAGCACCCTCGCAGAAACATCCAGAATAATGTTTGACCAAATACTTGGGTGCTGTGGCCCAGCTAAATTGACACATGAAATTAACCATCACACTGGGTTAAGTTGTTGTGCTTTTGTCCAGCCCAGCCCTTCCAGTGATGCCCTAGATCCCACATCACTCACCTATTTAGGGGCTTTTCTCCCACCATTGTTTCCTCGTCAACTTTTCTCACACTCCCGGGTCTTTCCCATAGCATGGAAACATGCTAAATATCTCTCATCATTGCAAAGCCCTGATTCTACATCCTCCTCCAACCACTGCCCTGTGGTTCTGCTCCTCCTGCCAGCAAAACTCACCCAGAGAGCTGTTTAGACTTGTCCTTTCTACTTGCACTCCTCCTCATTCTCTACTGAACCCACTAGAGTCCAGTTTCCATCCCTCACAACTCCTCTTTCTTCAAATATGTCCTTCGCTTGGGTTTCAAGATACCACGTCCTTTGGGTTTTACTCTTAACTTACCAGCTGGCAACTTCTCAGTCTTCGTTGATGGCTCCTCCTCCTCTCCCTGACTTCTAACCATCGCAGTACCCCTTGGCTTAGTCCTGGGCCCTCTCCTCTTTTCTACTATGTCCACCTCCTAGGTGAGCTCATCTGGCCTGAAGGCTTTAAATGTTTTGAATACACTGATGACCCCAAAATTACTCAACTGGAGGGGTAACGGCAAACTGTAACCGGTGCTCGGAAGAAAAGATACACGGTATTGTGAGATCACATACCAGAGATGCTTGCCTCGCTCTAGAACAGGGGCCCACAGACTTTAACCTGTGGGCGGGTATTGGACCCGCCTTTGCCAATAAAATTCTATTAGAAGTTAGCCACCCCCATCTGCTTGTATCATCTAAGGCTGCTCTTGCACTAGAATGGCGGAGACTACACAGCCTGCAAACCTGGCAGTATTTACTATCTGGCCGTCTGTAAGAAAATCTGTTAACTCCTGGGCTACGAGATCAAAGAGCGAATGATATAGGAGTTGAGGTCAGAAGGGTGAATGTGAGTTATCCAGGCAACAAAGTGGGGATGGTGTCCCAAAGCCCCCAGAAGAGCACTTGTGTGGGTCTTGTGAGGGAAGGGAGCTTGGGGAATCAGGGGACCCGATGGAAAGCTAGTGCAGTGGGAGAATGCAGATTCTGATTCGACAGGTCTGGGATGGGGCCTGTTATTCCGCTTTTCGAATAAGTTGCTAGGTGATGCCTAAAGGCCAGGGCCATATGCCACCTAGAAAGTAGAAAGGCATGATCTCATTAAAGCTGAGGGGTTGGATGAGGGGCCTGAAGGAAAGGAAGGAATCAAGGATGATTCCCAGTTTCTAACTTGAGCTGCTCAGCGGTACCCCTTCCTGGTAAGGGAAGACTGGGGAGCAAGCAAGTTAGAGTACGGAAGTGATGAGTCACGTCTCGGATGAGTTGCATTTGTGATGTCCTTGGGACATTTACATGTAGACCAGCAGGTAGCTGAATGTTCAAGATAGAGGCCAAAGGGGGGGAATTAGGGTTTAGGAAAAATTTCTCAAAATTAGGTGAATGAGGCTTGAGTATTTTCATAGGCTTAGGGGAAGGTATAGGTGATGGGGCAAAGCTTATGGAGCTGAATCCAGAGGAATTACTACCCATGGACAGGAAGAGGTTGGGGCGTGACAGGTAAGAATAGGTATTTATGCAGGGACGTTGGGTAGTGCTTGAGGACACTGGCTGCTGGCCTCTATTTTCTTTGTGAAAAATGAAGCAAGGCCATTCAGTGAAACTGCAGTGACAGCATTGAGAAAGGGAGGAGAGGAGGGAGGAATTTTCTGTATATGTGTGAGTGTGTGTGCAAAATATCAAAAATTTGGATCTTTTTGGGACACCTGGGTGGCTCAGTCAGTTAAGCCTCTGAGTCTTGATTTCAGCTCAGGTCATGATCTCGTAGTTCATGAGATCGAGCCCCATGTCTGGCTCTATGCTGATGGGGCAGAGCCTGCTTGCAATCCTCTCTCCCTCTCTCTCTGCCCCTCCCCTGCTTGTGCATACTCTCCTTCTCTCAAAATAAATAAGTAAACATTAAAAAATTGTGTCTTTTGTATACGTGCTGCCAAAGCAAGCACTAAAAATTTGTGTCTTTTCATAATTTTTTTTTTCCTTTAAGCATCATGGTTAAGTGGTGTTTTGGAAAAAGCGTAGAACTTGGGAAGAATCAAGAAAACTGCTATTGACTTTCTACTTGACCCTTGACAAATCCTTTCCTTTGTGTGCGCCTCAATTTTCTAACTTATAAAATGAGAGGGGTTGGAATTGATCCCTAAAGTGTCATCTAGTTTTATGGTTCTGATTCAGTACAAGAAAAGAGTTTTAAATTTAGCATACAGATAAAGAAATATTTAACAGAAATGTTTATATTTTATCTTGGATCTTAATAAGGAGTACCTACTCTGCCTAGAATTGGATGAGTCAAGTAAACATTTCATTTCAAATCATCCTAAAGGTATTCAATGCATTATAAAGAATAAGGGTCACGTAGGGATGTACATCTTGCAGAATTTCTGACTGAAGGTACACGACACCATATAGCAGTTATAATCTTCCAAGGGTTTGGTAATCCTGAGTCCATCTGCACAAAACGCCTGGGAGATTTTTACTTCCTCTTAAGATGGTGTCAAAACCGAGGCAAGGAGATTGTGACTTGTCTAGGGCTTGGAAGGAAATCGTGTAGTCCTGTTCATTAAAGCTAGGACCTGAAGAAGAGTCCCGTTTGCCTGATTTTCTTTACTTGACGGGAAAGGGCTCTGGAGAAAGCCCGTGGGGTGCCCGTGCTGCATCACCCTCACAGTCACATAATGACACGAAGTGTATCCTGTGAACAAGGTGTTCTTCTTTCAGAGGATATTTGAGAGGCTCCTTAAGAGCTGGGACCACAGGGCACCTGGGTGGTTCATTCGGTTAGGCGTCAGACTCGATATCAGCTCAGGTCATATCTGTCGGTCCCTGGGATCGAGCCCCACGTCAGGCTCTGCGTTGACAGCACTTAGCCTGCTTGGGGCTCTCTCTCTCCTGCTCTCTCTGTCCCTCCCCTGCTTCCTCCCTCTCTCTGTCTCAAAATAAATAAATAAATAAATAAATAAACAAACAAGCAAACATACAAATAAAAAAGAAAGAGCTGGGACCACATACAGCTCGCCTTATTGTTTCCTACAGTAGTTGAATCAGAATGTATTTCTTTCTAAATGCTGTGTTTTTTTTCGAATGAGAAAGTTTGATTTTTCCCGGCTAAGGTCTGGCTCACAATTAGGAAGTCCTAACTGATCCTGAGGTTCCTAGTTTTGCTTACAGAGAATGCGATTCTTAAACTGAGTTCCTGGCAGGAGTTTGGTTTTTGCCCAATCCGCTCTCTGGAATGCGAAAGTGGATCTTGGCCTCTTACTAAGCTGCTGTGTGCCCCTGTAACTCAAGTTCTGCTTTTCTGTGTTCCCATTTAGTAGTCCAGAGCAATAGTGCCTCCGCCTATCTACCTCAACAGCTTTTGTGGAGATAACTTTTAAGTATGCTGAGCTCTTAGAAGAAGGGTGTTATATATATGCAAAGTATTGTCATATACGTGCCAGATGCTTTCTAGTGAAGATAAACTTTAGTTTTTTGAATGTTCATTTATTTATTTGGAACTAGAGAGCATGTGTGTGCACAAGCACACACACGAGTGAGCAGGGGTGGAGCAGAGAGAGGGAGGGAGAGAATCCCCAACTGAGCGAACCGGGCACCCCTAAGATGAATTTTAAAACCAAAATAAAAAGAATTTGTAGAGTAGAAGTTAATAAATATAAATGAATATTCTGGTCGTATCTGCTTCACAGGGGAGTTGAAAGAACTAATTGATGCTTGTAAGTTCCTCGCAGTCTTTGAATTAAAGAGTCTAGAATTTGCAAGGTATGATTACCTTCTGTATTATAAATGTTATAATTAATACACACATATTTTCCAGTTCAGATGCATAGCTTGGACTTGTTCAAAATGAATAAACCCTTTAAAATGAATATTTGGGGGAGTAGCTTTTACATCCTCTAGAGTTCTGACTCATCTGGGTGGGCACCAATCCATACCAATCGGTGGACTCTCGTCTCACCCAAGTACATTTTATCACCTGTGCTTTGTAATTTGAGTAATCTGTCTTGCATTCGTGGCAGGAAGAACTGAAATAACCTTGTGTTATGATTTATTCAAGCTTGACGGAAATCAGGAGCCAAATAAAAGGGAGGACAGATATCTCTCTGTCTAACAAGGTTACCTCAGATTGCTTGATGTTCTCTGTGACATTTGCTTGCAAAACATTCTTCCAGCTTCATTAAACTGTCTTTGGTAGGTGGCAGCTGAATGCTCCCTGTGGTCTAGGTTTTCACATTCCCAAGTGAGTGGGTGGGCTTGGATGGGGGCAGACAGTGGGTGTGGTCATGGGGCGTGGCAAAGAAACGGTCTTTAAGCAGCAAAGACCTTTGGGACTTTTGGGAAGCATAGTATATTTACATTCATTTACTGAGAAAATAGACACAATTTGTTTAGATTGCAAAGGAATGTCCCATTTAGGCACACGCTGTTCAGAGGACAGAGGGCAAAATGCTGCTGCCCAAGGTGACCTGGTCAGAGTATACCAGGGAAAATGAAATGAGATGGATGTTTTTATAGTTCAAAAACACTCGAATGCTGTTAACCATAACGTTCTTCCAAATTTGCTATAGACTTGAAATTTTTCTAATAAAATGTTGGAATAGGAAAAATAAGAAACGCTCTTGACTTCTTTTATACTACCAGATCTATTTCATTCCCTCATAAGTTAGATATTCTGGAATATCCTTTGTCTTCTAAAGTGAATATTAGGCACTTCTCTCCCATCACGCAAAGGGGTGACAATAAGATTATTAGAGCCACCTATGGTAATAGGTTCTGAAACACACTGAATCATACAGGAAATAGGAAAGATGATAATGACAGACCTCACACACACATATTACTAACACCTAGGCAGCCAGGGGGACCTGAGCTTTTCCTTTTTGGAGATGGGTGTGAGGGAGACGGGAAGGGGCAAACAGTTGGCAGTTAAATAAAAAAGGCAGTGGTTTTCATTACGTGATGTGCTGAATAGGTTCTTTAAAAGTGTGGATCAACTATTTAAAAAGTGAACTAACCAAATCTCATTGAGTGACTGTTGCAACTATGAGGATTGTATTTTCCAACCCCCAAACTGGGACTGCCTGAAACTGGGACTGCCTGGAAAATTCAGGATATGTAAGACATCCCACACTCTGGTTCCGGTGTCTGTCTTTGTACTCCCAAAGGCTGAAGGAAAACATTTGTGATCAAGTTCTATGGTTTGTCATGAATCTCATTTTATGTAAAGGGACAATTGGCATTTTGAATTGGAGTCCTGGGGCTGAAAGCACATGTGCATAATGTAAATATCTTAATTATCATTCATTATGCATCTTTGGGAGGTACATTATTATACATAATTATGCATATGCCTGTAAAGAGATATGGCTCCTACCTACAGTGACCACATTTCCCAAATCCCAAACTGAGAAGCATAATCAGAAACGTGGTCTGACAAGGAGATTGGATTTTTAAAAACCTGGGCTGCCTTGGAAAAAGCTCTAAGCCGGGACGGAGTCTGTAAGACCCTAAAGCATGGTGGTCTTCAGAGGGAAAAGTTTAGATGGAGGTCACGACTGGGTCACCTAAGAACCACTTGGTTGTATATCTTTGGCATCTGGGAAGAGTGAGGGAGACTTATGATGGAAGCTTTAGGCACTAGAGAACATGGTCTCCATTTGGCAGGAAGACAGGGGGAGAGGAAACAAAAAGAGACTAGTATTTCCAAGGGCAGGCAGTACCCCAGCTTGGACTGAGGGCTGGAGCCCCAGGCCCCCCCGCTCACAGTGTGTCAGCATGCAAGCTGTTACGGGCTGGTTTGTGTTCCCTGAAATGTGTATGTTCAATTTCTAACCCCCAGTACTGCAGAATGTGACTACATTGGGAGACAGGGTCTTTAAAGAGGTAATTAAGTTAAAATAAGGTCAGTCGGGTGGGCCCTAATCCCATATGAGTGGTATTCTTCTAAGAGGAGGTTAGGACACAAAGATAGGGGAGAAAAGCATGTGAACACACAGGTAGAAGACAAGGCCAAGCAGAGAGGTGTCAGAAGGAATAAACTCCGCCAACATCTTGATGTCAGACTTCCCACCTCCAGAGCTGCGAGACAGTACATTTCTGTTGTGTAAGCCTTTGGGTCTGTGGTACTTGTTTACAAAGCCCTAGCAAACTAATGCACAAGCAGAATGTTGATGTGATACAGGGGCTCCAACAGGAAAGGAGCCATGTGGACCTGGGAGAGAATAGGCCCTCTGGGGATGGCTTGGCCCTGGGGTTGAACTCATCTGCTTCTTGGAGTAAGCTTCAAGGACAAAGGTAGAAAGTGTGACACTCTGTGAGGCCTATGGCCTGTGAGGTTTTTACCCCTGGCTCTAGCCTCTCCAGAGGGATTCGAACATCACGTGTATCCAGTATGAAGCTGGACCAGAGTTTACATGAAACCAGTTTGCGAAGACACCAAGAGGCTTTGTGTGTGGATTTCTAATGATATTGCTGATGGCTGTTACCCACCAGTACCCCTAAAGAGGGGTACAGGACCACAGAACAGCATCATCTTCAACAGATACCCCAGGAGCTGTGTGAATCTGATCGTACACGAGGACAACATTCACTTGCTCTTAGCTTGTTTCCATCTATTCCCAGCATAGCTGCTTTTTCCCAGGTGAAGTGAAACTCAGGTTAACCACAAAGCCATCGCAGCGTTTGTCTCTTGACTAGGCAGATTGAGAGGTGTCCGGGAGGAAGAATTGCCTCTGCTATTTAAGGTCCTTCTATCTGGATTAAGAATCAAATTGACATGAAACCGATTAACAGGAGAAAATCAAATGTAATAGTGTATGTACACACGGGGAATCTACACAGACATGGAAATTCCAAAGAAGGTGAGGCAACTTAACACTTACAGGAGCTAAGGAGAGGGGTGGGGGTCTGAGGACACAAAGGGGGAGAAAGACCTTTAGCTGGAACGTAGGAGGAGATGTTTGGAAAACAAAGGTGCCCTATTATGCAGGTGTCTTAGGTAAAGAGGAATCTCCGTTAATAGCTCTCTTCCTGATATTGGCAGGCAGTTGACTGGGAGGTAAAGAGCTTTTCCTGAATGAGGTGGATCTTGATTGCTTTGAACTCAAAATAACATTCAGGCCAAAGTGACCCATCTTGGAGTGCCTGCCCTCGGCCTCCACGGAGGTCCGGACTTAGCCTTGGAAGACAAAAGAACGAGAGGGGGAAGGAAACAGGGGAGGCTCCTGACACCTCTCTCCCTCCCTCTTATACGTGTCCTTTGCGCCAGGGCTGTTCTAGCTGATGGACGTGCCCTGTCTCATTCCCTTCTCGCATCCAGCAAATGAGCCAGGTGGGGGAGGCAAAAGAGGCTCAGAGAGTGAAAGGGACTTACCTAAAGTCGCAGAGCCAGTGAGTGGCAGGGCCAGGGAGAGAAGCCAGGTCTGCATAACTCAAAGCTTATGCCCCTGATTACCCCACATGCCACGTCCCCGCCGAAAGGATATAAATAGATGATTCTGGATTTACTCATTAAGTCTCAGGATGCTAAGACAAAAGAACAACTTCCTTCCCTGCATTCCTTGAACGCATCCTGAAACTGGGAGGAGGCAGTCATGTTCGTGTTGGGGGAACAAAAATACTACTTGGTTTTTTTTTTAATATTTATTTTTATTTTTGAGGCAGAGAGGGCACGAGCGGGGAAGGTGCAGAGAGGGGGACAGAGGATCCGAAGTGGGCTCCGTGCTGACGGCAGAGAGTGAAGACCATCAGTTCTGGCTTTGGACTGGTAACTTAGCCCACCACTCTTCTGTCTCATTCGGTCTTCACCGTGGTCCTGAGGCGGTGGCTAGTGTCACCTCTGTGTTACTGGTGAGGAACTTGAAGCCAGAGCACTGTGACAAGAAACTGGAATTATCTAATCCTTTTCATTCAGGTTTTGAAAAAAAGGGGGGGGGGCAGAAAGCTTAATTATGACTTCCCAAGTGAAGTTGCTTAAAGAAGGTTGTTCCAGTAAATAAATGCAGTTTGATATGGCAAAATATTTCAAAATGTGTACCTCCCAGTGGAGAAAACCTAAAGAAAAAGCGATGAGTACCATGGGGCCGTCTGTTGGCTTAGGTCACGTCGTGAGCAAGGGCCTTGTACTGGGCTATTGGAGAAGTCCGAGAAGTTGAGAGCAAACCCTAACCTTTGGGGCCACCTCAAGGACAGCAGTCTCAGAGCTGGCTGAGTCACCGGAATGACCCACTTCTTATAGAAAAGCACAGAACACAAGAAATCAGTCATCCTGTACCGCTGAGATAACTCACAAATCCAGAAACGTGCACAGAAGCTACACACATAGACGATAATAAGCCCGCAGCTTGGGCCCCATTCCTATGCTAAAATGTACCACTCTCACCTCCCAGTCTACTTACTGTCACAGGCTACACTTTGCTTGAATGCTCAGATCCACTGGGGGTAGAAATCCCAAGCATAGCAACAGTGTCCAAGCAGAAGCAGCAGTCAGATGTCCTTAACTAGCAGAGGAAAGGCCTGGGTAACCATAATGGAGCTCAGGAGCCAGATCGGAAGCGGGTTCAGTCGTAGCTGGCATAGCAGGGGGCTGGCAAGTGCGCGGGTGGTGGTGGTGGTGGCAGGCAGCCCCTGGCTTTTAGTTTTTTTGCCCCAGACCCGTGGAAATCTCGTGCCTCTGGGCAGTGCAGCTGAGTGCCTCTCGGCCAGTGAGGAGAAAAACGCTAGCCAAAGAGGCTTGATCTTCCTCAGAAATGACAATAATTGCCATCGAATGATAGCTTACCATATGACAGAGACTACTCTAAGCAGACATTATCTCATTTCATTTTATTGAGTGACCAACGGCAACCCGATGTGGCAGGCATTATTGTGATGCCCGGTTTTCCGTGTGGGGAAACAGAGGCTCATGAAGGTTAAGTAACTTCTGAGGTGACACAACTTCAAAGTAACAGGATTTCTGGTACGTGTGAATTCCGAGTCCAGGTCTTTACCCCCTAGGCCAGGGGATTGCAAACTTTAACGAAAATTTTTGTGTGTATTTTTATTTTAGAGAGCGCAAGCAGGGGAGGGGACAGAAAGAGAGAGAATCTTAGGCAGACTCCACACTCAGTATGGAGCCCGACTCGGGGCTTGATCCCACAACCCTGGGATCATGACCTGAACCAAAACCGAAAGTCAGAGGCTCGACCGACTGAGCCACCCAGACGCCCCAGATAGCAAACTTTTCTGTAAAGG
The DNA here is from genome assembly GCF_028018385.1 of Neofelis nebulosa. NCBI lineage: Eukaryota > Metazoa > Chordata > Mammalia > Carnivora > Felidae > Neofelis > Neofelis nebulosa. The sequence goes on from NC_080800.1 coordinate 121,967,542, forward strand.
GCCAGAAAGCAAATATTTTCAGACTCAGACCACACGCTCTCTGCTGCGAGGACTGAACTCTGCCCTGATAGAGAGTATGCAAATAAATGGGTATGGCTGGGTTCCAATAGAAGTTTATTTAGAACACAGGCAGTGCGCTGGGTTTGGCTGCAGTTTGCTGACCTCTGAACCAGGCTATAACACTTCCCTGTCTGCAGCCGCACGTTGGTCTGGGCTTACAATCACATGCCCTGGATTTAGAGCCTAATCTATGGGAAGGAAAAAGAACTAAGGACTTGGGGCTTGAGCCCCAATTGTGGAACTACATTTCCGTGGGAATCTGGGGGCGTTCTGTAGTGCCTTTGTGCTTTAGTTTCCCTATTGAGTGAGAAAAAGGAGAATCACTGTTCTGTCTACGTCTCTGGAATATATGTTACCAGGATGATGTGGAAAAGATACATGGCCCGCATGTTGAAAAATGAAATTACCATGCAGATCTTAAATGCTTGCTTTCGCTTACACCAGGGAGTGGCCGTCTGGAGCCCCTGAGCCCTGATTTCCCCAGAGATTACAAGAGACGCCTGGCCCCTAGTGCGTTTGGACAGAGCAGCAGGTGAGTCCCCGGCACTTGCACATCCATATGAAAGTCGATTCCTATGGCAACAAACAGAATCAGAAGCAGCTCCCTGGCTGTGCAAAAGAACAATGGGAAGACAGTAAACCAGAAAGTGAAAATCAGACAAGATAGGGGATGGTGAGGAAGAGTCCGTGAAGCTCAGCTTGAGTGGCCAATGCTGATACCGACATAAACTGCTGATGTTGATAATGCGTCTCTCTCAGCAATAAGGGATTGTTTTCATCGGGTGAGAGAAAGCTCCGGCTTTGTGGAAGCCTGTGTGCGTGACACCATTAAACAGTCAAATAATATACTCCTTCCTGACAAGGAGCCTCTCCTGCCAGCTGCCAAGAGAAGGCGCTTCCTTTTGCCTTCTCGTCCCATCTGGGCACCCACGGGAAGGCCTTCCCTAGTCCCGGAAACCTCGGTCCTGGAAAGAATCTGCACCAAGGGGCCAGGAGCAGCGGCACACTCGGGGAGATCATTTTATCTAACTATTTGTGTTTCCACAAGGGCAAGTGACACCTGAAAGGTGGCCGGGAGGAGGCCCTCTGATGTATAGCAAGACCCACACTACACAGCAGGTCTGCTGACTCTCTTGCCCCATGAGTTGCTCCGTATTTGGAATCTGAAATGTTTATTGCCATACAGCTCTTTTCGTGGAAACACCCCGATTTTGGCAAGTGAACCCATGTCGAGAATCTCCTTACATATTATGCATTTGGGCACATCTTGGGTTCACAGCCAACTATCGGGCCTCTTTCCTTCCAAAGAGAAATAAAGAGAAAAAGGTCCTGTACCCCTCTGTGTTCCCATAGAGTCGTTTAAACAATTAGGCTGCAAATAGTCCCTTGTTCTTTTCCCTTTGTCCCAGTGGTTGTGACTTACGGTCACATTGAAAATAGCTGAACAGGTATTGACTAGAGTAAGATACCTGCTTCAAAGCTTTCCTTTACTAACAACTGCGAGACCTAACCACTGTGTAGTCCCTTTTAACTAATACTCAGCAAATTAGGCCACTGAAGTTTCCAAACAATGAAGTGTTTTCTTGCAGCTTTGCCGGTCTAGGAAGGACTCAGACAACAAAAACCTCTTCCTGCCTGGAGGTGATAGTTAGCTGTGCCTCTAATTAGCCTCTCGACCTATTTGCACACAGCTGTAGTAGCTTTCTAATATTTCCGGCTGTAGTGTTTCCTCAACGTTGCCAACGTATTTGTTTACACACTCTGCGTTGTACACTTGAGGAAATATGGGGGTGAGAAGAGGTTAAATATAGAGGTTAAGAACTTGGGATTTGGAGGGGCGCCTGGGTGGCTCAGTCAGTCGAGCGTCTGACTCCGGCTCAGGTCATGATCTCACGGGTCGTGAGTTCGAGCCCCGCGTGGAGTTGGCGGCTGTCAACACAGAGCCTGCTTTGGCTCCTCTGTCTCCCTTCCTCTCTTCCCCCTTCCCCCCCAAAATAAAAATGAAACAAAAAAACCCACAACAACGTGGGATTTGGAGTCAGCGTGGAGTGACCGTGGGAAAATTAGCCAATGTCCTCTGCTCTTTCATCGATAAGGCGCGGAAAATAACTGTCCCTGCCTCCTAGGACAGAGCTGCAGGTGAAATGCGCTGATGCAGGCAGTACTTGGCAGACGCGCGCTCAGGAAGTGTTAGCCATTATTTCCTTGGGGAGCCTGAGAAGTTTATACTACTTATTTTCTATGATACAGGAAGACACAGAAAATATTTATTTTGGAGCCGTGAATAATGTGAGATAAAAATACAGAAATGCCGATCGTTAGTGCTGACACACACCCCCTCTCCGTGAAGCCTACTTAAAGTCAGTTTCTCCATCAAAAATTCTGTACTGAGAGAGACTTTTTTCTCTCAGCCAAATGCCTTCCGTTTTCAATGTAATGGGTGTGTCTTATTATTGCTACATCATTTCCCACTGAAACATCTTTCCTCCAGAGCATGTGATGTCATTTACAGCTACTGGCACAAACATTTTTTCCATATTTTGTCAATTAAGTGTGTCCCCGAATTGAATGTTTACACTCTTGTATGGTTTACTGAACTACTTGCAGGAAAAGGGAAATAATGACATGGGGGAACAAAATCAGAGATCGTACTTTTCGGCGCTGAAGAGCTGAGGGTAGAAACCTACCCTGTTGACTACATTAGTGAATATTAAATATAATTACGAGGTTTGTAATGAGCATACTGATAACTTTGGTAAGCATTTCGAAGAACAAATTAATATTTAATATTTGGAACTCAAACTTTTGCACCAATGCTTGCCAATTGTCCCCTAACAGACAAGATTTGCCTTCGGAAGCACATTGTACAGCACGCTTGTGCAAGGTAAGGTTGCTTATTGCCAAAACCTAGGTAGTGCACAGTCAAATTCATTTGTGTTCGTGACGCTGGTATGCTAACATGGGCAGTCACCGAAATCTTTGCTTTCAGTATACGCTGTTAGGTCTGGATTCTGTTCCCCTTAAATTCCCATTTTGAAATCCTCAGCCCCAGTACCTCAGAATGTGATTATATTTGGAGACAGGGTTTTTAAGAGGTGACTGAGTTAAAATGAGGTCATGAAGGTGGGCCCTAATGCAATATGACTGGTGCCCTTATAAAAAGAGATTAGGACCCTCACACACACACACACACACACACACACACACAGGAAAGACCGTAGGATGACACAGGGAGAAGGCAGCCATTTACAAGCCAAGGAGACAGGCCTCAAAGAAATCAACTTACTTGGCACTGATCTCAGCCTTCCAGCCTCCAGAACTGAGGAAATAATTTCTGTTCATTAAGCCCTTCAGTTTATGGTATGTTGTTATGGCAGCCCCCCCCCAAAAAAAACGAATACAAAAGCTCAGTCATTGATGCGCTTGACCCTGCCAGCTGAGGCAGAGAATCGTAGTTGGTTCATATTTGTATCTCTTTCTACTTCAGTGACCCAACGTGTGAGGAGCAAAGCCGTCACAATACCCATCCAGCCCCGGCCAAATGGCTGCCCCTTAGGTAACAGAAGAGCTGGGTGTTTCAAACAGAGGTCAGGCATTGGGCACCAGAGATTGGTCAGGAGGTGGGAAATCTAGGTGGACAAGGCATAGGCTAAGTGGACAGGAAGGTGTCAGAACTCAGGACAGGCATAGAAGTGAGCTGGGCTAAGCAGAAAGTGCCAGTGATCGACATGCCAAGACCTGAACTTGATTCAGACGTTGAGGTCTGCTTTAGCCGGAGGTCTCCCACGTTCTTCTTGCAGATGCAGGGACTAGTCCTGGGATGGGCAGTGTTGAGCTGGAAGACACGGCATGGTGCAGTGGAAAGAATATTTGGCCTCCAGTCAGGAGGCCTGCTCTCACAGTTTTGGATTGAAATTACTTTGGCAATTCATTGTCCTAGAATGTATTGGGTATTATCTATCTATCTATCTATCTATCTATCTATTTAGTTAATGTTTATTTATTTTTGAGGGGAGGAGGGACAGAGAATCTGAAGAAGGCTCCCAGGTGTTTGCGCAGAGCCCAATGTGGGGCTCAATCCCATGAACCACGAGATCAAGACCAGAGCCAAAACCAAGAGTCAGACACATAACCAACTGAGCCACCCGGCCACCCCTGTACTGGGTATTTATTTATAGTGGCCGGGTTCTGAACAAGCACTAGGGACACAAAGTAACTTGTGGTCTGGAGGGAGAGAGGGGGAGATAAAGAAGGAAATTGCAGCAGAGGTGGGAACTTCCATTTAAGCTTAGTCAGAACCTCCCCCACACACACCCCCATGAAAATTTAAAACACTGGGTAGGCCAAATGTGCTCAAACTGCCCAAAAGCAAGAAAGAAATAGCAGGCTATTAAAGTACCAGCAGGTCAAAATTCAAGGGAAATGGGAACTGAAGTGTTCTGCCAATCCAGGCGAACTTGGCTTTTCAGCTGTGGTGGCCTCCCAGGGTAAGGGGGCGGAAAAGAAAACCCAAGGCATGCCCTAAAGAAAGAAACTAATAGAAGACTCTCTCCCATATTAAACTTGGACCCCAAAGAATTGTACTCTGGTAGACAGTAGGAACCAAAGGTATTCTCCTTCAGAGTTAACAAGAGCAGTGGAAGTAAAAGAAATAAAAGAAGAAAAACTTGTCACTGAGAATTGTAGCCATGAGTCTGTCCTCATGTGAAATTGTACATAGGCAGTTGGCATTGCCTATGTTGGCATTAATGGGTTGTCAAAGAAACATCAAGCTGTGCACTATACTGACGGTGGTCTTAGACCGGTAATGCCCCCAAGCACCTGGCAGAAGCAAACGCAGATCCTTCTGGAAGAAATGACCTTCATGTTCATCCTGAAAATTGCCTACAAATAATTCTACAATGAGACATACACTCCACCTCAGTTTAAAGAAAAATAGTGAAATATTTGAACAGCACTTTAAACAAACTTGACCTAATAGACTACATGGAAAATATTAGAATCCACAACTATATTATTCACATTCTTTTGGGGCACGTATGGAACATTTTAAAACTTTGACAACACCTTGGGCCAAAAGTCTAAACTTATTTCAAAGTACTGCAATCAGCTCACTGCAATAAATAGAAATCAACAGGAAAAATACACCTGACACAGTCTTATGTATTTGGCTTTTATATTTATTCATCACTTAACTTTATTATTTTTAAAGTATGCTCTATACCCATCATGGGGCTCGAACTCATGACCTCAAGATCAAGAGTTGCACACTCTACCGACTAAGCTGGCCAGGTGCCCCTCGTGACTTAAATTCTTCTGTAATTTCTTCATTTTTGCATTGAGTTACGACATGGATACAGTAATATATAAGGTGCACTAATCTTTGGTATCTGGCTTTATTTATTTATTTATTTATTTTAGAATTAACATCCAGTAGAATTGACTGGTAGATAAGTCTATGAATTTTATACCATTTATAAGTTCATATAACCATCACCACAATCAAAATACAGAATTGTTCCATCACCTCACCTTTAACCCCTGGCAACTCCCATTCTGTTCTCCATTATTATGGTTTTAGTTTTGTCTTCTCAAGAACATCATTAAAATATAAAAATACATACATGCAGGCTGTAACGTTTAGAGACTGGCTTTCTTCATTCAGCATAAATTCCTCCAGATCCATCTAAATTGTTGTGTGTACCAATCGACCATTCCTTTTTATTGCTGAATAGTATTCCACGGTATGAATGGACCACCGTTTCTTTAACCGTTTACATGTTCAAAGACATGGGGGTTTTGCTTTCAGTTTGGGCTGTTATTAATAGAGTTTCTATAAACATCCATACACAGGCTTTCGTGTGGATATTCATTTTCATTTTTCTGGGGTAAATGCCCATGAATACAATTATTGGGCTCTATGTTTAATGTATGTTTAATTTCATGAGAAACTGTCAAACTAATTTCTAGAATGTCTGTAACATTTTAAATTCTCACCAGCAATGTATGAGTGATTGTTCTGCATCCTTGTCAGCACTTGGTACTTTCAATATGTTTTGAAAAACTTGTGGTTTGAAATAATTTTATTTTTTTAACAGACATTTATGTATCTATTCATTCATTGATGTATTTATGTATGTACATATGTATGCCTGTATGTATTTATAAGTAAGCTCCACGCCCAATGTGGGGCTTGAACTCATGACCCTGAGATCCAGAGTCACACGCTCTACCGACTTTTGCCATGTCTGAGAACTTCTCTCCTAACCCCATGTCGTGAAGGTTTTCTCCTTAGGTTATCAGCTAAACGTTGTATGGTCTTAATGTTGTATGTTTAAATCTGTTATCCATTTTGAGGATAATTAGATATGAGGTTTTAGACTGAGGTTTTGTTTCTTTGCCTGCGGATGTCCAATTGCATCAGCACCATTTGATCAAAAGACTGTCTTTCTTCCGTTGAATGCTTGTGTTGCTTTGTTAAAAGTCAGTGAGTCATACCTCTGTATGTCTCTTTCTGGATTCTCTAGTCTGTTCCATTCATCTGTGTGTTTATTCTTCTGCCAGTACGATGCTGTCTTGAGTATTGTAGCGTTGTAGGTCTTAAAATCAAGTAGAATGATTCTTCCACTTTGTTCTTCTTTATCAAAATTGTTGGGGCGCCTGGGTGGCTCAGTCGGTTAAGCATCCGACTTCGGCTCAGGTCATGATCTCACGGTCCGTGAGTTCGAGCCCCACGTCGGGCTCTGTGCTGACAGCTCAGAGCCTGGAGCCTGCTTCAGATTCTGTGTCTCCCTCTCTTCGACCCTCCCCCATTCATGCTCTGTCTCTTTCTGTCTCAAAAATAAATAAACATTAAAAAAAATTAAAAAAAAACAAACCAAAATTGTTTTGGCTGTTCTAGTTCCTTTACCTTTCCATACATATTTTAAAATCCTTTTGTCTGTAATCTACAGAATGATCCTGCTGGGATTTTGATAGGAATTGTGTTAAATTTGTATATCAGTTTGGGGAGCGTTGACATCTTTACCATGTAGAGGTTTCCACTCCATGAACATAGTGTGTCTCTCCATTTATTTAGGTTTTAAAATTTCTTGTATCAGAATTTTGTAGTTTTAAAAATCTGTTTTGCATTTGGATTTATGTGTAAGTATAAAAAAGAGCAGGATAATGAAGGTGCGGTTGTAATTTCAAGTAGGTTAATCAAGGTAATATTTGAGAAAAGACATGAGGGAGCTAATCATGCCAATATTTGGGAGAAGATCATTCCTGGTACTGCAAAAGCTTTACCAGTACAAAATTTCTAAGGCAGGAGCATTCCAGGCATGGGAATAGTAAGGAGGTTAGTTGACAGGTAGGGCAAACAAAGGGGAGAGCAGGGAGAGAGGCAGCCAGAGAAAGAATGGAGGGACAAGGCTGTATAGGACCTACTAGTTCAGGCCTTACACAAGACTGTGGTTTTTACCCTGAGTGAACTGCTGAGCCCCTGGAGGGATCTGTGCAGAGGAAGGCCTTGATCTGACTTTGAATTTTAGGAGAATGCCCGTGCAGCTGTGTTGAGAAAAGTCTGTAAGTGATCAAGGATAGAAGAAGCGAGACCAGTTTAGGAGGCTCATGCAATAAACCAGAAGTGGTTGGATTCTGAAGAGTTGGTTCATTCAACTCATAAGCATTGGCCAACGGTGGAGGCTGTAGGAAGTCATCGATGATGCCGCCAAAACTCAGGTAATGATCTGGAAAGTGACAACTATGAAAGCAAATTTGGGAAGGAAAAGTACATTACAGCAGCATGAATAGCCATCTAATTACAAGTGTTAAAACCTAATTAGTATTCAGTTTATAACACCTAAGGTGCAAACAGCAGTGTGTAGGAAGTGTGGGATGCTGTCGGACCCATCCTCTTTGCTTGAGTGAACAGCAGAGTCTCTGTTGTCTCTCATCGGTCTCCACAGATATACGGATGGCATATCTACTAGCTTTGAAAAAGTTATAAGGACTCAGTATTAGAAATTAGGCAATTAATTTAGCAGAGATAGTATTGCACCATAGGTTTACTCCTTGAGAAAACCAAAACTTGAATTAAACTGCTAATTTGAGAAGCCAAGCAGAAATTTACTTAGCTTTGTTTCTGCTACTCAGCTGATGATATGTGACCCCAAATCACACCTCCGGTTTCTGATGTGTGCATTCATAAATGCTTGTCATTGGGCCTGATATAATTAAATGGATTTTGAAATGTTTTTCGAGGTACATTGCCTCTCCATCCTCAGAGTGCTATGGCCATTATACTGTAGATCCTCATTAGGCAAAGGCTTACAAATCTTCAGTGACTTCATAAGGATGGATTATAAAATTAAATCAGGGTTTTTAATGTTGAAACTTATGAGCTGTAATTTTATTAGGGCATATTTTTCTTCCTCCTATTGCACATATCTGCAAATAGCTTATACTCTTTGTATAATCCCAGTACTAGTTATAGACTATTTACTTGTTTAAAAAAGTAATTTAGACTGGAATGAATAACTATGCCTTAATAGATATAAATATGTTAAACTTATTCCTGTGATTAGTTCATCATTTTGGTGGGGAGGGGGGCGGGGGGAGACTACATAGAATTATCCATAAGGTGAATTAGGACCTAATGGGAGCCTCCTAAAATAATGAAATAATAAATATGAATTCTGTAGTTTTTTCCAGAATCATTGGGTAATGTCATCTTAGAGGTAGGACGCTTAACTGTTATCTGGATCCATATCTTCTAAAGGAAAAAATTCTTTCCCCAGACTCCCTAAGATTTGGTCATCAAGCCTTTGCTTGGACATCTTCATCAATGGGGAGCTCACCACATAGTCGAACAACCTAGTCTTATCAAATCTATCTCCCCAGCCCGTCTACCTTCTGGTCCCTCTGGAATAAATCACAGCTGGTCTACTCCCTCTCCCACTTAAAAACCCTTCAAATACTTGAAGCCAGGCGTCCTTGGCCTCTAGACCTTTCCCCAAGCTGGTTGCCTTCCTCTCTGGATGTGTGTATGTTAGCTGCTTTCTCACTATTGACATCCTTGGCTTTGAATACCAAACACTTTGGTATCTTAGTTGGACCTTTCCTTTCCTCAGTTGGAGCTTCTTGAGGGTTCTGTCTCAGATCATTTACCTTAATAAGAAAAAAAAAATCTCCACAATGTTTCTAGGTCTGTGTGGTCTAGAAGAGGAAGGCACCCAACAATCTGGAAGGCTATCTCAGAGTCATGCAGGATACTTTTTAAAAAAGTTTATTTATTTTCGAAGAGAGAGCGTGCATGAGCAGGGGCGGGGGCAGAGAGAGAGGGAGAGAGAATCCCTAACAGACTCCATGTTGTTAGGACAGATCCTGACACGGGGCTCAAACTCACGAACCATGAGCTCATGACCTGACCCGAAACCAAGAGTCAGATGCTTAACCGACTGAGCCACCCAGGCGCGCCAGGATACTCTTTAAGTATGGACAGGAGATCAAAGAGTGTAAATACAGTAAAATCTTTGGGTTCCCCTACACAGGTATAACCCTCCTCCACAGGTACAATCAGACAAATGTATTTGCTGGAATTTTCTGGAACCTTGCCAACCATTCTGTCCACCTAGACTGTGGCTAATTGCTAGCAGTTACATTTCATACTAGTGAATTAGGCAACTCAATGTCCTGCTTGATTAGTAAGGTGATATCACTGGCCCACAAATAACTGAGGGTAAGTTTACCTGAGACTTCTCAGGGGCTAAACTGGATCAATTCATCAACCATCCAGTCCACTATTCAGTGACTGACCGCCAGAAGCAAATGTTAATTTGCTTGGTTTGGGTTCATTAATACTAGCTAATACTGATTGCCTAGTATGTGCAAGACAATGTGTTAAGCATTAGGTCATTTAATCCTCACAACAACTTTATTAGGGCAGTTTCATCATCCACATTGTACAAATGAAAAACTGAATGTTCAGAGAGGTCAAGTAACTTGCCATGGGTCACACAGCCAATAAATAGCAGAGACAGAACTCAGGTCTGAATCAGTCTCACTGCAAAAGCCTAAGGTCTTCATCTTTACATTACTGTGCAGTGGTCTATGCAGCACAGCTCTGGAGTCGTAACGTCAGGTTTAGGGTTCATCATGTGAGTCTGTGGCAAGGGGAGAGGTGGAGTTCTGGTGGGGAAATAGGCCATTCCAGAAGAGACGTTGTCAGTTTATTACTAACTGTGCCTCTCTTTTCACCCTCAGTGTCCAGGACCCGCTGGGGATCCTTTCCAATTCATCCTAATATGTGGATAAGAGAAAGCTAGAGCACATAGGACTCAGAATCTTCCTTATCCTCTCTGGTAACATGTTCTTACTTAATGGGAGACTTCTGGATGAACACCTTTGTGTTAGATATTGAACTTTGCACAGTGATTAAAAGGTTGGGGTTTTAAGTCAGGGAAACTCCCCAGCAAGCAGGTGGAGATATGTTGGATCAGATATGACCTTGGGAGCCTTGACTGCACATTTTTGTAGCGCTAATTCTATAGATGCCCGATGAAAGCCATCAGTTAAGAATTTGGATATCACATCCATTTTGCATAAGAACATACCTTTCATAGGCAGAGTTTGGGCAATGTTTTCATCTGTGGAAAAGCCACTAATCAAGTCACTTAATCAGGTTCAGGCAATCAGGTTCTTCGGTTTGCTAACCCAGAAAGTTACACTGAATAATAAAGCTAGCTTCTTGGCTGCAATATAAAAGATAAGGTGGGACGCGCACGTGTGTGTGTGTGTGTGTGTGTGTGTGTGTGTGTGTGTTTAAATACATTTCAGATAACAACCAGATTACGATCACGAAATTCTAGGATCTACTGGCTATAAAGTGATACACTAACTGTTGCTTTCCAATTTTTGGTTGTAATGTGTGAAATAGATAAGCACGTCCTTTTATCAACAGCAGTAGAAAATGCAAATCTATTGGAATAGTGATATGAACTACTTGGTGTTAATGAAGAGAAAACCTTTTATAGGAAATAATAGGTGTTTGGGACTGTTATTACCAAAGATCTGTGAACAAATGGGGAAAGGTAGAAACTAGAAATCTAAAGAAGCAGAGAAATATAAAAATGATAAATCAAGTGGGGCCTGTGGAGTTAATTTCACAAATGACAGATACTTGAGCTTGAATGTCCAGTCTACACAGTGGATAGCTATAGTTTATTTTGAGTAAACAATATAACATAATTAAAGCTTCACCCTAGGGTTTTTGAAAAATGGCATGGTTACCCATTTCGGGTGTCCATCCAGACTGGATTGTTTTCGCATTCCATTCTTAAAATCAGCAAAAGAGCCAAAATAATTTTTGTTCAGTGGGAGACTAACTTTGGTCCATAAGGCAAGCCAGAGCAATAGTGTCTGTATTAGCTTCCCAGGGTTGTCAGTAACAAACTGCCACAAACTTGGTGGCTTTACCCAACAGAAATTTGTTGTCTCGCAATTCTAGAGGCTAGGAGTCTGAAACGAAGGTGTTGGCAGCGTCATGCTTCCTCTGAGGGTTTCAGGAGAAGAAACACGCCCACCTCTTCTAGTTTCTGGTGTTGCCAGGATCTTTGGCTTGCAGATACATCACGCCAATCTCTGTCTCCATCATCAGGTGGCCTCCCCTTCTGTGTGCCTGTGTCTCTTTGCCTACAGTCCCTCTTCCTATAAGGACAGCAGTCATCGGATTAGGGTCCACACTAATCCAATAGGACCCCATCTTAAATTGGTTATGTGTGCAAAGACTATTTCCAAATGAGGTCACATTCGTAGGTATGAGGGGCTGGGACTTCAACTTACCTTTGGGGAGACACCATTCAATCCACAGCAGTATCCTATAAAATCTGTGGATTTTTTGAAACTCTCTTTATCAAAGAGATGCCAATCAAACGCACTTCGAGGATGTCATATCTGCGGGACTGACTTCAGATACTTGAACGAGAAGGTAATAAAGGGCAGAACCAAGAACTGGAATACTCTCTCCTAACTCTTCCCACCCACCATCTCTGCCAGCCAGTATACTTCTTAGGGCTAGTGGACAGGGTGGGGAGTATCTTCTGAGTGGCTACACACTCCATCCCCAAGCTTCCTCTGATTCCCATTTGTCACAGTGTCCCTGATTAAGAGCACAGACCCTAGAGTCTGATTGTTTAGGTGTAAATTTCAGCCCCTACTTGCTAACCGGCTCCGCCCCCCGGCACCACCTACCAGGCAAATTGGGGGGGCCGGCACGATTCCTTTAATTGAGTTTCTGACAGTGAAGTTGTTTAGTGACTTCTGTCATGTGGTGTCAAACTCACTGCTCCAACTCTGTTATCTTTGGGATACTTTATTTTTTTATGTTTTCATCAAAAGAAAAATATACTTCTTGATGCGTTACATTCTTTTATTCATATACAACTGGATGCCTAGCTCTCTATTCTGAACCTACTGCACAACGTGGGGTCTGGCCCATTGACCTTTACAGTCTAGTGGAAATGAGCACAAAAATATTTTCTGGGAGTTCTTTTTTCTAAATATTATTTTTGACAAGTGCTGGATATTTTAAGTGATCTTTGACTTAAACCCTGGCAGTCTTATCTTTTATGTCCTCCTTTACTCTTGTGGATGCGTTTGGGTAATTATTCTGAAAAGAATGTCAAAACACAGCAAATGGTTTAGAATAACTCTGTTTATATCCCTGAGAGTGAGAGGGGAAAGGTCTTGGGAGTGAATTAATAATGTCCTATAGCTGCTTGCAGGGGACATCAAACAAATTGATAGTGATCTTGTTTGTACTGTAAGATAGTACTGAAATTCATAAGGATGAACGAAAGCCACTGAGCCAAAGGCCTGGACCACAAGTAGGGGGTGTTCCCGCGTGGGTGTGGGTTGCTCATTAGCGAAGGAAGGAAATTCAGAGACAAGATGGGTGGTCAGTAAGCTCATCAAAGAAACATCTTTGTGGGTGCAATGAGGGTATGATTATTTATAGCCAGCAGCAGAGTATATTTGCTTTTGTCTACGTTGTGAAATTATTCTGTATCTCAAGGGAATCCATCCGGGCCACTTTGAAAGGAGCTTTATCTTTTTCTTCTCCCAGGTCACTGAGTATTAATGGGACAACTCATCACTCCACGGCACCGGCATGCGTATCAGGAAAGAGGAAGTTGCCCTTTAATAAAACTAGAAAACAGCAATATTTTCTCAGAAGAAATCGCAATTTTCATTTTTAATGTGTTCCGATAAAGTCGCAGAAGATCCAGGGCTTTCTTTGATTCTCTGAGGTCAGTAGGGGTCCTTGACTATTATTTCCAGGGCTTCGGTAGAGCCCTTCTCCACCTCCTGGCCTCCCAAAGAACCCCAGGCACACCAGGGAATTCAATTTCACTTATAAAGCACAACGTGCAATGAGGGCTTGACCCCTGGGGCAGGAAGTGGCACGAAGGTACCTGCAGTTCAATGTAGATGTTCTCGGAGGAAAATATTCTCATTTCCAAAGAAAATCTGCACCCAGAAAGGGGCAAAAATTTCCAGAGCTGCAGGTAGGAAGGCAGATGGCCAGGGTTTCTGCCCACAGCTCTCCCACCAGCTCCCTGTGTGGCCATGAGCAGGCAGGCCTCGGTGTTCCCATCTGTAACATGATCGGGTTTGACTCGATGAAATCTAAGGGGCTTTCTTGCTCTCAAGCTGATATGCTTCCCGACACCATGCAGCTGGTATCTGTGTGGCTTCTTGGGTCCATTTCTCTGGCCAGGATCTTATCCACACTTTCGTCGGAATACCTTTCCATTTCTTCCCCTCCTCTGCTCCTTCCTTTCTCATCATTTTGCTTCTTCTCTTTCTTCTCTTTCTTCCCTCTTCTTGTTTTTCCCTTCAGCCTAAATGAGGACTAAGTAAGTTCCCGTTGGGCTCTGTTTAATGTTCAGGTGGTATTTGGCTCTATCAACGTCTGTTCTGTAGACAGAGCAGAGTTTTTAATTTCAAATCAAGTTTTAAAAGATATCCGGAAGGCTCTTAATACCACTAGGGTATGAGGAGGTGACCTCAAAATACTGCAGTAGCTGTTTTCAGTGTAGCACTCAGGGGCCCCTTCACCAGACTGCTGACATTACGTCTGCAGTCTGCGCTCTCTGTAACCTCAGTACACCCACCCCCAGCCCCAGGGAGTTTCCCACGGCTGGAGAGACAGGCTGATTTTATGGGACTCTTCTCTGAAACCGAGCTACTCTAACTCCAAGAGTACAGACGTTGGCCTGGAAGGTCTAGGGGCCTGTCCACCTCAGGAGCCACTGCGACACAGTCGTGACGGGCATCTCCTCCGTAAGCTGGCTCTCACAGCCTTGCTGGGGCCACTACTGTGAAGGGTTTGCCATCCAACCCCCTCCTTGAGCAGGCAGAGTTCTGATCTGTTTCAATATTTGTACAGCACACTTTTGCGGCCTTTTAGGTTTTCAGCGGTCACCAAATACTCTCTGCCCTCTGATGTGGGACATTGGAACTGAATAGATGCTAATGTGTATTTGCCGTGCGCTCAGTCCATCCTTGCCACAAATCCGTGGGGTGGACACTGTGATTATCGGCCCTAGTGTGCAGCTGCGGAAGTTGAGGCATGGGGATGTCAGGCAATTGAGATAGCATATATAGCCAAGGAGGACTTGAACCGGGTGTCAAACCCAGGTAGCTCGGGAAAAAGTATTGACCTGTACCCACCGTGCCGTGCTCACGCGTGCTGTCCCATAGTTCCACACGTGTGTAGTGTGGACCCATGACTGTCTGTGGCCAGAGACCACGTCCTCGGCTGCCACGTCCTGCTGGCACGTGACGAAGAGAGGAAGGGGCCCAACCATGCTCTGCCTTCTCTCTTTTGGTTCTGTTGCCACAGCCATTGAAGTGTGGGGGAAATTCCCTGAACGCAACCGACAGTCGTAGGTTGCCAGGCTTTGGGGCGTCACTCCGTAAAGCAGAAACCTGACGCTAAATGCATCCCTTGGGAATTACAGAACTGCCAAACTAAAATGGCAGGTAAACTGTGATACCTAAAACCTGGGCTTGAGGCAGAAACCAATGGGGGTGGGGGAGGCGGGGACAGGGAACTCTGTAAAATAGACTGTTAGCATTCATACAATAAACTTGTAATAAACTTGGCAATTGTCATAATATTTGGTTTCATTGAGAACACAGCCTCTTAGCAACAGGGAATAACTTAATCTGTTAATTAAATACAAAATTCAGTTCTCATAAAAACATAATAATTAGCCGTTTCTTACCTTAGGATATCTGCATCAGCAAATACTGGAATTTCTCAAGAAGGGAGATGAGGGGGTTCTTACGTCTGTGATGCTCACCGTGGCTTTGGCACTGAGCTTTGCAAGTTCAGCACTCAGGAGACTGTTTTTACTTCTAGATGCTTTTCTTGCAATTAGGGTACGCTAGTATCCAGCGACGGCGGATGACTCAGTTAAATTCATGTTGCTTGAACTACGAAAGATTCATCTATTATAAGCATGAGTCCTGCTGTGAATTTCCACTGCTTTAAGCCCAACTAAACCTTGCCTCCCCACCCCCCTCCGAAAAACACCTCACTTTAGCAATTTAAGAAGCAAATCAGTTAACCATTAATTGGTAAAGTTGACAATTGTCTAGAACAAGAGTGAAGGGATAACCCCTTGAAGATGTGGATAATCGCAAACATCTGTACGGACAGGATGGTGGCACGGTGAGGCACCCAGGGACTCTGAGGGACCTGCCTTCCCAATCCAGCCCTTTATTTGTTTAGCTGCAGAATCGTAGGTGGGCCAATTATTTGACATCTCAAAGCTTCCCTCTCTTGTTTGGAGTTAATTACATGTACCTTTGTAGTTTCATTGTTGTGAAGATTAAGCAAGATAGTATGAATGAGAGGCTGGGCCCAGGGCCAATGTCGCCCCCACCCTCCTGCGCCAGTCACTGAACTACCTGTGGTTTTCCACAGAAGCCAGGCTAGGCTCTCTGCCCGTCTCAAGGCCTCATAGTCCCCTTCGGCCCCTATGCCTTTGTCTTCTCCTGGCTTACACCGACTTGTTCTCTAGGCACGCATTCAGAAGTCACCTTCCTTAAGAAGCCTTCCTTGTGGTTGATTGTGCTAAGTGTGATGACGGCCATGTTTTTTAAAAAGTCCTTCTAGTGAGTTCAAGAAGCATAATAAAGTATTTACAGGTGGAATGGTGTAATGTCTGTGATATGGCTTGAAATACTTCAGGAAAAAAAGTAAGGGGAAGGGGATGCATGGAAAGACAGTTGGCGGGATGTTAAGAACTATTGAAGCCGCATTATGGGGACACAGGGGTTTCACGTATGTTTCTTTTTCATTCGGGATATATTTAACATTTTCCATAAAACACAACCAAATCTAACTTGGCCCCCCTCCTCAAGTTGATTAGGTGTTTCTCACAGATACTCCTTTTTATTTTAATGTCCATTTATTTATTTTGAAAGAGAGAGAGAGACCGAGTGGGGGAGGGGCAGAGAGAGAGTCCCAGGCAGGTTCCACGCTTTTAGTGCAGAGCCTGATGTAGGGCTTGAACTCATGAATCATGAGATCATGACCTGAGCCAAAAATCGAGGTTCGGATGCTTAACTGACTGAGCCACCCAGGTGTCCTTCTCCTACGTGCTCCTTAACCACGCCGTTATATCATCCCTTAACTGCTCTCCTAATCATCTATTTTCCTGGATAGTCTCCGCTATTAGACCGTGAACTCCTTCAGGGCAGAGACCTGCGTATCACTCATTTATGTATCACCATACCTGGCACAAAACATAAAAATGTAAAAAGATCACTTGGGAGCAAATTATTCATTGAGTTGAATATACATTTTGTTTGGAATGTCTCTTGCCTGTCTTGAAGCCTCCTCTGAGGAGCTTGTTTTCAGGACCTTCCCAGGGTAATTTTAGGAGCTGATAATCCTCTCCTATTTCAGTCACTGGCTTTTAGAATTAATTAAAGAAAAAAAAAAACATTATAACACATCTTGTGCTAAGAATCGAAAACTCTCCATCACCAGTTGTCTTTAATTAGAAGGAGGTGATTTTCCACTTTACTCAAAGAACGAAACCTCCACCTTCTCCCAACAGCTTTAAGCTGCAACTTTGATTAAACATGTGTTTACATAACACTTCCTTAACAGTTCCCCAGCAATAGCTGTGGCCTCCCAAACCATCATTTTCTAGGTGGTGAGTATAGACTCAAGGCACATTTATGACATGTTGGTGCTGCCTAGGGGTGTCCCAAACCTCCACTTACCTGGCACCTTTAGATTATGCATAAAGGTAACAATGTGTACTTAGAACACACGGTATGTTACTGAAGATCAAACTTCGGACGTTAGGATACATTCCACTTAATTGCCAAAAGTCTGTGGTACTACTTTGCCCATCTTGAAGCATTGAGGCTTTTCCTCATCAAATAATTAGAAGCAAGTTACTCACTCAACAAATAACTGTTAAGCTCTTCCCGTGCATGCCGGGCCCGGCCCTGTGGAGCTTACAGTTTAGAGAGTTCCACTAGTCCCATTTCAGGGATGCAAACAACTAGTGTTGGAAGTTCTTATTGGGGGGCGGGCACCTGGGTGGCTCAGGTCATGATCCCATGGTCATGAGATCAAGCCCCCTATTGGGCTCCATGCTGATGGTGCAGAGCCTGCTTGGGATCCTCTCTCTCCCTTTCTCTCTGCCCCTCCCCTGCTTGTGCTCTCTCTCTCTCTCTCTCTCAAAATAAATAAACATTTTTTAAAAAAGGAAGTTCCTACTGGGGCTGTCGGTGAGAGTTACTCCTTCGAGCATTACATTTTTCCCTTCTCAGTGGTTTTCTTTTCTCTGCTGGATCATGCCCATCAGCATACACACATGTCATGATTTCTCCCAGTTAAGGAAAAACCATCCCTCTCTAGCAACCACCAGGTTTCTTTGCCCCTCTGTACAGTAAAATCTCCTACAAAACATTGCCTATACACACATCTCCACTTTCTTGCCTCTCATTCTCCACTCATATTAGCTGTTCCCTTCCACTGGAAAGGCTTTTGTCGAGGTCACCTCTGACCTTCACTTTGTTAAACCCAATGATCAACTCCTGGTCCTTATTTTGCTGACCTGTCAGAGGCATTTGACTCAGTGGGTCAGTTCCATCTCTGAATCATGAATCATGTCTGGGACACCACACTGCCCTGAGTTTCCATCCCCCCTTACTAGCCATTCCCTTTCACTCTCCTTTGCTGGTTCACCTCTTCCTTCCATCCTGTATCTTTACCCCACCTGCACTCATCTCCATGCTGCTGTCAGCAAATCTCAGGCCTTGAAAGACCACCTATATGCCAACTGCTCCCAAACATCGGTCTCTGTGCTAGACCTCTCCTTTGAACTCTGGGCTCATTACATGCACCTGTCTGCTCGACACTCCTGCTTGGGTATCTAATAGGTATCTTAAACTTCACATAACCCAAACTGACCTCCTGATCCTTCACTCCCTTCCAATGGCTTCCTAGCTCCGTTAGGAGTAAAACTCCCATTCCTACAATCACCTATTAAGACTCTACATTCCAAGTTTTTTCTGCCCGGAATACCTTTCCCACAGATATCCGCATGGCTTCCTCTGCTCTTTCTGATCTTTGCTCAAATGTCACCTTCTCAGTAAGACCTTCCCTGATAACTCTATTTAAAACTACAACCTTCTTCTGGCCCGCACTCCGTATCCCCTTTATTTTACCTATAGCTCTTGTCATAATTTAACATACTACACATTTTACTTTCTTGTTTATTTTGTACCTGTCCCCCCCCCCCCGCCCCGCCGACACACACACATACACTGAGAACATAAACACCAGAAGAAGCAGGACTTTTTTATCCGTTTTATTCATTGCTGAATCTCCAGTGCGTAGAACAACGCCAGGCATGTGGTAGGCACTCGGGAACTTGCTATTGATTTCTTGAATGAATGAATGAATGAATGAACACCTCTTCTTAGCCAGGCACGGGAGATACAGTAACCAACAAGACATAGTTCCTACCCTGAGAAGCTCACAGTGTAAGGAGGAGAAATAGAGAAGTTAACAGAATTTCTATTCAATGTGTTAATTGCGGTACTAGGGCTATGGGAACACATGGTAGACAGGCAATAAATGCTTTTGCTAAATGTTGAATGAATGATTTCTAGTTAGTTTATTAATAACAACAGAAAGACTTCTCTTCAAAAACTGACAGCCTCCTAATGCTTCTTGTCCTTTTCAGCCCCGGGGGAGCCACCAGAAGCTAAAAGAGAGCCTGTTGATATGAACACTGTCCGGCTCTACCCCCACAAAACCTAAAGCGCTGATCTCTGTTACTTGTTCAAATCACAAGGCAAAAATAGCGTTAAATTGGAAGTCAAAAACAAAAACGTGCCAGGATACATAGTTCCCCTGAGAACTATGATAAGACTTATTATTCCGCATTAAGATGTAAATTGCATAGTCTTTTGAGTCAATATTTGCTGATTTTATATTTCTTTTAGCCAAAGGTGAGTCAGTTTGAGGTGGGGAAAAGAGTAAATAACAAAAGCATGAATTCCTGCAATGGAGCCTTCCTCCTGCTGCTAAAACTTTGCACTGAAGCTGTGCCTGACAACAAAGCAATAGATTGAAAAATGAAAAATGGAGTCAACCAATTGTTCTGTCCACATGACATGCATCCTTTGGCTTCTTTCCCCACTGAATTGATATTGTGTATATGTGGTTTGAAGGGTTGACAATGGGCCAGTGGTGGAGAGAGTATTATGAGAGGCATTTGGTTCCAGATCCTTATGTCTTTCCCGTTATCTGGCTTTTCTTGGGTGGTGGGAGCTTGGGAGTCAGCATGAAGTGTTGCGCAGCTACCCTAAATGTGGTGTGCATTTTGGGGTCCCCAGTAGTCCTGTTTCATTTTTGTTCACATCCTGAGAATAGTGCACCTTGATGTCTACCAGAAGTAGACAAAGTTTTCACAGAGGCCATCGGTAGTTGGTACTGTGGATTCGGGGCACAGAGAGTGAGAAAGAAGGACAGAGAGGCTCATCTCATGGGAGCCCCTGCACTGAAGGGGCCCGTAAGAGAGAGGATGTGAAGACAGTAGTCAGAGAAGCTGGAAGAGTGGCCCATTTCAGTGGTCAAGGGAAGAAAGGATTTATGATGGAGACGAGCAGCATCCCACATCTCCAAAAGGTCAAATGAGAGGAGGACTAGCCATCAATTTGGATCAACCTCAGTACCCATCAGCTTATGAATAGATAAGCAAAAAGTGGCATATCCATGCAATGGAATATTATGTACGCTTCAAAAGTATTGAGGCACTGAACTGTGCTACAACGTGGATGAACCTTGAAAACATTATGCAAAGTGGAAGAAGGCTGTCACAAAAAGACCACATGTTGCGTGATTCCATTTATATGACATGTCTAGAACAGGCAAATCCCTGGAGACAGAAAGCAGGTTAGTGGTCACCAGGGGCTGAGAGGGGAAGAAGAGTGACGGATTAATACCTACAGGAAAATGTTCTGAGATTAGAGGCGATGGTTATACATGTGAATGCACTAAACGCCACGGAATTGTTCAGTTTACAATGGTTAACTTTATGTTAATTCGAATTTCACCTCAATTTAAACTTGCTTTTTTAAGTTTATCTATCTTGAGAGAGAGAAAGAGAGAGAGAAAGCAAGCATGTGAGCCAGAGAGGGGCAGAGAGGGAGAGAGAATCCCAGGCAGGTTCCGCACTATCAGCACAGAGCCCCACAACGGGCTCAAACTAACAAACCGTGAGATCGTGACCTGAGCTGCAATCAGGAGTTGGACACTCAATGGACTGAGTCACCCAGGCACCCCCCACCTGAATTTAAAAAATAAGATTAGGACTGGGGCGCCTGCGTGGCTCAGTTAGTTGAGCATCTGAATTCAGCTCAGGTCATGATCTCGCAGTTCGGGAATTTGAGCCACATGTCCAACTGCAAGCTGATGGCACGGAGCCTGCTTGGGACACTCTCTCTCCCTCTCCCTCTCTGCTCCTCCCCCACTTGTGCTCTCGCTCAAAATAAATAAATAAACTTAAAAAAAAGTAAGATTAGGACTGAGAAGTGGACATTGGGTGAGGAAGTCACTAAGACTTCTGTGGGAGCAGCAGCAGGTGCTGAGGTGAGCGGAAACCAAACTCCCGCCAGCTGAGGCGTGATGGGCTGTTGAGAAAGGGGACACAAGGAGTACAGGGAAATATGTCAAGATGCAGCAAACCAGGGCGAGACTGGAAGGGCGAGAGGAGGGTGTCGTTTATTCATCGTCAGATCAGGGCGACCTGAGCCTTTGTATCAGCTGAGATGAAGGAGCCCGTGGAGAGAGCAAGGCTGAGGATCCAAGGACACTGGACGTCTGATGAAGCACGGTCCCCGCAGAGGACATGGTGACGGGAGCCAGAGCAAAGTGAAGGGGCGAACCTTACATAGCAAGCAGGACTATGCCTCCCCCTCCATGGGAGGCGGGAAGAAGGGATGCCAGGGCAATAGGGATGGGGAGAAGAAGCTAAGGACGTTCCCGTCTCTGGCATTGTCTCTGTGAGATGGGAAGGAAGGGCAGTACATAGAAGAATGATTAAAACTGGTCACCTGAAGTTGCCCCGTGCAGTTACTGGAAGCTAGCTGATTTCCTTTCCTATAATTTTTAATGAGGGAACAAAGATTGGTCTCAGGAGTCTTTAATCTTTATTTATTTCAATTGTCTATATTGAGCTCATACTTTTTTTTGTCTTGAATCTCTTCATCCCCCACACACATGAATTCAAGTTTTGAGTTTCATTTGTCTAATGAGTAAATATAATTGTAATGATAAAAAGAACAGTAGATTCAGTGAGTTCTCCAATTGTAATAATCTTAAAGTACAGTGTCTGAGGCATCTAAAGTTCAGCACCTTAGAGAGTTAATTAAGTCAAGTTAATTGGCAAAGATCTAATCTCCAGATAGGTAACATGGTTGATTATCTTATTTATGCGTAAACAGAGTAACAGAGGTCATTACAAGACTTTTTAGAAGATTATTGATTGATATATAATTTCTTAATTAATTTTGATTGACAACATCTCTTGCTACGTGAATTCCCCCTCCCCCTCTTTGCAATCTCAACACAATTGATATTATTGAAATCATGATGATTTAGTAAATGTGTTTTTTTGTATAACCTAGTTTTAACATGACAAAAATCCCCTGCCATTTGGCATTTTACTGTGACTCTCTACAAATCAAACATGTGTGGCATGCAGCCAAGGACAGAACCGGGAAGATGGAAGTTTCTGGGAGCGTTGGAGTTACTAATGCGTGCTTTAGTCTCCTTTGATCTTCCTTTTCCTCACTCCCACACTATGTGAAATAAACACACACTCCAGGTAAAAACCATGTGCTTCCTGGGCACATGCGATGTCGAGACAAGCTTTCCAATCCGTCTTCCCAACCAGTGCAGCCTCCAAGCCCCTGCTTCACAGAAATGTTAGTCACTCTGGCCACTCTGCTCAATGCAACCATTTCTAACAGTGAAGGTGGAACGGACTGCTTTGTCACTGGAAGGCACTGTGAGCAGGAGAGAGCATCTGCTTGGGAGGCTGTAGAAGGAGTTTCTAGTTTGGATACTTCAGACTAATGTGATCTCCTGGATGCGTTTAATGATAAATTCTTTCATTACAAGATCTACAGTAAGGTTGAACCAAAGAGATGTTGAAATCATGCAAGTGTAACTATCTATGTATCTGTGTATATTTCATTTAGATGTCCCCTGGTATAATGTTACAACTATTAAGACCCTTGTTTATCTGGGGGCGCCTGGCTGGCTGAGTCGGTAGAGTGTACGACTCTTGATCTGGGGGTTGTGAGTTCGAGCCCAATGTTGGGTATAGAGATTACTTAAAATATTTTTTTAAAAGATACTTGTTTAGCTAGATCCCTCTGTTTCCTCCAAAATAGTATCTTAAAATGTATTTCCTATCTTTCCTTATAACAGTAGTTGTTTCTAAAACTATATTCCCAAAATACATTCTGAAGGCTAATTAACCTTCTTTTCTGGAATATTCCATGTATTAACGCTAATGATTTCAAAGCATCTATCTGGAACACACCATGGGCTTTTGGAGAAAAGGAGCTCATGTGGATTCTAACTCACTTTAAAGTGCTTGCTTCCACATTTGCAAGTTACCTTCACCAAACGTCTGCTATTCTGACCATGTTAGAAGCATAAAAGATGGAGTCCAAATGATCAAGTTGAAAAGAATGGAGAAAATCGACAATAATACATAAAGCAGCTGTGTTTAAAAGAAACCTTCAAGTATTCCCCACCTCATCACTGGCACAGCTGTAGGGGAAACTGCTGTAAATGAGCATGTTTTACATTTGGACAGTATAATGAATTTTCCCATAACACTTAAGCAATTAGCTAAGCATTGGTGTTTTGCATAGAATTTTGTCCTTGTTATAATAATTTCTTACATGTTTATATCACTTTAGGGTTTACAAACGTGCTTTGATGTATATCGTCTTACTTTAACAAGTTTCTATGCCAGGCATTTGGCACACTCCATAAGCCATTTCATTTAGCCCTCACAACAGTCCTATGCAGTAGGGCCCGTGATCTCTGTTTGGGAATGAATGGACTAAGGAAGCAGAGCCCAGCTTCGAACTCCAATCCAAGGGACCCAGAACCCATGCTCTTTCCCACCAGGCCGTGTGGCCTCTGAACTTTGCTTTTGCTTTCTGCCTGTCGTACCCCATGTCTTACTAACCCGTGATCCCTCTTTGTGCAAAAGCTTTATGGCTAGTCACTCTGGAGAAGTAGTCATATAAGAAAGAAGCGCTGAACGATGACAACCGTAATTACGACAGTAATAACAATAACTGCTAGCATTCATTGAACTAAGCTGACTATCTGGCACCGGCTGGGGGGCTTTAGATTCCTTATCTCATTTAATGCCCACTTCGTACCTACGTTTCATTGGAACCTTACGCAGTTCTGGGAGGCTGGCAGTGGTCGTGTCATTCTTCACTTTACAGATAAGACTTCAGGTTCCTTGAGCTTAAAGGACATGTCTGAGGTCACGCTGCTTAGCAGTACGGATTCAAGAGTGCAGGTCATCTGTCTTCCTGTCAGTTACCCTTACTCTCTCTACTACACCTCACCAATACCAGCCCTTGGCCACTCTGCACCACAGATGATACTCTGTATCTTTGTTTTACCATTTTATTTCCACAGCAGGCACCAGTACTGCAGTAAAATTAATGATTGTGTCCTTCTTTGGTGCTCCTCTATTCAAATTGCTTTGTGTCCCAAGGATGAGCAAGTGATGGCCTCTCTGCGCATCTGTGTCTCTTCTTCATTTCATCTCGTTCCTGACAACAAATTGAACTTCTGATGGGGATGGATAAGATTCTGACTCATTGAGCTGCAAGGCAAGAATGACTCAGTAGAATGAATGTGTTCTCTGGGAAGTCTAGAGAAGTGATCTTAAGGAAGAAGAAATGTACTTTCTTCATGTGTACTAAGAAAACTATGTCTCTCTACAGGCTAAGTGACTGAGTCAGTGCCCCAAAGCATATAACCTATCTTGTTCAAAGTTCTGTGAGACATCCAGCTACTTTGTCTCTGTTGTCTAGGAGGAAGCGAGCATAGGGAACCAGAGAACTGGGTTCTAGACCCAGATCTATCGCTAAGCCTAAGTCTCTTCATTGGTGAGAGGATGATATGGTAGTAAATCATCTATAAATGCCTTCCTGCTTCAAAAATAACAATAGCTAAATTTGGTAGAAGACTTTATGAATCACTTTTATGAACTCCATCCCATTTACTCATCATTACAAGCCTGCAAAGTGGATGTTTGTCTTTCTTCATTTTATGGATGAGGAAAGGATCAGGGCTCAAGAGCATAAGTGATTAGTCCAAGGTCATGAAGCCACAAGTGGTGGAACTAGAACCAAGTCAGGTCTTTTTCACCTTGAACTCCACCTTCTTTTCACTATCACACATCTATATGTGTTTATTCTATGTTTGCACAATCATTTGAACAGGAGACAGATGCGATCTAAGGTTTAAGAAAGAAACTTAAGGGGGTGTCTGGGTGGCTCAGTTAGTTAAGCATCCAATTCTTGATTTCTACTCACGTCACGATCTCATGGTCGTGAGATGGAGCCCCATGCTGAGATCTAGCCCCATGCTGTCAGCACAGAGCCTGCTTGGGATTCTCTCTCTCTCTCTCTCTCTCTTTCTGACCCTCCCTCATGTGCTCTCTCTCTCTCTCTCTCAAAATAAAAAATGGGTAGCTCAGTCGGTTAACTGACTCTTGATTTTGGCTCAGGTCATGATCTCATGGTTGGTTGGATGAAGCCCCTCATTGGGCTCTAGGCTGATGGTGCAGAGCCTGCTTGGGATTGTCTCTCTGCCTCTCCCCTGCACTCACTCTCTCTCAAAAAACAATCAATCAACATTTTTTAAAAAGATATGTCTTCTCCATCACCCCCACAGCCAAATGATTACATTCTTCCTCTTCAGTGTAAAAATGCTGAAAAAATTGAACTCATGGTTTTATTTCCATCATCACTGCCATTTAGGCATCATTAATGTCATAATGATTAAGTATGATTAAGCACCTTATTAAGTATATCCAATTTTTCCTGTATCTCCCCTGCTCACTAATTCATCCTTCCATACCACCATCTAAGGTTTCTTTCTATTTTTTTAATTTTTGTTTATTTATTTTGAGAGAGAAAGTGCGAGAGAGAGTGAGCCCCGATGTGGGGCTCAAACTCATGACCTGTGAAATCATGACCTGAGCTGAACTCAGGAGTCAGATGCTTAACTGACTGAGCCACCCAGGCGCCCCGAAGAAAGACATACGCAGGATGACTTTCAGGTTTGGTGCTTTGGGAACTGGGTCAATGGCTCCTTTCCACCAATAATAATAATGGTGATTAAAAAAAACACAAAACTTACATGATGCTTACTACGAACCAGGCCCCGTTCTAAGTGCTGTACACAGGTGAACTTGCTTAATCCTTGCAACAAACTTTATGAGGCAGAACCTCTTATCATCCCCACTTTGAAACATGAAGAAATTGAGGCAAAGAAATGTATGATTATCTGCCCAGATTCACACAGAGAGATTTGTGGCAAAGTTGAGATTGGAATCCAGGAACTTTGGCTCTTGAAATCCATGCTTTTTAATCACGACACTAAGCCACCAATAGGATATGGGAGTGCCCGTAGTCCTATAGCCTTGAAAATACTTCATATGCTGTCAAAAACTATTGCCAATGTCAATACAAAAGAATACCTTATTATTACTTTAATTTATATATTTTTATTGTTAATAAGATGGAACAGCTTTCATGTATTTATTGACCATTTAAAATGTGTACTGCCTGCTAGTATCATTCATTGATTTCTCTATTGGGATTTTTTTTCTCAATGTTGTAGAACTATTTATATATAAAGAATATGAGGTCTTTGTTATACATATCAATTTATATTGTATGAATTTGCCAATATTTGACCATGTATGATTACAATAATGGCAATTTCAGATGGTTCAGCCTAATGTTTTCATTCCATTAGTCATAAGAATAACTGATATTTATTTAGTACTTGATATTTGTGAGGCACTGTGTTTTATTTGCATGCATTGCCTCCTTTGACTCTTACCACTACCCCGGGAGGTGTGGACTCTTATCTCCGTTTCCAGATGAGGAGACCGAGGGGCAGAGAGTTTATGTAACTGGCTATAATTCCTGAAGCTAGTTAGTTGGTAGGCATGGGTGGGAGGTCTA
The DNA here is from genome assembly GCF_028018385.1 of Neofelis nebulosa. NCBI lineage: Eukaryota > Metazoa > Chordata > Mammalia > Carnivora > Felidae > Neofelis > Neofelis nebulosa. The sequence goes on from NC_080800.1 coordinate 121,994,431, forward strand.
TCAGGAGTGAAACACAGTCTTTCTGACTCAAAGGCCTGTGATCTCAACCACTGCCCTATACTGTGTTGCATTTTCCTTCTTCTAGATAGGTTCCTCAAAGAGTTTCCTGGTGGAATTTTAATTGGGATTGCCTTAAGTATAGATTAGTATGCAGGGACTCAGTATCTTTATACTGTCGAGTCCTCCTATCTGAAAGCAAGGTATGTTTCTCCATTAATTCAAGTATTCTTTTACCCCCTTTATAGAGTTTTATAGATTTTTCCATAGGATTAATCACAATGATGATTCCAAGGATTTACTGAAAGTTATCCTTTGGGTTTTTAACTTTTCTGTTGCTAATGTGATAGGATTTTTTCTCCTATTATATGATCTAAATGCTTATTATTATTCTTACATGGAAGACTATTGATTTTTGGTACATTACTTTTGTAGTTATCCATTTTATGGGGTTTTCTTTAAGGATCTATTCCTCTCTCAGCCGGCTGACCAAGCAGCCTTTAAATCTTTAAATCTTTAGGTGGATCCCCACTGCCTTAGGAGACATGTATGTGCCCTCATAAGGTATCCAAGCCTCTCTGTGCCCTGCCCTGGTCCACCTACCTTCCCAATAATGTCTCTTGCTACTTGCCCACATGGATTTAACATTGGATCCAGACCAACCATTCTCATGCCAACTCATGCCTTGGCACATATTACACTCTGAAGTACTTTTCTCCTTTCTCCACGTCTGCCTGGGGAATTGCCTTCGGGTCTTAGCTCCTGAACTCTTCTCTGAAGTCTTCCGTGATTGCTCCAGGCAGCTTTCCCACATCTTTCTTTTTGTCCCCACGTGGCACCATGCATATACTCCCATTATTGCAATTGCCAGGCAAGAATGTCACTGTTTCTCTACACCAGTTAGTGGTTAAGATGGGCTTTAGAACTAGACAGACCTGGGTTCATACCCAACACAACCATCTGCTACTTGTGTGATCTTGGGAAGGGCATATTACCCCTTGTGGATAAGAATAAACACTCTAGAGGGCAATTGTGAGGATTTCTTAGGGCAATGTGTACAAAGTACAGAGCCCAGGGCTAGGCACCAGTAGATGCTCAGTATCTTATACATTTTTTTGAGAGAGAGAGAAAGAGTGGGGAGGAGAGGGACAGAGGGACAGAGGGACAGAGGAAGAGAGAGAGAGAGATAGAGAGAGAGAGAGAGAGAGAGAGAGAGAGAGAGAATCTTAAACAGGCTCTATGCTCGTCACGGAGCCCGATGCAGAGTTTGACCCTGGGATCATGACCTGTGCCGAAACCAAGAGTCAGGTGCTCAACCGAGTGAGCCACCCAGATGCCCCTTCAGTATCGTTTTAAATTAACAACATACAAGACAAGAAGAGGGTAGACTAACCAGAAGGTGGGGGCTTTCAGGACAGAGGTGTTGCCAAGGAGAATTTAGGGTAGTTACACTGCACAGCAGGGAGAGCGTAACTTACCTTTGGGCCTATGTAGGAGGGCTATGGGAAAATGAGCAGCCTCCAACTGGGAGTATCGCTAGACAATAACATTTTATTTTTTTAATTTTTTAAAGTTTATTTGCTTTGAGAGAGAGAGGGAGAGAGAGAGTGTGTGTGTGTGCACGCACGCAAGCTGGGGAGGAGCAGAGAGAGAGAGAGAGAGAGAATCCCAAGGAGGCTCCACATTGCCAGAGTGGAGCCCAATGCGGGGCTCAAACTCACGAACCGTGAGATCATGGCGTGAAATCTAGAGTTGGATGCTTAACTGACTGAGCCACTCAGGTGCCCCTAGACAATGACGTTTTAAAGGAGATTCGAGTTTTAGTTGAGGCAATAGAAGCTGAAGAGGGAATGTTTAAGGTCTCCACCAGGAGTTGCACGTGACGTTGTACCTGGGAACCCTCACTCTTCCTACACCAGACACCAAGTTGGCCTAACAGTTTGAGGTAAAAATGGAGTCCTAGTGGTGGGTCTTGGGAGGGAGGCCAGATGTGGGGCCATCACACATGCTAGTCAACTTTGGAGTGACAACAGTCTTATTTTACTAGCTGCTCAGGGTTCTGAGGATCGGAGGCCAGAAACTACCTGAGGCTTCTTTCTGAGTCAAGTACAGAAAATGAGTCCCAAAGCCGTGCCTCATGGTATGATTTCCCCCAGCCCTCTACCTGACAACCTTACTCCAACCCCGGTAACCAAAGGCCCTCTAATTCCTTTGTGTTGCTTTCTGTTGGGATAATCTGCACAACTTTGGTCATTTGGCAGCTGCTATGCCAGGAGGATGGGAAAGGGGCCCCATTATCTTCTATTAGGGTATCTGGGCCCCATGAGTCCTTTGCCTCCATGTGTCTTCTTGGGAAGGCCTTTCCGGGGGTTTGGCTGGATCTTAATTCTGATGGAATATACACCCTCATGCTGTGATGTCTAGAACTAAGTCAGCCCTGGATTGGGGTGTTGACCATTTCCTTTGCCAATGGTTTTGCTTTCGTTTGTACAGCTCAAATCTTTCTCTGGTAAGGGAAAAGCTGAGAGAGAAAGTGAGAGTGAGTGAGAAGACTGAGACCGAAACAGAGGCAGAGACAGCAGGGGAGTGAGGGGTGAAATCAGTTCACTGTATCAGGGCTCCTGGGTGGCTCAGTCAGTTGAGCATCTGACTTCAGCTCAGGTCACGGTCTAGCGGTTCGTGAGTTCAATCCCCGCGTCGGGCTCTGTGCTGACAGCTCGGAGCCTGGAGCCTGCTTCGGATTCTGTGTCTCCCTCTCTCTCTGCCCTTCCCCCACTCATGCTCTGTCTCTCCCTCTCTGAAAAATAAGTAAACATTTTTTAAAAAGACAATTCACTGTGTCTTTGTTTTAAGAGATAAACCAGCAAAAATGCAGATGGTGGAGACAGACAGATCTAAGTATAGCACCAGCTTCACTACCTACATTTTAAGCCTGTGGTGTGGGCCTGGTTATTTAATCTTCTGAGCTTCATTGTTTTCATCTGTAAAATGAAGATATCATTTCATGAGCATGAACATCAGCAAATACACTTACAAAAAAAAAACCGACTTTCTTTCATCTACTTTTTCTTTAAATGTAATTTATTGTCAAATTGGTTTCCATGCAACACCCAGTGCTCATCCCAACAGGTGCCCTCCTCCCTTCCCATCACCCACTTTCCCCTCTGCCCCACCCCCCATCTACCCTTAGTTTGTTCTCAGTCCTTAAGAGTCTCTTATGGTTTGCCTCTCTCCCTCTCTAACTTTTTTCCCACTTCCCCTCCCCCATGGTCTTCTGTTAAGTTTCTCAGGATCCACATATGAGTGAAAACATATGGTATCTGCCTTTCTCTGCCTGATTTATTTCACTTAGTATAATACCCTCCAGTTCCATCCACGTTGCTGCAAATGGCAGGATTTCATTCTTTTTCATTGCCAAGTAGTATTCCATTGTGTATATAAACCACATCTTCTTTATCCATTCATCAGTTGATGGACATTTAGGCTCTTTCCATAATTTGTCTATTGTTGAAAGTGCTGCTATAAACATTGGGGTACATGTGCCCCTATGCATCAGCACTCCTGTATCCCTTGGGTAAATTCCTAGCAGTGCTATTGCTGGGTCATAGGGTAGGTCTATTTTTCATTTTTTGAGGAACCTCCACACTGTTTTCCAGAGTGGCTGCACCAGTTTGCATTCCCACCAGCAGTGCGAGAGGGTTCCCGTTTTTCCATATCCTCACCAGCATCTATGGTCTCCTGATTTGTTCATTTTAGCCACTCTTAGTGGCATGAGGTGATATCTCATTATAGGTTTGATTTGTATTTCCCTGATGAGGAGTGAGCATCTTTTCATGTGTCTGTTGGCCATCTGGATTTCTTCTTTGGAAAAATGTCTATTCATGTCTTCTATCCATTTCTTCACTGGATTATTTGTTTTTTAGGTGTGGAGTTTGGTGAGTTCTTTATAGATTTTAGATACTAGCCTTTTGTCCGATATGTCATTTGCAAGTATCTTTTCCCATATCTTTTCTGTCGGTTGCCTTTTTTTTTTAGTTTTGTTCATTGTTTCCTTTGCAGTGCAGAAGCTTTTTATCTTGATGAGGTCCCAATAGTTCATTTTTGCTTTTAATTCCCTTGCCTTTGGAGATGTGTCGAGTAAGAAATTGTTGCAGCTGAGGTTAAAGAGTTTGTTCCCTGCTTTCTCCTCTAGGGTTTTGATGGTTTCCTGTCTCACATTCAGGTCCTTCATTCATTTTGAGTTTATTTTTGTGTATGGTGTAAGAAAGTGGTCTAATTTCATTCTTATGCATGTTGCTGTCCAGTTCTCCCAGCAGCATTTGTTGAAAAGACTGTCTTTTTTCCATTGGATACTCTTTCCTGCTTTGTCAAAGATTAGTTGGCCATACATTTGTGGGGCCAATTCTGGGGTCTCTATTCTATTCCATTGGTCTATGTGTCTGTTTTTGTTTTTCATCTACTTCTAAAGAAATCTCTTAAAAAGCAAAATCTGGTCCAGAAGTTGTCTGGCTGAAAGTACCGTGGATTAAGGATGCACTCAGACCTGAGCTGAAGTCCTATCACATCGCATCTCAGAGCCTCAGTGGTGTTCTGAGTAGTAAACCTAAATTGAATTGAACTCAGTATAAAGTGTACATAAAATACCTAGTGTGGCTTCTGGAATACAATAATACAACAGGGCCTTAGCAGTTTTAGCTGTTACTATTATCCCCATCATTTTCCTCCTCCTCCTCTTCCTCCTCATTAATTTATGAAAGGTGACCTAAGCAGGGAGATTATGATCTGGGGGATATATACCAAATATGTTTGTATTTCTAGTTTTGGTTTCAATAGCAGCGATAAATGTTTATTTGATGCTTAATGCTATTCCAACAGGTGTATTCTGTGCACCCACTTCGCAATTAAATGTTGAGTAGTCTCAAGTAATGGAAACGAAAGTTGTGTCGTGGTTTGCCTTATGTCTAGTCGCCGCCTGTCAGGAGGTGGGACAACATGCCATCTACCAAGAGTCCCTGGAAGTTCTTTGTCCTCAAAACTATGAATCCTTCTAGCATCACCGGGATCAGGCAGTATCTACATGTCCTGAACCAGTTGCTATCCATGTTCAGTCCCTACAAAAAGATGGCTTTTTTTCCTTCTTTTGTGTGCATTTGTGTGATGAGTGGAGGTGTTGATGGAAAGTGGCTGCAGCATGGAAAGGGACCAGATCTTTTCCCTCTTTGTCATTTAAGAAAATGATTCAACTTCCCATTTGGGGAGTGTCTAAGGGTCACCTTTATGCAATTATGACTCATTTTCTGTTTTTTGTGTTATATTCTTAGACTTGAAAACTCATACAAATGAGATTTTTTTATATATGTTTTCTTAATAGCGGAAATGACTAAAACTTGCTAAAAATCAAATACCTTTGTGAGGGTGTCGCTTAAAATTGGAAAATGAAATCTTTTGTTGGAAAAGAAACTCTTATAGGTAGTAGTAATTCCTTCTCCCCTAACAATGCCAAGGTGGTGAAAGAATTATCTTGGGTGCTTAAAAAAATGGATGGATTTAATTTTTCACATCCCAAATTGTTAACAAAAGAACAATAACAAAATATTTCAGTAGGCGGACATGCACGCACACCTGGGACCAATTAAATATTTTTCCTTCATCTTAATCAGAATGATCAGGCTTTCTTTCATAGTAGACCTACATTCCTCCGTTTTGAGTTTTTTTTTTAGATTATTTTTAACAAGCCAAACTCAGTGATTTTACCAATTTCACATGGCTTTCATATATTATTTCATTTGATTCTCACAATGGATAACAGGTAACAGTCTTGAAAGGTAAGCCGGTCAGGCATTATTTTCTTCCTATTTTACAGGTGAGGAAAAGTGAGTTTTCTGCCAATTTAGGATCACACGGGATTACACGTTAGCCACGGAGTCAGACTCAAACCCAGGTCACCCGACTGCCTGGCCCCGTGCTCTTCCAGATGTGCTAACCCGACTACTTGATGTGTCTTTGTTTCCTTTCCAGTCCTTTAGAATGGTGTGCGGAACTAGATCAGTTTCCCACAGCCTCTTCCAACAAAGTCCACAAACTCAGTGGCTTGCAATAATAACGATTTATTTTCACAGAGTCCCGGATGCCCCAAGTCCAAAATCAAGGGTTCAGCAGGGCCATGCTTCCTCTGAGAGCCCTAGGGGTATATGCTTTCTTTCTTCCTCCTAGATTTTGGTGATTGCTGGCAATGCTTGGCATTCTTTTGCTTCCGGCTGTGTCCCTCCAGTCTCTGCCTACGTTGTCACATGGACTTCTCCCTGTGTGTCTCCGTGTCTGGGTCCAAATTTCTTTTTTTTTTAAGGGCACCACTGACATGGGACGAGAGCCCACCCTACTCCGGTACAACCCCACTTAACTAATTGCGTACGCAACAATGCTATTTCAAAATAAGGTCACATTCTGAGGTACTAAGGGTTAGGACTTTAATGTCAATCTTTTTGGGAGACACAATCCAGCCAATAACAAGAATGAATTATGGCTTTCTTTTTTGGAGTGTAATTTAATAAATTATACTAAAGCCCATAATACATTATCACACCCAGAATCAAAGGACATATATAGATACGAAAACACACACAAATAACTTAATCAGTGATATGTTGTTTGGTGATGGGAATCTACTACAAACGGCCAGTGACTTGGTGCTTTTAGTCCACTTTCTGGGCATTGTCGTTTATATGGGCACATCTTCTCCCATAACTGACATTTCTTCCTTGAGGCATGCCAAAACCTTTTAGTTCCCAACGGGAAGGAAGGTTACTGGAGATGGATATTTTTGAAAAATGTCTTCAGGTATTTAATGTGCATCTTTCGTAATGCGGATCTGGATATCACAAGAGCTATAACTGAATTCTCGTTTAAGTGTGATTCTCACGGGCAGTTGCTTTTGGGGGGTGTTTGGAGGGATTTTATCATTAGAGAGGAGTCATTGGAAGGTATTTCCTTCCAATTTGGGCAGCAGTGTAAGTTTCGCTTTGAGAGATAACCTGAATCGGTGCTTTGTAGGGCAAATCTCCGTAACATTCATGACCACAGGCCTTGGCCTTGCAGAAGGCCTCTAAATAAATAGCGGGATTCGGTGAAATGGACGTTAATTTAGCAGTTATTCTGTGCAAGGCCCTTTGCTGTAGTGGACACAGAAAGTCATCACCCATGCTCCTTACCCTGCAGGGAATCCAATCTGGTTATTTAATTAGAAAATACTGGCAACTTCCTAGGTGTCAGGAACTGTGAAGACACTGGTCATATAAAGGATATGGAGAGAAAAAGGGGAAAGAAGAAGGAAAGACTTCACAGAAGGCTCCACTTCTAGTGGGATGGGGAAGGCAAGTAAGAAGCCTTACATGATTCAGTAGGTTCAGGCTGTGGCTGGAAAGAACAGGTGCGCCTAACATAGCATGGGGCCTCAGGCAGAGCTGCCACCGTGCAGGACTCCGTGGGCCATCAGTCACATAACTTGCAACGTGGGAGTTTCTTCTTCCAGGAGGAGGTGCTACCTGAGCTGATTGGGTGATGAATTGGAGTGAGTCCGGTAGAAGGTGGAGCAAGGAGAGATCCACCTATAGCTCACGCTAGTCTACCAATTAGCCCCTTTCTCTAGCTATGTGCAGCATGGAGAAGGGAACGTAGCAGTCTAACTCTGAGTCTTCCAGCAGGGTAGGGGCATGGCAGTGACGACACGGGGAAGATCGCCCTGGCAGCGAAACATAGAAGAACGCAAGGGGGAGGGTGTGGAGGCGGTGAAGCCAGTTAGAGGCCATTTGTCACAAGGGTCTCTTTAGAAGGGAATGCTATCATTCCCCACCAGACCAGTAACTTGGTCTTCCCACTCCTCCTCTGGCCCCTGCTACAACCTATTCCCCACCCAGCAGCTGAATTCAGTGATTTAAAGCATAAATAGGATCATGTCACTCCCTGTTTACTGCCTATCAGTGGCTTCTTATTGGCTCTTAACACAACTGGCCTTGGTGTCCAAGGCTTGGTGATGGCCCAGCCTCCCTCTTCAGAAGCCTCCCTCTTCTTCCTATCTTTCTCATCCCTTTCACTTTCCCTCTCCAGCCCAACTGCTTTCTTTTCAGGACTTGAAACACAAAGCTCTTATTTGTTTTGAAACCTTTGCACTGGCGACTCCTTCTACCTGGAAAGCTTTCTTCCCAGATCTTGTTATGATCCTAATCTTCCAGATTTCAGATAAAATGTCATCTACTCTCAGAGAGGTCTTTACCTCACCACCTTATCTAAAGCCTCCTCCCTATTGCCCTATCTCCTCATCCTGCACACTGGACACTGCTGATTGCCTACCCAGCATGAATCTTCCAGTCCTTCCCTCTTCCTTCCTAACAGAAAACTCAATTTGTTCACATATTCACGCCTTCCCCATTCAACCCTGAGTCTTAGGGGAAGCTGATGCTACCCCAGGTCCAGGAATGGACATGCCCAGGCTACAGATTATTGCATTTCACTTGCCAATGACTGGTTGAGGAACCCAACTCTGGGCGATTTATTCTCTCAAACAGCTGTGTTCCACACACCGCTCTGTGCCCTGAGGATGCTGCAGTGAACAAAACAAATGAAATCTCTTCCCACGTGAAGCTCACATTCTAGTAGGCAGACAGGCAAGGAGCTAGGCCGAAATATGGAGAGTGGCTAGAAGATGATTGCAGTAATCCAGGCAAGTGAGGATGACTGTGGCGATAGCATAATGCTGAGAAGTTGTAGATTCTGGATATGTTTTAAGGTACAGTTGACAGAATTTCCTGATATATTGAATGTGAGGTATAAACAAAAGAGACGAATCAAGGGTGATACCAAGATTGTGTTGCCTGAGTAACCGAGAGAATGGGGTTGCGGTCGACTGTATGAGGCAGATGGCAGGTGCTATGGTCTGACTGTGTGTGACCCCCGTCCAATCCAAAATCCGTATGTGGAAATCCTAGCCTTCAAGTTGATGGTATTAGGAGGTGGGGCCTTTAGGAGACGATTAGGTCATGAGGGCACAGCCCTCATGATTGCTGCCCTTATAAAAGAGACCCCAGACAGCTAGCTTGTCCCTTCTGCTATGTGAGGTTTCAGGAAAAGACAGTCATCTGTGAGGAAGCAGTTCTCACCAGACACCAAATCTACCAGCATCATGATCTTGCACTTCCCAGTCTCTAGAATTGTGAGAAGTAAATGCTGTTTATAAGCCACACAGTTTATGATATTTTTGTCATAGTAGCCTGGACAGACTAAGATAGCAGGATAAGCTGGATTTGGGGAGGAGGGTAGGACAGGGTAGTCAGGAATTCCGTTTGGGACATTTAAGTTTGAGATACCTATTAGACGTACAGGTAGAGATGTCAAATTGGTAGTTGATTATAGAGATTCAAAGGAGAGGTCCAGATTGGAGATATAAATCTGAGAGTCGTAAGTGTACAGATGATGATTTAAGTCTTGAGAATGGATGATATGACCACGAGACTGAGGGTAGTAGAAAAGGACTAAGAAAGGGGCCCTTAAGCTCAGGTGTGCTGTGGATGAGGAGAACCAGCAAAGGAGACAGGAAAGAATGGTTAGAAAGGTAAAAAGAAAACCAAAAGCTTGTGGTTTCATGCAAGTCAAGTGAAGAAATTTTTCAGGGAGGACAAAGTACGCGATTGACCAATTGTGTCAAAGGCTACAGAAAGGTCCAGTAAAATGGAAATGGAGAAATGCCTATTGGATTTAGCCACATGGCAGTCATTGTTGACCTTGATAAGAGCAGTTGGGGTACAGGTAGGGTGACCCTGATTGGAATGGATAGAAAAGAAAACTTACAGAAAAAAAAATCGAAGACTGAGTTCACAGGCTGCTGTTTCAGGAGTTTTGCTGCGAGAGGAAGGAGAGAAATTTGGGTAGTACTTGGAGGGGAAATCAGGGTCAAAAGAAGGTTTAGTTGTTGTTTTTTTTTTTTAATTTTCGTCAAGATGGAAGAAATAACGGTATATTTTTATGCTCATTAGAATGCTCTCCGAGAGAAGGAGAACTTGAGATGGAGAAGAGATGGGAAATTTATTAGAACAAAGTTGTTGGTTCAGTGAGAAGGCATGGAGTCTACTGCACAGTTCATCCATCGTGTCTCGGCAGAGTATCCGGGCGCCAAATGCAAAAGTAGGAACGCGAGTAGGGAGTTGGTGGGAGTTCTCTTCTGTTTTCTCATTGAAATGGGAAGTAAGGTCACCAGCTGAGGGGAGGGGAAGATGAGAAAAGAAAGGAGAACATCAAAGCATGTTCCAGGACAGTGGAAGAGAAAATGGACTAAAAATATGGTTGCGAGGCAGGATTAAGACTTCGCCTAAGGTAGTGCCCAGCAGTCTCCAGTGAGACCAATCATTACGGCTGTGTGGTTTTCTCTTGGCACATTCAGCCAAACGGGAGAGTGTGAGAGACAAGATGGACATAATGAGACAGGGAAGATGCCTACCACAGGATTTCTGGGAAAACTTTCCTCTCCTTTGAGTAGGAGTAGATCCAGATTGTGTGGGAACTGCAGCCTTCACAGTTTGAGAAAACTAATACAAAATTGCGAATATAACGTTATTTATAAAGCTTTATCTTTAGAGTGAGGAAATAAATTATGGGTCATGGCTTTTAAAAATCTGACCTCACAAGTTCAGCAAAACAGCACAATACTTTTATTAACTGGCAGATCACAATACAGTTTCTCCCCCTGGGTTTTGGCAGACTATACTTTGATCACGTCTTTTCCTGACAATTATTGTGTGATATTTTCTACAGAAAGATAAACTAGTCCTTCCTCTAATGTGATTGGTCACCATTTTAGTTTTCATCATGATAATTTAAAACAATACTCGTATAATAATTTAGAAACAGTTTGAGGCTTTTCATTGGATGTTTCTAATTAGTGAGAACCTTAGTAACTAAGAAACATATGAAAATACATTACTAGATCCATACTAAATGTATCCACGACTCAAGTCTCCGTTAGCTGGATTCCTGAAATTCCCATGACTGTTCTAGTGCCGTCTGACACAAAGGGAACTGTGACTGCAGATGCCAGGGTGGAAAGAGACAGAGGCCTTAACTGAAAGTGCTTAAGATACCTTGGCAAATTTGGCATAAACCCACGACCCTGTGATTGCTAGGCTTTTCCCCAGAGCTTGGGAAGGAGTTTGTGCCAGGGAAGGACCCGGAGGCTTAACTGAGCTTTATTAGCATCACAATAAGCCGTCCTCGTTCTTGGGACGCCCACCCCCAAGAATGTCTCTCTTGCTCTTCTGGAAGTTGTAGTATTTTTCCGTGATACTTAGAATTGCTGCAGCATCTTGTTCTCAGTCCAAAGACGAAGCCAATTGTAAGATGACAGCGTAGAGATGGATCCTTGGATCCATGGATCCTACTTGGATCCTTGATGGTATTGTTGAGCCATTGATGAACCGACTCTGGAAACCTGCCTCACTTGTGGACTTCCTGTTCCATAAGATAATAACTCACCTGATTCTTAAAACCATTTTGAGTTGGAGTTTCTACTACATGTAGCTGAAAGCATCCTTATTTCCTTTGTTTATTGTCCTCTAAGCATTTATTTTTGCTAACGTTATCTTTTGAGTTTACTCCTTTTTTTTTTTTTTGGTCTATCTAAATGTACGTTCTGTGAGACTTTATCTTGTTTGATGTGGTATCTGCAAGACCCAAAAGCCGGTTCATAGTAGATGTTCAATAAGCATGTGTTGAATTGGACAAAGGAAGTATGGCATTGACAGTGAGTGATGCTGGCAGTGAGTCTTCACTTTCGTTATGTTTCACACTCCCAGCTATGCACCCTCACAGAAAGAAGCTCATTTCAGTAAAAATATTCTCCTGATATTTTGAGATTGCTATGCTGAGGCACTGCCGTTGCAGACATTTCCCTGTTCCACTCAAGACAAGTGACCCGCTGGTTTTCTCCTGTCGACAAGGCCAGTCTGGGGAATGGATATGTAAGCCCAAAGGTTGCATTGTCTTGTTTCCATAGAGTATTAAATTGTGGGCTATATAACAGTTTAAAAAGCTCGACTTCTTGGTGGGGAAAAGAAAGAAATTTTCTTTGGAGAGTAACTTTTGGCTTCTCAGTATGCTTTGTTCCTCGCATTCCATCTGTCATAGTGTTCTGACATTTCCCCGAACAGAACATCATCTGTGTTTGCCCTCTTCTCTTTATTCCCTGAGTTGGCTCCTTCCTGGAGTTATCTAGTGCCCTCAGCACTTTCAGAAATGTTCTCTAACAACCCACTCTCCATCTCTGGCCAGTTTCATCCTTAATTCCCTGTGTTAATGATTGCTCTCTGCCAAAGAGTCTTTAGTGGTTCCCTGGAGCCTTGGGGGTTAAGGCCACATTTGTTTCCTCTCATCTTTACGAAAAAGTTATTGGATTCCCTGGAGACAATGACTGGGGACTTGCAGAATTAGTGCTAGTGGCAGCAGCTAGAGGATAAACAAGGCATGAGACCATTCTGCAAATTGGAGAATAGGTATGAATCCTTTCTTTCTTGTCCTTTTCTCCTCCTTCCCTCCCTCCCTCCCTCCCTTTCTTTCTTTCCTTCCTTCCTTCCTTCCTTCCTTCCTTCCTTCCTTCCTTCCTTCTTCCTTCTCTCTTTCTCTCACTTACTATGTGCCAGACACTGTGGTCAAGGCTGGGGATACAGAAAAGAATGAGACACACTTTTGTCCTCAAGGCGCTCACTGTGCAGTTGAGGAGACGGACATAGCTGGGGTTTACGGTGCAGCGTGGTGAGGGTACGCATTCGGTGTTATGAAGAGACATCAAGCCCACTCCTGGTGGCTCAAGGAATGCAGAGAGGAGGTGAATCCTCTGGTCATCTATCAAGGATGAATATGAATTAGCTCAGTTTTGGTAGAGTATTGATAGAAGGTATTCCAGGGGTGGGGAACAGCACGCACCAAGGTCTAAAAGCAAGAAAGTACGTGGCACATTCACGGCAGCTTGGCTGGGACAGCGGCACTAGATGAAATAAAACGAGTAAGAAAGAACCATCGCATGGAAGACTCCAGGAGAAGTGTTTAGGTATTGATGGGTTTGCAGCAAGGAAATGACATGGTCAGATTTACATTTCAGAAACATCACAATGGCTTCAGGGTAGAAAAGATTGGAGAGGATTCTCACAGGAGGGAGATCAGTTAGGAGCCTGGTACAGTAGCTTAGGTGAACGATAACGATAGCTCGACCTGGGATGTTAGCGGCTTTTGTGGAAAACTCTGAACATACGTAGAATATGTTTGGGAGGTATGACTTCTAGGAAGAAATTAGTGACCAATTGGTTATTGGGAAGTTGAAGGAGAGGGAGAAGTCAAAATAAGGATGGGGAGAGGCAAGGATTTCTTAAACAGCACACATTAAAACCAAAAACAACAAAATGACACCACCACCAAAATGAAAGATTGATACATTGGCTTCGTGGAAATTAAGAACCTCTATTCATCAAAAGATGCCGTTCAGAGAGTGCAAAGGCAAGCCACACACTAGGAGAAGACACTCACTCACATGTATCTGTCAGACAACTCAGGTCTAGAATATATAAAGAAATTGTACACATCGGGAAGAAAAAGGCAACCCGGTTTAAAGTCTGAGTAAAACTCTTGAATAGTCACTTTATAAGAGGACTTCCAAAGGGCCAATGAGCATATGAAAAGGCGCTCAACATTATCAGTCATTAGGGAAATACACACTAAGTACACATCAAAACCACAATGAGATACTACCATACTGCCACCAGAATGGCCAATATTTAAGTCTGACAATAGCAAGTGCTGCCAAGGCTGTGCAACGATTAGTGCCCTCATATACTGCTGGTAGGAGTGTAAACTGGTACAACCACTCTGGAAAATTGGTTGGCAGCAACTACAAAAGTGAAATATGCCTATTCTGTGACTCAGCAGCCCCACTTCTAGGTATATACCTGAGATAAATGAATGGCTATGCCTACCAAAAACATATACAAAAATGTTAATGTCAGTGTTACTCATAAGAGCCCCAACTGGAAACAACCCAAATGTCCGTCAGAGCGTGGATAAATGTATTGCGGTGTATTTGTACAATGGAATATTACACAGCAGTAAAAAGAACAAACTATTAGACTCTTACAGATGCAGTATTTGTGAAAGACAGAAGACTGCCTATAATATGAACCCATTTATGTGAGCAGACAAAACTAATCAAAAGCTGATTGATGTCAGAACAGTAGTTCTCTTTGGATGTTGGTACCAACTGGAAAGGGACACTCAGGAGCCTCCTAGGTACTAAAAACATTCCACATCTTGATACGGCTGTGGGTTACATGGATGCATACATACGTAAGTATTCATTGGATTTTTGTACTTGTTTGTACTTTCCTATGTGTGTATAATACCTTAGAAATAATGAAATAGGAGTCAAGGGTGATTTTCAGGTTTTTAATATGAGCTACTGGGTGGATGGTGGTGCCATCAGCTGACTTGAAGGATATGATTGCAGACATAGAGGTTGCAGGGAGAGGATGAGGTCAGATTCGGACATTCTCAGTTGTGGGTGCCTAAACCCAATGAGATGTATCCGATGGACACTTGGGAAAATCCAGACTGGATTTTTCAAAGCAGTGGCTATTTTCCACACCAAAGTGTATATTGTGGCTGTGAAATACGGTAAAAGCACGGAGCCCATAAGGCTCACAATTACAAATGATCTTTGCTCTTCAAAACCCTCATGCGGAAAATAGTATGGACTAATGAATAACGTGGGTGAAAAACAGACCAGTTGATGAAGGGTCTTACATCTTCATCTGAAGAGTTGGGAATTGATTCAGCATGTAGTTGAAAGCTATTATGGGTGCTTGAGCCTGGGGGGAACCTATTGAAAATACTCCTCAAAGTAGATGACTCTTGTAGCCATGAGAAAAATGCACAGGAACAGGCCGAGGCTGGCATGGGGAAGACCAACAAGGGCGCCAGCAGCAGACATTTAGGCTTGAGGTCAGAATGGTCTGGCCAGAGGCGTGCCATTGAGAATGAGGAGAAGATTCAAGCCCAAGAAGTGGTGGGGAGAAAACAGCACTCAATGGCCAACGATGTAACGGTGGGAGGGAGAAGGAAAATGGAAGTCTAACTCCAGCTGAAATAATATGACTCCAGCAGACTTCTTCAAATCAGTACTTGAACCCATTTCGTACCGATTGAGCACATTTAAATGAGGTAACATGTGCAAAGCGGTCCGCACAATGCCTGACACATGCTAAGTATTCAGTTAAGTTAGCTGCTATTATTCTATCCGTGGCTCTTCACCGCTGGAGAAATTCACCCGGCCAGGCAGCTTGGTTCCACTTCCATGATTACCGACCTCAAGTGGGTCCTTGACACAGCGTACTCTTTCACTTGCTGCCCCGCTGTTACAAATCTTTCCCACCTTTCTCAGGCACCTTGCCTCCCTTCACCCTTTCACTCTCGCTCTAGGAGGCTCTCACTAGCCTCTTGCACTACAGAGAAAATGGATGCCATCAGAAAACCTCTCTCAACATCTCACCACCCCAGGCCACATGTTTGTGTCTCCCCCATGGTCTCCTCCTCACCGGCTGCTGTCATGGAGAGGGATCAAAGACTAGTACCCTAGAGAGCACCCCTTCCTTCCTACTCTGGACCACTAGGAAGTTTGGGATCAATCCATCACCTGTCTCTTCCACCTCTTCATCTCTAGAAAAGAGAAACTAAATGCAGGGATCTTACTGCTTGGGTTCACATCCTAGCTTTGTCCCTCACCAGCTACGGGCAAGTCTCTTACCTCTCAGCACCACCAGGCCCTCAGCTGTGAACTGCCCTCGGCTGTGAATAAGGACCCTCTTGGGTTGATGTGAGCCTTTAATGAGACCATGCACAAAAAAGTGCTTAGCCAGTGCCTAGTATGTGTATTATCTATTACTTCTTCAGTCTTTCCGTTGGCATTTAAATATTCTCAAGTGTCTCCCATCTAAAAAAAAAAAAAAAAAGCCTTTGTGGATCCCACAGGCTCCTCCAACTATTGTTTCATTTATTTGCTGCAACAAATGACCAAATATTCTGTGCACGTTGTGCTCGGTCCTCCCCTCCCATTCACTCTTCAAATCTTTCCAATCTTGTCAAGGTCACCAACAACTGAAATGTTGCAGGATCCAACAGACATTCTTCTGTCCTCCTCTTATTTAACCTTTCTGCAGAATTTCCATGTTTTCTGAGCCTGCCCTCATGTCTTAACGCTTCACTGCCTGTGATTTCAGGACCCCCACGTCTTCATTCTCCTCCTACCATTCTAGAAGATCCTGCACAGTCTTTGTTGTCCCTCCCTCCTCTACCCAAACTTTAGCTATTGGTAGTTGGTAGTCTTAAGGCTCTGTACTAGACCCTCCCATGACTTCAATTACCATCTGCATTAGTCGGTGTGGGCTGTGTTATGCTGAAATCTCAGGGACTGAACACACAACGATGCTTTCTTTCTCACTCAAGGCCACCACAGGGCCTCAGGCTGACACCTTGTCATCATTTCATGACGTGGCTTCAGTGACCACCACATCAGGAAGGCAGGATGTGGAGGGCTTCCACTGCCCCGTAATTGCTTCCAACTTGATAGTGACACATGTCACTTCCACAGCCGGAACTAGACACATTGCTGAACCCAACTTCAAGGGAAATTGGGAAGTTATATTATGTGCCCAAGAAGGAGAAAAGAGCTGAATATGGTGAGTTGTACAAATTTCTAATACACCATTTATATGCCAGTGACTCACCAAATGATGTGTCCAGCTCAAACGTCTCTTCTGACCTCCAAATCTGTTTAAGTTGGGACTCCTGGTTGCAAGTAATAGAAATGTAACTCAAATTATTTATGGAGATAAAAGAACTCGTTTTAAGGATTATTAGATTGGCTTGAGAAATTTAGAATCTGGTATATCTACCTGATATATCTACCAGGAATGAACTGAAACCAAGGAAAACAGAACCTAAGAATGACTCTGTCCATCTACCTCCTGGATTCTTCCCTGTGTTTGTGTCTACTTCATGATTCTTTTTTACTTTTTTCTACCTGACTGTTTCTGCCCCCAGTCATCATGGCAGAAAATGATCACTGCCAGGCCTGGGTTTCAAAGCCCTATTTCAACCAGTAGGAGAGACTAGGATTCCTCTTCATCAGTTGTGTGTCCCAAATGCTGAGAAAGAATATATATTGTCCAGCCTGGGGTAGGTACCAGCTCCCTGGTTAATTCACTGTGTCCAGAGTGTCTGTTAACCAAGTGAGTTATGGGGAAGGGGGCAGTGGGCAGCAGAAAGGCAATCCCCAGAAATTGGGGGCAGTTTGGGAATAAATAGAATGGCAGATATAAAATAAAAAAAAATAGTTATATTTTTAGCAAATAGTTGATGAATACCTACTATATTCCTAACCCTGTTCTGGGCACTGGGCATACATTGTTGAATGTGACAGAGCCCCTGCCCTCAACAAGCTATATTCTGGTGGAAGCAGGCTAGGGTAAAGAAATAATAATATAGTTTGAGACGATGATAAATATTAGGGAACAAAATGAGATACATGGATTAAAGAGTGATAAGGAGTGGCATTCTAGATAGGACGATCAGGGATGGGCCCTCTGAAGAGGTGCTATTTGAACAGAGACCTGGATGAAACGTGACAGCAATTCCTGAGAATATCTGGGAGGGAGAGTGTTTCTAGGCAGAGAGAAGAGCAAATAAAAAGGCTGTGCAGCAGGAGTGAGTGTGGCATGTCCTCGTAGGAGCAAGAATGCCAGCGTGGCTGAAGCAGAGTGAGCTGGGGGCAGAGTGATCGGCACTGAGCTTGGAGAAGCAGGCAGGGCCAGATCATGGAGGCTCTCTAAGGAATTTGGGTTATAATCCGAGCATAGTGGGAAGACTTTGAAGAGGTTTGAGAAGCAGGGTGGCATAATCTATCTGATGTATAGTTTTTAAAGATCGTTCTGGCTGCTGTGTTGGTAAGAATCTCTAGCAGGGTGACAGGAGGAGAGGGGAGCCCAGTCGGAGACTGAGATTGCGGCAAGTGTCCAAAGGACAAAAGACTATGACTAGAACTAGGGCTGTCCCAGTAGCGGCGGTGAAAAGAGGTGGTTAGACTGTGGATGTATTTTTATTTTATTTTTTTAAGTAAACTCTGCCCTCAATGTGGACTTGAATTCCTGACCCCAAGATTGAGAGTTGCATGCTCTACGGACTGAGCCAGCCGAGCGCCCGACCGTGGATGTATTTTGAGGGCAGAGCTGCTTAGAGCTTCTGATAGATTAGATGCGAACAGAGAGGGAAAGGGAAGAATCCAGGGAGGCTCCTACGCTTTTGGCCAGAACACTCAGATAGATGGTGTTGCCAGTTACTGAGATGGGGAAGTCGGGCAGAAGCAGGCTTTCATGTGGGGGTGAGCAAGGTTCAGGTTATGGGTTTTTTCGGACAAATGAAATTTGAAGTGGCAGACATCCATCGTGTGGAAGCCACAGGGAGACAGATGATACCGATCCAGGGGGCCGGATGTGCCAGAGGCACTTCAAACAGAGCATACTTGAAACCAAGTTCAGAAGCTTCCCACATGGTCCTCCCCAATCCGTATCTTCTCCCTGCAAGAGAATATGCAGTCAGTCACCAAATTACAAATTGTTTCAAGGCCAAAATCATCTACCACTTCTCCCAGAAATGATCACGTCACCCCCTTGCTCAAAGCTATTCAAGGGCTGGGGAACCTGGGTGACTCAGTTGGTTATGCGTTGGACTCTCGATGTTGGCTCAGGTCTTGATCCCACAGTCATGAGGTCGAGCCCCGAGCCAGGCTCCACGGATTCTCTCTCTCTCCCTCTCCCTCCCTCTCTCTCTCTCTCTCTCTGCCCCTCTCCCAGTCATGTGTGAGTGTTCTCTCTCTCTTTCAAAATAAATGAACAAGTATCAAAATAAATAAACATTAAAAAAAAGAAATCTGGCTTTATTAAAAAAAACTATTCAAGAGCTTCTCATTGCTTCGGGACAAATCCAAACCCTTTCCCACAACCCACAAGGCTTTGAGTGACTGACCTCGTGATCCCCTCCAATTTTCTCCCACATCTTGGTCGCTCTTTCCCTGGCACAGTCCACTCCTGTCACACCAGCCTTCTTTCAGTTCCTGGAACACGCCACAGACTCTCCCCTCTGGGCCTTGTTTGCTGTTCCTGAAATATTCTTTTTCCACCTCTGCAATTTAATTTCAGTAGGCAGGATAGCATCAGGGTGACGAGGGCAGGCTGTGCAGCAGCAGAATCCACGAGAACTGCCTGACTTTTCTGTGTGCTTCAGTTTCTCCATTTGTGCAATGACGATGCGTGGCTGTTGTGAGGATTAAGGGCATTCGGTCACGTAAAGCCCTTCAGATAGGACCTGGCACAGAGCAAGGGCTCAATAAACAGCGGCTCGCTCTCTCTTTTTTTCAGAAATGTCTGGGCCCGACGTGGGGCTCAAACTCACAACCCCGAGATCAAGAGGCACGGCTCTCGCGTCCCAGCCAGCCAGGTGCCCCCAGTTGCTGTCAGTGAATTGAGTTCCCCCGGGGTCAGTTTCAATGTCCTGTCGTGGTCATTTCGTGTGACCCTGATGGTGGAGGTCATTCTTTCCCCGTCATCTGCTTCTGGCGGTTACACATGGCGCTGCACCATATATCGTGCAACAGAGCGGGGTGAGGGTCTCAAACTCCCGTGTTCCAGAGACGTCCTGCTCGCCGACACAGGCCTCCGACTCTGCTGTTAGCAGGGTCTCCGCGTTCCGCGTGAAACACAGTAGCGCGTGTAAGAAAAGCAATGCCCTGTTCGGCACAGGGTGGCACGGACCCATTGCTACGGTGAATCGTGCGCGCACCGGGCTCCGTGCAAGACGCGGGCAACGTACGTCCCTGAAGAGGGCCATGGGGGGCACGTGTGGTTGAACAGTGCTTCGCACCGACGTGAGTCGCCCGCGCACCTGCTGTGTTGAACACCGTTTCGACCGAGGTCACTGGAGGAAGCTGTGCTCGAGCCACACGCCGCTAAACACGCTATTTCCCAGAGATGGGGTCACGCCAGCGACACACAGGCGCGTAGCCCTGTCAAACAGAACATCTCTGGGGGATACTGACTGGGGAAGGAGGAGAGGGCCCAAGTCTGTTCCTGAGGCCACTGCCTCTCTGTCTCGCCTGTTGCTTCTCGCCCGGCCCCTTCTGACCTCATCGCGCAGCCTCCGTTGCCACTGGAGCGTCAAGTGCGGTCCAAGGTACGCACGCAGCCTGCAGCTTTCACCGGGAAGCCACCGAAGGGTTCACTCCAGGACGTAGGGACGTTTCCTTGCCCTTGCGCTGGAAAGGGCCTACCTTCGGGCCTCCTCTGCGGACTCCCACGCAGCCTCAGGGAGGGTCACCCCTGCCCAGAGGGAGCGGGCAGCCCATCAATAGAATCCGTGCTTTCCCTGCTGGCCCACGGCGATCCCCCACGGCCCCGTCCCGAACGCGGATCTGAGTTAGAGTTCATCCTGGGG
Organism: Neofelis nebulosa; assembly: GCF_028018385.1. NCBI lineage: Eukaryota > Metazoa > Chordata > Mammalia > Carnivora > Felidae > Neofelis > Neofelis nebulosa. The sequence continues at coordinate 122,014,996 of NC_080800.1, forward strand.
CGTAGGTCTTGTAGGTCGGGGGCTTCCTCAGGACCTCCGGCCAGGCGGCCCTCCCACCCAGTCCCTTCCATGTCCCCCCTGCGGTAGAGGGCGGCTCACTTACACGCCCCCCCTTCCAGGTGACCCAGTGCGTACTCATTGGAAAGACACAGAAGCAGACGTACAGACGTATGCACGCCCCCAAAGGGCACATAACACATTCTCCAAACAGGCCCGTCTGAACCCTTATTAAGGAAGAGAAACGTTTCCTGACTCCACAGGATCAGCTCAGCTGACCCAGGACTGCTCTGGAGGTAACACTTTCCTCTATTATGCAGAGCAGTGTCAGCCCCCCTTTGTTCACTTTAGTGCTTTCTAGACTGTGCCCCAGGGCCTGTAGGTGCATAAGAAATGGAAGCCATTACCGGGCTGCTTACCTCTTAATGGCCACCACTTAACTACACAAACACCTGGCAGAAGCTTTGAAATGAAAGGGTTTCCTTTGTCTTGCCTTTTTTTTTTTAATTTCATAAATTTGACATATTGCATTTTGTAAATTTAAGGTATACCGCATGTTACTTTGATACATTTCTATATTGTAATATGATTGCCGTTGAGGCAAATTTATCACATTGCGTCATTCTAGTACAGTATTATTGTCTACATTCACTGCAACGTGCATTATATCTCCATGGCTTATATACGACTCCTTACAAATTTATACCCTGAAACACCATCAGTCTTATCCACCACTCCCCCCATTCCCTGGTAACCCCCATTTTACTCTCTGGGTTTGTGGGTTTTTTACTGGTTTTAATTTTAGATTCCGCATGTAAGTGCTATCATACAGTACTTGTTTTTCTCTGATTTGTTGCGCTTACCATAATACGCTTAAGGTCTGTCTGTGTTATACCAAATGGCAGGAGATCCTCCTTTCTCATGGCTCAATAATATTCCTATGTATATATCATAATCCATTCATCTGTTGATGGGCATTTGGGTGTGAATAATACTGCAATAGACATGGTGGGCACGTATCTCATGGAAATTCTGTTTTCATTTCCTTTGTGTACATACCCAGAAGTGGATTGCTGGACTCTATGGTAGATCTATTTTCAATCGTCTATAAAGTTTGTTTGTTTATTTATTTTTGAGAGAAAGAGAGAGACAGAATGCATACACATACACTCATGCACACATGCAAGTCAGGGGGAGGGACAGAGAGAGAGAGGGAGAGGGAGAATCCCAAGCAGGCTCCTCACTGTCAGCGCAGGGCCCGGTGTGGGGCTTGAATTCAGGAACCGTGAGATGGTGAGTTGAGCCAGATCAAGAGTCAGATACTTAACCGACTGAGAAACCTGGGAGCCCCTTTTTTCAACTTTTTGAGTAATTGCCACATTGTTTTCCATAGTGGTTGGACCAGTTTCCGTTCTCATCAACAGGGTTAAAAGTGTTCCCTTTTCACCACATCCTGGCCAGCTCTTGTTGTCTCCTGTCTTCTTGGTGATGGCCATCCCTAACAGGTGTGAGGTGATATCTCACTGAGGTTTGGGTTTGCATTTCCCTGATATTGAGCGATGTTGAGCATCTTCTCATGGGCCTGCTGGCCATTTTGATGTCCTCTTTGGAAAAACGCCTATTTAGTTCTTCTGCCAAGTTTTTAACCGCCATTTTGTTAAAAAAAAATTGTTGTTTTCTTGCTATTAAGTTATGCTAGTTTTTAAATATATTTTGGATATTAACCCCTTATCTGATATATGGTATACAAAAATTTTCTCCCATTCTGTAGGCTGTTTCATTTTATTGTTTCTTTTGCTGTGCAGAAGCTTTCGCAGAAGGTTGATGTAACCGCAAAAGCAAAAATCAACAAATGGGACCACGTCAATGTCTTGCCTTTTGGAGTGTGGTCACTTTGCTGGGCAGGGTGCTCAGCTGTCATCTCAGTGCACCCAAGGGAGTCCAAGGTGGGGCTCTAATGTCCTGTAGTCCAAGTAACTATGTGGGCTACAGCTTGCTGATGAGACAACAATAGGCCGCCCTTGTGGTTACCTATAAAATGCTTGGAATGATTATTTAGCATCTATCTTTGCCTCAGACCAGTTTCTCCATGTTTGTTTCCACGTCCGAGTGCCTGGCACATAGTAAGTGCTTAATGAATAGTCAATGGATGAAACTTCTAGAAGTGTGAATAGGTGACCATGCTTTTAGAGACAAGTGATGAAGGAATTCAGAGAACTCAAGGGGCAGGGCTGGTGGTGGAGGATACAAAGTGAGTAGAAAGGAGACTTGCCAAGTTCACTTGGTGTTAAGGAGTCAACGGCTTTATCTAAGAGGTAACTCGGTATTGCCGAGTAAGTGGCATTGCCAGTTACCACTGGTCCAGGTGGGGAGGTCAAGTCTAGAGCCCCAGGACTGGAACACCAACAGAAATTCAGCATCACGAAGTAACGACTTTTCCAGGAAGCAGGCAAACACAGGGGGAAATGGGTGAGTTCCAGATGCCGGAGCAAGCGCCCTTGGCCGGGGAGGGGAACAGTCCTGGAGAATACAGAGGCTGGATACTGGCAATTGGAACCTCAGCTCAGGGCAGCTGGGCAGCAGGAAGAGAATCCACAAGCCCAGATGAACTCATCAACAGAAGTTGCCAATTCACACACCCAGAATGTGGATCCTCGGTGCAGAAGTATCAGGTCTCAACAGCAGGCCCTGAACCAGCAACAACATTTGGGTCTACGTCATCATGAGACGGAGGCCGTGCATCCTGAGGCCAAGAACTAGGCTCCAAGTGTTGGCAGGATGGAACTCCCAAGTGCAAACTGACTTGGGTGTGGGAAAGTTTACAAACTAAGGCAGGGAGCCAGGCAGCTCCTGGAAGCAAAGGATGATGGGATACAAAGGGTACCTGAGCTATCCTGACCTCCTGGGCCTGGTCCCTTCATTCCTAGTCATGTTCCTTTGCTTTTGCTCTTCTCTTTCCTTCTGTCCGTCCCCTTCTACTCTACTCCTACTACTATTATTATTGTTATTATTAGACAGATAATATATGAATACATTTTAAATATTCATTTATACAAAATTCTGATGTTACTATTACTTCTCTGAAGTCCAGTGTGTTCTAAGAAGTCTATCTGACCCTGACCCCATTCTGATGTTTTAATATGTTTCCTTGGAACTTCTGATTCGGTTTTGTCATTACTGTTTTGTTTTGGTTTTGTCCCATGACTATGACCTCAATTATTATCACTTTGAAAACTTTCTAGAATTTCATCTATGGCCATTGCAAGCTTTCACAGACAGGGTCTATTTCCTTGGTAAACCCTGTCATCAATTCATTCATTCAAAGCACCTGTTGAGTACAAAGTGCCTCGTCTGTACTGGGTGCTTGTTTAATCCACAGCTTCATTGCTTTTGGAAGGAGAAGCTACTGGCCCATATAGAAAATATATTTTTTGTCAGATATCTTTTTTAAAAAAAGAATAAAAGAGGAAAGGAAAAATTACTGTGAATGCTGATTAAGCAACCAAAGTCGGTCCAGTTTTATTTTAGGACTAATAGTTGGTCTAGCTTAACTGGATTGGCCTTTTGCCAGCTCTTTCCACCCAGCCTCCAGTGTGGCCCTCTGATACCTGTTCCACCGACAGGGAAGTTAGCTGTTCTTGCTAAAGGTCATCATTATCGCAGGCTGCTGTAGTTTATTGCTCCTAACCTGGGAGAATTCCCTTTAATGGGTTCAATTTTCATAAAGTCTTTCTGCTCTTTGGAGCAGCCATAATTTAGTGCCCCCAATTAATTGAGGGAGCTAAAATTTCATACATAGTTAACTACGCCTTCAATCAGTATTTGGTGCCTAGAAAATAAGTCCCCAATGGACATTTGCCCCTGCAAGTCATGCCGCACCGAAAAATCGGTGCCTGTTTGCAGACTGTTTCTCCTTCAAACGTTCAAGTTCAACAAGGATAGCAGTTGGCCGAGTGGAGAGGGTTTCCAAGAAAAAGAGCACTCAATGCTACTCTAGGGTATCCAACAGAGAAATGGAAGCGACTTTAACTTCCTCCAGGTAGATGAGTCAATGGTTATATTATCCACTCTCCAACCCATGCTAAATGAGTGAGGGTCCCCAAGAAGCTATCCATTCTCTTCCAGTGGGTTGTAACTGTTTGGGAGAAGCAGTTACTCAACCCAGTGGCTGACAGGACCTCACCAATTATGGATTGTTCAGATATGGCAGCTCAACCTGTACACTCCTTCACACCCCCGGGAAGAAATATTTTTAAAAGGTTCACACAAGGGGCACCTGGCTGGCTCAGCCAGAAGAGCATGGGACTCTTGATCTTGGGGTTATGAGTTCGAGCCCCATGTTGGGTCTACAGATTACTAAAAAATAAAAAGCTGAAAAAAAAAAGGTTCATACAGATTTCTAGACTTCTGCCTGGGATGGGCACTGTGGGGAAGGGACAGAGTCCTGGCTGGGAGGTCTGCGCTCTGAGTCCAGCTCTGCCGCTGAAACTTCTTGTGTGAGGTTGGATGTGTCCCTTCTAGAAATCCTGTCTCTCTTTCCCCAACTGCGGAACTTTGGTCGTCGCCAACTACCACGACACACTGCGGGAGAATTGTCCTCACGGTAATTTCTCATAGCGACATTACTCATAAGAGTCTAAAAATCAAAACAACGTGAATGTCCATCAACTGACAAATGGCTAAACAAAATGCGGTCTGTCCACAGAACAGAATACTATTCAGCCACGAAGAGGAATGGAGTACCGATACACATGACAACATAGATGAACCTTGAAGATGTCATGCTAATTGAAAGAAGCCAGACAGAAAAGGCCACATATTATATGATTCCATTTATATGAAATGTCCAGAGTAGGCAAGTCCATAGAGACAGAAAGTAGATGAGTGGTTGCCAGGAACTGGAGGAGGACGAGTGGGGAGCAGCTGCTTGATGGGTACAAGGTTTCCTTCTGGGGATGCCAAGCACATTCTGGAATTGAAGGGTGGTGGTGCTTGTACTGAATTGTACACTCTAAAAGAATCACCAGAGTAGATTGTTTAAAATATGGATTCCGGTCATCTCCCTTGTAGATCTGGCAATCAGGAGGTCAGGCGGTGGGTGCCGGGTAATCTATATTTTTAACAAGTGGCCAGGTAACTCTAATTGTCAGAGAAGTTTATAAAACACAGCTGTAATGGTTTCCCCAAGAGTTCTTCCAGGTCTCTACTATTTGACTTCTTTGCGAGTCACGTTACGCATTTCTCTCTCCACATTACCGTGCCCCACGCACTTGTATCAGTACACCAGACGTCCCTCTGGGGAGATCGACGTGGGTGGCATACACCCACAAACACAGGGCATACACAGGGCATACACAGTCGTTGCCCTGATGGACCTTACATGTAGTACTCTGGGTACAGGGGATGCTTCTAAATGCCTTTTAAATTCTAATTCACATTCTATTAACCAACCAACCAAACTACTATAAAGAGAGAGCCCAGAACATCCACCTAATAAAATCTTTTTTAGGTGGCAAAAACAAAATCAAGATATCAAAGGGTGGCTTCCGACCGAATCACCCTCCTTCGGTGTGGCCCTGCAGAGTCCACGGCCTACTCTCACAGTCCCTTTGGTTAAATTAATAACTGGGACACTCAGTGGACGGTTTCTCAGAGGAGTGTGATAATACGGAGAACTCCACACTGAGACGTCACTTCTGAGGGAGTTTTAGTCCATGGCAACACAGAGGCTGAATATATTTGAGGTTTTGGGGGTAGGGGGAAGTCTTCCTAACTGACCGGTGGAAGGGGGCCTCGCAGCAGACGCCTTGAAAATTCTGAGGTTGGCCTTGGGGGGAAAAAAATGAAAGTACTACACAACAGTGAGATTGCAGTTTCAGAAAGGGTGCCGCACTAATGAACGCTGAAGGTCTGGAGACCAGCCGTCTGAAATGATGTCAATGTTTCTGAATGTGATACAAAAATGTATACTTTTAGCTAATAATGGGCCCTCGATAAATCTGTAGAATTGACTTGAGGAAAAAGAAAACCACTCTGGTTAGAGCCATCAAACACCGTCCTTTTTTGTTAAACTAAGAATGCTGGAAAGGTCACGAACCTCTTCTGGTTCAAGTCCCTCTGTCTCTCGATGGAACGAGGCAGGGCAAACTGGAGGAGGAAGCCCATGGTAGGCCTCCCCTCCATCTGGCTGGCTGCCTCGGCGACTCACACTTATCTCTCCCCCCACCCCCGCCCTTCTCTCCCCCTTTCCCTTCTCCTTCCTCTCTTTCCTTTCTCCACTTCTTGTCTACCTTCCAAGGAACCAGAGGCCAGTGTGCCCTGGTCCCTGCCTTCAGGGAGCTCCCGGCCTGTGGGGGGGGGGGGGGGACACAAACAGCAGACAAATGAATACGAGGCAAAATGATACCTGCTGTAACAGACATGTGGACAGGAGTCTGGACCAACATGTATTTGTCTGAGCCTTTCCAGGAACGTAAGATGCGAAGGAGGCTGTTTTGTTTAAGGAGCAGAGGCACCTTTTGTTTGTTTCTTTATGCGGGGGAGACTGACCTGAATACCTGGAACACCACGAAATAAGGGCACCTGTTTCCTTCCTGGAGGAAATGCTTTGAAGACGTCAGATCCCTTCCAGATTCCTGAGGGCTGCCGGGTTCTTGGATGGTTGTGAAATAACTGTTTTCAGGATAGGAATGTGCCTACTAAAAGTCACAGAAGAACAAGACATCTCTCTGACTACTAAACACTCAGGTTGTGGACCGTTCAATGTGACAAGCTAGCATTAAGGCCGGGAGTCCCTTCTGTCTTTTATGCTGCAGGATATAAATAACAGTGCTGGGGAGCTTGGTCCCTCACACCTGCAGCACTGAGTAGACAGTGCATGGTAGCAGGCAGCGTTTGAGAGCGTACCCCAAGGGTGACCTAGAGTTCACACTGATTAATATTTGTTTGGCTGGTACCCGATGGCATCCTTGATTGCACAGAACTGGGAAGATTAGAGCCGGACCAGCCCCGTAACGCCTTCTTCCTGGAATTGAGACTGCTAAATAGGTCCTTGACGTCTAGCGTAAGTTCCCCAAGCATTGCTTATATATACGCTATTATTTTCCTTTTTAAACTATAAAATCTGAAGAAATGGTAATACAGTCGTGAGATGTGGCAAGTAATCTGATGATGAGAAAAACAGAGACATATTGCTTATTTCTCACTTTTTTCTCATGTTACCGAATGCCCTTCTCTCCTCTGGTTGTTTCCTTGTGATTCTGTGCCACAGTTTAACACCGCACATGTCCTAATTCTGCAATACAGTTTGCCGAGTATCTCTAGGCGTGGAGAAGAGAGCTGAAATAAAATATATTTTTAGCCCGTCGTTAACTCCTGATTGCCCATGCACGCAGACGCCGTGTTGCAAAGGATGTGGGCTCAGGAGGGAGCGGGAGCTGCATAGGGACACGGTTCTGCCCTTCAGGTAACAAATATTCATGGACCAGGTACCACCTCTCACTCATTCAGCCTGTGAACTTGGGTAACAAACTTAGCCCTTTCTGAAGCAGGGTTTCCTCACTGTAAAATGGGAGTAACAACCTCCCTTTACTGTGTGCTGAGGAGTGTTCTGAGTTCTTTACACGCTGAACTCTCTTAGGCAGCAAAACAACCCTATGCCAGGGCTCTAATTATTGTTATTATTCCTATCTTGCAGAGGAAGAAACAGGAGCACAAAGAAGTTGAGGAATTGAACTAGGTTCATAAATCCTTTAATCTCCGTGGGCCTCAGTTTCCTCATCTGTAAAATGCAATAGTAATAGCGCCAAATTTGTAAGATTATTGTAGTGTTGAAGTAGGCTAACTACATAAGCCACCCAGAAGAATACTTGGTGCAGAATGAGCCCTCTCAGTTCCCATTCTATTATCTTTAAGGCACTTAGCACTTTCAGAAATCGCCTTCTCAGTACATTCAGTCCCTCTCCCATCCGATCAGGGCCTCTGTCTGGGTTCTTTGCTGTCATATCTCTTAAATGCCTAGAACAGCGACTATACAGGGGCGCCCGGTGGCTCCATCGGTTAAGCGTCCAACTTCAGCTTAGGTCATGATCTCACAGTCTGTGAGTTCGAGCCCTGCATCGGGCTGTGTGCTGACAGCTCAGAGCCTGGAGCCTGCTTCGAGTTCTGTGTCTCCCTCTTTCTCTGCCCCTCCCCTGCTCATGCTCTCTCTCTCTCTGTCTCAAAAATAAATAAATGTAAAAAAAAAAACAGTGACTGTACATAGAAGGTCATTACTAATTATTTTGTGAACGAATGCATGACCATGCTAATGACGTCTACACTCATCTGAGGCAAATGACAAGTGAACCACGTTTCCATTTATTTCCTCCACGATAACTACTTACCACGAGCGGTGACTTGGTTTGCTCTACATTTAGTGGCTCTATATTCATTCGATAATGAAACTTTCCTACTTTTTAGCCACACCAAAACTGCATGGTCTCCATGTAGTAAGGTGATAGCAATCACCCTGAGTTTTTGTTAAAAGTTTTCAATCTCACGCCAGGAGACAATATCATCCGTATCACATTGTTATTCTCTGTTGCAAGCCCTTGGGCGAATTCCCCTCGTTCCCTTTCTCTTTTTTGAGGATTTTAGCCCCTGGTGCACAGGTACTCTCTCCAGTACCGCTCCTGTGTTAATTCTTGGTGATTTCAATGCCGGCATAGATGATCCGCCCAACACCCTGACTTCTCGGTTCCTTGACCTCTTCCCCTTGTCCGGGCACCCCACGGTCATACCCGAGCTCTTGTCGTTGCCAATAATCGTAACCCTTCCGAGTTGAGTTTCACGCATCCTGGTGTCTTTCCACTACTTCCTATCTTTCTGGTCACTCCCTCTAATGCCCAATTTCCAACTGCCCCTTTAACCGTAACAGACTCTATAATGCTCTGCTCCTACACAACTGAACATGCGTGACAGAAACCCCACAAAGGTGCTGGCTGGTCTTACGTTAAATTCACAACCATGACCCCCAGATAGATCCTTAATGTGGCTCAACAGCTACACGCTATTTGCCAGGTCCTTACACTTGCCCACTCTCCAAGATGACTGAGAAAATAGAAGCCATCAGGACACTTTCCTCAGGCTCCCACCACATCTACCTGCCTGTCTTCCCTCCCGTTAAACTGATAAACTGTGCTAAATGTGACGGTCAATGTTTAGTTCTCATGTTACTTGACTTGGCAACAGCTTCTTGACACGGTTGAGCATTCGCTTCTCCTGAAAATGCTTTCTTTGCTGAACAGTCAGGACACCCAAATTGTTGGTTTTCTTCTCTTGCTGCCTGTTTGTCTTCAATCTCCTTGGCTGACTCCACCTCACCTCCCCAGGCTCTAAACACTGCAGTTGCCCTGAGACAGTGTCTACACTCACCCCCTTGGTGATCTCAGCCAGTCTCATAGCTTTGAATACCATCTCCATGTTGACGACTCCCAATTTAGATCTCCAACCCAGACTTGATCATCCTGCATAAGAAATGCAACCCCAACCCAGCTGGGGCACCTGGGTGGTTCAGTCGGTTAAGCGACTGACTTCGGCTCAGGTCATGATCTCACACTTCCTGAGTTCGAGCCCCGCATCGGGCTCTGTGCTGACAGCTCAGTGCCGGCAGCCTGCTTCGGATTCTGTGTCTCCCTCCCTCTCTGCTCCCCCCCCACCCGCCGCCCTGCTCCCACTCTGTCTCCCTCTGTCTTTCAAAAATAAACAAACGTCTAAAAAATAAAAATGTTTATTTTCTGTCTTCCCTTATTAGAATAAACCTCATCGAGACAGAATATTTTTTGTCTGTGGTTTTTTTCATTGATGTGTCCTTACTGCTCAAAACACTACTTACTGTGGAGTCGGCATTGAGACTATGAAATCAGAATGTCCAGAGGGGGAAGGCCCTGGTGATTGGTATATTTAACATGTTTGCAAGGTGATTGCTGAATATCAGGGAAGTTGGGGAAGTCTGGCCTAATCAAACCTTCTATTAGCTGCACATTCCTTGCCTCCCTGACTTAATTTTGTTCCTTCTCCACCAACTCATGTTGCTCTACCTCACTGGGTGGGGGGGGGGGTTTCAGGTGTACAAGAACTTTCCAGATCCACCACACTGGTCTTTTTGAGGTTCCTATAACGTGCCAGACATCTTCCAACCCCAGGGCCTTTGCAGTTTGATGTTCTTTTTGCTGGGAACATTTTCTGTATGACCAGTTGACTCAGTTTATTCAGGACAATAATTGAGTTTGTGCAGTTTAATTCAGTTTATTCAGAACTAATAAATATTCAGGACTAGGCTTCAAAGACCCTCGAAAAGGTCTTTCCTTGTCTTAAAAAAATTTTTTTTAATTTATTTATTTTTGAGAGAGAGACAGCATGTGAGCAGGGAAGGAGCAGAGAAGAGAGAGAGAGAGAGACAGACAGAATTCGAAGCAGGTTCCAGGCTCCAAGCTGTCAGCACAAAGCCTGATGCGGGGCTCCAACTCATGAACTATGAGATCATTACCTCAGCCGAAGTGGGACACTCAACCCACTGAGCCACCCAGGTGCCCCGAAAAAGTCTTTCCTGGCCCCATCATTCTCAATCCCCTACCTGCTGTATCGTTCTTCATAGCACTTACCACTACTTGGAATTAGGTAATATGTTTATTTTTTGTCCGTGTTGACTACGATGAAACATAATAGCTAACACTCCCTAACTTCCAGGTACTATTTTAAGCGCTTTGCAAACGATAATTTTCTCAATGTTCACAAAAGCTCTGATGTTACTGTTACCATACTCACTTTGTAGATGTGGGAAATTGAGGCATGGAGGCGTTAGGTAGCTAGCCCAAGATCAAACTACTAGCAGGTAGCAGAGACTGGACAATTTGGCTCCTGAACCTGCTTCTTAGAACATGACCTGAAAAAGAAGGTTTGTGTGTTGTACTTACCATTATATCTCCAGGGCTGAAACATGCTGGGCACATAGTAGGTGCTCAACAAATGACAGTTAAATCTTGGATCATTGGGGATTTTATTAGCCTATGAGGACAGCTATAACAATACCACAGGCTGGGCATCTTCAATAACAAAAATCTATTTTCTCATATTTCTGGAGGCTGGAAGTCCAAGGTCAAGCAGGTTGGTTTCTCCTGAGGCCCCTCTCCTTGGCTTATAGGTGGCCACCTTCTCACCGTGTCTTCACATGGCCTTTACTGTGAACGTGCACACCCCTGATGTCGCTTCCTGTTCGTCTAAGGACACCTGCCCCATTGGATTAGGGCCCCCTCCCTTAGGAACTCATTTTTACCTTAGTTATCTCTTGAAAGCCTTATTTCCAAATACAGTCACATGATGGTAAGGGCTTCAACATAGGAAATTTGGGGAGACACAATGCAGTCTTATAATAAGGTGGAAGCCTCAGTTGCTCGAGAACTAGGACAGCAAGATCGGAATTGCTACCAAGGACAAGACATGCCAGGGTAAAAGGAGGTTTATTTATTAATTTTTTTTAATGTTTATTTATTTTTGAGAGAGAGAGAGAGAGAGAGAGAGAGCAAGCATGAGTGGGGGAGGGGCAGAGAGAGAGGGAGACACAGAATCCAAAGCAGGCTCCAGGCTCTGAGCTGTCAGCACAGAGCCCAATGTGTGGCTTGAACCTATGAATTATGAGATCATGTCCTGAGCTGAAGTCGGATGCCCAACCAACTGAGCCACCCAGGTGCCCCAAGAGAAATTTATCCATCATGTAGTGGGTTGGTTTTCAATATCTTTCTTTTTTTTTTTCTTTTAGTAACTGAAGCCCTTTCTCAAAAGCAATCTCCTGAGACAGCCTACTACATCAAGCATGCAAACTGGCTTCACTTTTGAGAGCTGAGGAAGGCTGTGTGGACCATGAGTGAGTACTGTCCCAGGAAAGCCCCCTGACCAAATCCCAGTACCTCACTTTACAGAAAAGACCTTTGAGTCTATAAGGCAGCTCGAACACTCTCTCAATTCTCCATGTCCCACAGCCGGCTTAGTCTCAGCTCAGAGAGGGGGATTGAGTCTCCAGCTCGGGGTTTATGGGCTGCAGGTGGCAGCCTGGAGCCCTAGACCGACTGGATCCCGGCGGGACTCAAACCACGGGAGTGAGAAACATGCCTGTCATGACGCCACCAGGTGTAGCTGGGGAAGTCCGACCTCGCCCCAATCAGGATAACGACCAGGCTGCTGCCATTTTTGTATTACTAACAGCTCATCATTTTTATGAAAGGTTTAGGCCGAGTTTGAGTGAGACAAAAGCTTGCAGTTAAAGTTCTCCGATTGTATAGATCTCTATCGCCTTTATCCTAGAGCACAGGAACTGGTGAAAACATTATAAATCACTCCCAAGTGCCTCAGTTCAAATATTATTTCAGTATGCAAATTACAGTCATAAAGCATAATGAAGCACATTTGGATATCTAGTACAAAAGTCACCATATAAATATAAAATAGGAGTGAATGAATGTGGTCAGTGTTTTATTTTACAAATGCAATTTGCCTCCTGAAGCCTTTAAAGAGCTTCTGGCCAATACTTGGAGAGCTCAGCTAAATGTACTACCAGGAATTTCATCGTTTTAATCTTGAAAGAAGCAAGAATATGATATATATGTGTGTGCATTTGTGGCTAGAGGTATAAATATAGATGGAGACGGAGAGATGGAGATAATGTCATCTTGTTCTCTGTTTCCTACCGATGTCCTGGTTTTAAGTAGCTCCTCCGGTGTGGCCATTCCTTGGTTCAGAGATTCTTACAGGCTGGATTCAGAAGTGTACCTTGGACCACCTTGCTTGCAGGGCTGGGGCGTGGAAGGAACTCAGACAGGAATGACTGGAGGAGCATGTGAATGAGCCTAGCTAGGATTAGGCTGCTTTGTTGAAGAGCCAGGGTCCCTGATAACAGAGCTACGGTACTGAAGAGCCCATAGGGACCGAAATGACTTTTGTTCCAGGACGTGTGAGTGTCGCGACCCAGAGTCCTGCTCACTGCTTTGGTGTGATCTAAGTCCCTGGGATTTCTGTTCAATCACAAGTGGTAGAGTCCTTATGGATAAATGGTAATGATAGCTTACTGTTTCAGTAGCGTAGGACCTCAGAAGTGGAATTCAGATGGTTTAAAGAGAATATTAAAAAGATAATCCCAAAAAAGGTCTTTCTTATACTCTAACCCAAATCTGTGTCCATCTCCAAACATAAATGGGAGTGAAAGTCTCATCTCTGGCCCTGTCCTTTGCTTTTGCTCCTGTCTTTCCTTTCTTCTCTTTGTCAGTTATATGCTATTCCATCTTTTATATTATAGAGGTAATACAAGAGTCCATCCATGTTGTAGAAGATTCTGGTTACCATTGCTTCTGTCAAGATCCAGCTTAAGATTGATGTTTTCTAAGAAATCTTTCCCACTCTGATACCTATCTGATAGTTTAATGACTACCTCCTTGGGACCTTAGATTTTAGTTTGTTCCCATTACCAGAACTCATTGTCTATCATTTTGTAAAAATTCTATACTTTTACTTACATGTTCTATCTCTCTGAGTAGATTACCACAAAACAATGTATCAGGTACTTTTTATATTAACGAACAGATTAATAGCTTTTGGAAGGAGAAACTTCTGATTAGATTTAGAAGAGGAGAACCTCAAAGACCTAAGCACCCAAGCTTCATGACCTTCACTGACCTCGTAGTCATTTCCTTTGCCCCTGGATTGGGAAGGTTCTATGGTTCTTGGCTCCAGGAGCCCTATCCTTGTCCCTGCACCATTCTTTGTCCTTTTCTATTTGTTTGAAGCTGAGTTTCTGTTCATTGTTAAAGCCAGGCTGTCCATTACAAAGGCCTCTTCAACTTTTGTTCTAGACTATTGTTTGGGTCAGTCTCTCTAGTGTGAGTTTTCTCAGCATGTGGCCCAGTCCCCTAGCGTGCTTGATAAAATGTAGATTCCTAAACCCAATCCTAGACCTTCAAAAAGGTCTGTGATGGGGTCTGGGAATCTGCATGTTGACATATTTACCCCAAGTGTTTCAGAAGCAGACCAGTATCCGAGAATTCTCTTTCTAGTAGCTCTGTGTTCACCGCGGCAAGGTTTATCTTGACCCTCAGTGTCTCTACTTTGCCTCATCTTCCTTCACCACCCACACAGAGCAGACTGCCTTCACTTTCTGAATGGCTCTTTCTAGTCTGTGAAGTCAGCTCTTGCACAGATGCAAAGCAGATCTGCCTACCACTGAGCTCAGTGGCCAATAAAACCCACCATTTATATAGCCACTTCTAATGCCGGTTTCTTTAACGATTTTCCACTAATTTCAGAACCCAGATATCTTCAGGGCTGTGGTCTTCCCAAAGCTTTCATAATTTGCTTTCATAATTTGGCCCATACCATAGTATTTTAAATGAACACTGATCATGGCATAGGTAACAATCCCACCAAGGAAAGAGGAAGTTCTGTGTATATTCAAAGTCATGTAGTCACACGGAAGCCATTTTCAGCATATTCAAAATACTGCATATTTGCTTTAATTCCAGTACTATTTATCATGCATGCTTCATGTCCTGGATGTTATGCTTGCCAATATGGGGCTAAAAACAAGCATTAATGATCAATTCTTATACATAGTCTGTATCTTCACATTCTGATTGGTATTTGTCTGCTCAGCTGTCTAGAGAGTTGAATCAAAATGAAAGAAATCACTTGTTCGGCAAATATTTAATGAACACCACACATTGTGCTGGGTCCTGGAGACATAATGGTAACCAAAACAGACATGGTTGTTGCCTTCTTGGAAATGATAGTCTAACAGGAGATAGAGACAGCAAGGAGATAAAATAATTACATATTGCAAAATGTGTCAACTCAACACAAACCATGGCATGATATACTGTAAGGGATAGAGCGGAGATGAAGAGATATGGATGGATTCAAGATATAATTTGGGAGTGAAGCCTTCTAGATTTGCTGATGGATTGGATGTGGAAGGTTGAAAAACCAAAAGCAACCAAAGAGGATTTCTAGATTTCTGTCCTGAAAACTGAGTAGATGGTGGTGTCACTTACTCATATGAGAAAGACAAGGCATATGATATTTTGCCAATGGATGGGTGGGAACTAAAAGCTCTAAATTAAATATCCCATAGTTGAGATGTTCTATGAGAAATACAAGAGTATATTTGGATATGTGCACATGGAATTCAGGAAAGAGCCAGGGCTAGACATTTTTCAGTAGGAAGTCATCGGTATAGAGGTAGACTAATTTTCCTGGGCACAGAATGTGGAGAGAGAAGAAAGAAACCAACAAGCTAGAAAGTATTTGAAGAGATGCTCAATGGGATCACCGCATGGAAAGATGATGTTTGAAAAGTGGAAAATGGCAAATGTTGATGAGGATGTTGGATCAAGGAGCCCTCATGTAGTATTGGTAGTAGAGACTGGAGCAGCCATGCTGGATGGCAGTCTGGTTAGTCCATGATCAAATTCAACACATACTCCATGACTTAGCAATTCAGTTTCTGGGTGTGCAGCTCAGAGGGTCAATGGGGGACATCTCTAAGGATGTTCATGGCAGCACTGACAATCATAATGGTGGTGGTGAGTGGGAGATGATCTGTGTGTCTACTTCTGGGGGAGTGGAAAGGCAGGAAGTGGTGTGAGTATGGAATACTATGTGATAGTAAGTAACAGATCAGATAGATCTAACTAATGTTGAGTAAATAAATGCAAAACAGCATGCCACATTTAATGCAGTATGCTTACAGAAGTTAAAACAACTCTGTATTTTATAAGAATACATACAAACAAAAGGATACATGTGGAATACATCAGGATGGTTATCCACGAGGCCAAAGGAAAATGAGATTGGGAGATGGTGATGAAAGGGAATAAACACATAAATAAAACAAGAGAAGGGCCTTCAGCAGGCCCAAGATAATGGGCCATGATCTGAGGACTAATAAAACCCAGCCCTCCGGAGGCCCCAGTCAAAAGGAAATAAAAGGTGAGGAGGGGTGCCTAGGTGGCTCGGTCAGTTAAGCATCTGACTCTTGGTTTCGGCTCAGGTCATGATTTCACTGTTTGTGGGTTTGAGCCCCACATTGGGCTCTGCACTGACAGTGCAGAGCCTGCTTGGGATTTTCTCTCTCTCTCTCTCTCTCTCTCTCTCTCTCTCTCTCTCTCTCCCCCTCCCCTGCTCTGTCTCTCTCAAAATAAAAAGCTTTAAAAAAAAAGATGGGGAAAGCAGGTTCCAGACTGAAGAGCAGCAGTGGGACAGGTGAATGGAATGAATTCACTGGGTAGGTATCATGTTTACCATGCCCTGAAACTACATGCAAGACGCATTCAGATGTTGGTTACCTGATGAAGGTCAGGGGTTTCTCCCTTCTCATTTTTTGCAATTCCAACCCATCCCCATTCAACAAAGATTTTTACGCTTTGATTCTGGAGAGAAATGATACACAAGTCAGAACGACCATTTCTGATTTGTCTCGGGAGATACTATCCTTCAGTGATTTAAGAGTAATTGAAGTAAGAGAAATATGTTGTCCTTCAGTTTTCTCAGGTACGAAATCTTGATCATATGGCCCTCATTACCTCTTGCTGGTTTATATCAACAGCCTGCTCACTGATCCCCTTGCCTGACAGTTCTTGTCCAATCCATCCTCTGTTGCCCGGATGGTATTTCTGAAATGCAAATGTGATCAAGTCATTCCCTTCATTAAAAATGTTGTGTGGCTCACCAGTGTGTTCAGAAAAAAAAAAATCCCCTGTCAGGAGTAAGGCAGCATGGTACCGGAAGATCGGGGGTTTGAGGGTTAGATAAATCAACTTGACCATCACTTGGCTGTGCAACCATATATAAGTTACCGTACCTCTCTGAATTTACTTTGTATACCTGTAAAATATGGGATAAGAATTCTTAACTTACAGGGCGGTGGTCCTCATACTTTAGTTTGTGTCAGAATCCCCTGGCGGGCCTGTTGCAATGGAGTGCTGGGACCTGTCCCCAGAGCTACTGACTCTGCAGGTCTGTGAGGGACTTAAGAAGCTGCATTTCTAATACGTTCCTAGGTGACACTGATGCTGGTGCTGCTGGTCCCAGGGCCTCACCTGTAGAACTACTTTTATAGTTTATTATGAGGACCAGGAACGATGCATGTCAAGAGCCTCCCTGCGACACCAGCCATAAACTGTTGAAGCTTTCGTGCCCCTCCATCTCTTGGTCTCCGCTTCTCAAGTTTCATTGCCCACCACCAACACGTCCTGTGTGCCAACCACAGCAAACCACTCACAGTTCCCTGAACCTTCTGTGCAGCTTTTGCCCTTAGGGGATTTTCCCTGTTCTTGTCTTTCTTCCAAGAATGTCCCTGTCCCTCCTGCCACCCATACCACAATCCTACTTTGGAAGAACCTCCTCCTTTTCAAGGCCCAGCTCAAATGCCCAGGAAGTTTTTGCATATCTTCTCCCGTTGGGATTAATTGGTCTTTCCCAGTAACGCTTCATCTATCTGTTCATTTATTCATTAGTTCCGTAAATATTTATTGTCACCGTGTGCCAGACTCCGTGCTAGCTGTTGGGAGCACGGTGGTGAGCAAAAAACAGTAGGGATATTGTCCCTACTCTCAAGGAGTTCAAAGCCTTAGAGGAGAAAAGAGATGGCCCTCAAATAAACACAAATGAATGTAAAATTACAATAGTGACCAGCAGTTAAGGGGGTGGGGGAGGGTGATGCTGCTTTAAGCATTTAGACGAAGATTCACAGAGGTTTAAAACGACCCCCTTTCTATACGAACCATTGAACTCTGTAAGGTTGGAATGAGGCAATAATCCAAAAATCAGCTGGGGATTCATAGCGCCTGGTATACAATGAACGTATTTTCTGACCCATTACAAGATTATTTCCTTAATTTTCATGATGGCATGATATGGAATCTCACCATGAACACTTGCTGAGCACATAGTATGTCCTTGCCAGTATTCTAGCTGTAGCTACTCTCAGAAGTGTCAAGATGAATAAGATGCCACCTTTAATTCATTCCCCATACCACAGTCAAAAAAGAAATCTCCGAAACACAACTATATCACTCCCTATTTAAAACCTCTCAGCTGCTCCCCCTGTGTTCTTGGGAAAACTCCAGACTCTTTATGTAGGCTATAAGGCCCTTTGTGATCTTCGGATCTGGTGTATATCTTCTGTTTCAGCTGCTAAGACCAGTGCCCCCGCAAGTGGTCCAGCCAGAGTTGTGGTACCCTGAATGTGCCAGATTCTTTCCTGGAAACTCCGCTCCTCATTCCTGTTTCCATTGGCCACTGCTGGTGAATATAGGCTAAAAGCTGAATTTCCCTACATTGGGATAAACCTGCCAAAAGACTTCCTTATAACTTTTCTTAGCTCTTCACCTTTCAATCAGGGGTGGGAGGATGGAGTTATTTATGAATGACAATGTCATTAGCAATTGAAAGAGGATTCCAGTGGTCTTACAATATCCCAGACACTTGTAGTTCCTGATTTAGCAGCCCCATTCTCAGATTAATTCCAGATGAGTTTGTGATAGTTTGCTGAGTCAACCCAACAGTTTCTGCAGAAGGAGACGTAAGCAATAGTGGCCCTGTCCTTGAAGAGAATCTCCCCTAGTTTGCGACTCAGTGAGGGACCAAGTGGCTGTCCCTTGTGGCTCTGCTAGGGACGGAACATATGTCTGCATTTCAGTTTTCTTAACCTATAAATGGAAAATCACTCTGGACCTTATCTGCAGAGTGCTTCAGGATCCCAAATGGGTCTGCCCCATAAATTCAAAGCAGACCGTAAAAAAAAAAAAAAAAAAAAAAAAAAAAAAAAGGCAAACCCAAAGGTTATGGCCAGATCATGTGGCTGCTCCTCGAGGGAAGGTTTAGTCTCTCAGGAATGTCTGCATCCTCTTTCCGTCATGTTATTGACTGTTAACACCTGGCCTTTCCGTGCCATAAGAAGAAACTTTATTAAAATATTTTGGCACTTCTGCTTTTAGTAGAACTAGGAAGCCGTGAAGCATGCAAACAGGGCATGAAAATGAAACACATCCTGAGGACAGTTATGAAACTTTTTCAGACCCAAGAAAAGTTTCACTTTAGGCTATGTTTCAACGTGAGCGGGAGTCTGCATGATTTCCTCTGCTTCAGCCAGCAGATCCGTGTCTATTTTCTGACTCTTCACTTCTTGGCTAAAATGGCCCACTGGCCTCCTTGGGGCAGCCTTGGACAATTCTAATGAGATCAGGCAGCGGAAACTTCCAGGTAGAGATGGGCCTCTGCTGTCCATTGCCCCCATCCTAAAAAGTCTGAATGTCGATGTTGACTTACAGACTTCTGAGCAAACACTCTATAAGCTGAACCCAACTTGGGAGATCATGAGTGTACCCTGCAAGGAACCTCAGTCAGCTTATCTCACAATATGGTTCTTTGTGTGCCTCTTTTCTCCACTAGCATGTGAGCCTCTGTAAGGCAAGGATTCTGGTCAATCTTACGTGCTTTTCTCTTCCAACCCCCCTTTACCACTCCCACCCAACTCTGTCCCCACCCCTTGCTTCTGGCACAGTGCCTTACAGGCCTCCGTGAAACCTACTGAATCAAAAAGTTGATTATATTTATGCTAGGATGCTGGCCTCTCACCACAGACCGACCTGTATTTGCTATAGAGTGGAATGCAATACATTGAGGGGCCATCTGGGACCTTCCTCTTCTGGTGGGTTAGTATTGAAGTTCCAGGAAGACTTCCCAAAGCACAGGCCCTCGGTCCAACACTGTAGGGAAGCTTCCAAATAGCAAAATTATGCCTTTTTCCTCCAGATTATTCTTTACGTGTAATTAGTGAAAAAAATTGAGTTACACTTTTTCAGACTTCCTTTTCATGATGAGAAATATGGCAGTCATGGTGTCCGTTCATAAATATACCGCTGGTGAAAGATCATGATGCCTAATTTTCCTACCCTCTGTCACAACCTGAATCCCATTAATGAAGTTAATTCGTCTAAAAAAAGAAACGGCCCCTGCCATTCCTCTGTTTCTGCCGGTCTGGCAGGTGACAGACACATGAGTTCGTGGACACATCCAGGCAGGACCTGCAAGCATAAAATGTGCCAGGATTGTAAATGATGCTGAGAAGCCATTCTGCCGTGGCCAACTGGGAGAAGCAAAGGAGCCCCGGACGCTGCACAGCATTCTCTTGTCCTCTCTGTTTCTAAGCAAGGAGTTTTCATTGTGAAAGGGCAAACCACAACATTTGGATGCTTGGATAACTGCATCTTTGATGATAATCCACAGCGTCTGAATGTGGGCTGGGAGCCTGGTTAGATGAAAAGAGTCGAGAGATTCGCATTCGAGAACCATTTTGGAAGTTTGAGCTTGGCATATCTCTGGAAGGACAGTGTGAGTAGTTTTCATCCTAACTGTTTATTGTTGCTCTGGACACCAGAGGCTATCAGTAAAAACTAACACAGAGATACATTTCTAAGTCAGAAAGTTGAGAAATGGTCAGTTCGGGTCTGAACTGAGGGTTCCTAGTCCACCTGGGCCTTCTAAATGAAAGTCATTTGCCGTATTTCAGTCTTCCAGTTCCTCTGGCCAAAAACCTTGGAGTCATTTTACGCATCAAATTCAAATCATCAATGACTCCTATTGGCTCTACCCTCAAAACATGTCTAGAATCTGACCAATTCTAACTACTTCCACTGCTACTACCTTGATTTACGCCAAGATTTGGGTTTACTCAATAGCTCCTTTCTTGGATCTATGGGCTTATACTTTTCATCAAAATTGGAAATGTTTTTACTACTAATTCATCAAGTGTTTTTTTCTTCCCCCTCTGTTCTCCTTCCGGGACTCCAATTATGCATATTTTAAGGAGCTTGAAGTTGACTTACTGCTCATCAATGCTCTGTTTATTTTTGCAGGGGGTGTTCCTTCTTCACTCTTTCATTTTGGGTGATTCCTATTTCTGTGTCTAACAGATGTATTAATCTTCTCTCATGCAATGTTGAATCTGTTGCTAATCCTAATCCGGGGTATATTTCATTGCAGCCATCATTATTTTCATCCCTAGAAGTTCAGTTTGGATCTTTTTTAAAAATACTTTCCATGTCTCTTATTGGACGTTCAGTGTTTCCTGCCAGCTTCCTGAATATACGGAGTACAGTTTACTGTTATTATCCACTAATTCTATCATCTGTGCACATCTAGGTCCATTTTCATTGATGGATTTTCTCCTCATTATAACTAGCATTTTTCTCCTTTGCATGTTAGATAATTTAAAAAAAAATTTTTTTAATGTTTATTTTTGAGAGAGACAGAGTGTGAGCAGGGCAGGGGAGGAGAAAGAGGGAGACACAGAATCGGAAGCAGGCTCCAGGCTCTGAGCTGTCAGCACAGAGCCTGACGCGGGGCACGAACCCACAAACTGTGGGATCATGACCTGAGCCGAAGTCGGACACTCAACCGAGTGAGCCATCGAGGTGCCCCTGCATGTTTAATAATTTTTGATGGGATGCCAGACTTGGTGATTTTTTTTTCCTTTGTAGGGAGCTGTGTAGTTTTTGATTTTCTGTAGATATCGTTGAGCTTCATAATGACCACACTTCAGCTTTTTGGGGGTGCTAAATCTGTGGTCTTCTTTCTCTATGGTACCCTTAACCTTTCCTATTAGATAGTTAGTGTTAGTGCGGCATTTGGTCCTTTGACAGAAACAGCTATCTATAAACGACTCTGTGAAGTTTCCTTTGAACTAAAATCCTCATGTATAGGGCTCCTTTGTCATTTTTCACATTTTCGGGGGATTTTATACTGCCATTGGTGCTACTTTATTCATCTCTTTTCCACCTTTGCTTCTTCCCTATGCAGCTATCCCTCCACTGTCCTATTGTTTGGGGTCCTGGCCTATGGCTGTTAATGAGCATGGCTAAGGGCCTCTCCAGATTCAAACCCTGCATCGTCTTCAGGTGGAACACTTAAAGCAACATTGAACAAACAAAAACTAGATGTGGATATGTTAATACAAAGAACATGATTAGAAGCAGGATTTTCCAAATTTCTTGAGAAAATTTCCTTTACTTGCTTCTGATGCATCTACAATATATCACAATCAATATAGTTAGCAAGGAGTGCACCTTAAATATGTCATTTTCAAGTAGGGGCAGATCCTATTTGTCAAGAGGGGGGGAGCCTGAATGATGACGAATGGAATGGAACCATAGCAGTTCCTGAATCCAGTCTTTCGAAACTTTCTCTGAAGTGTAAAAAATTAGGGGGCACCAACGTATTCCCTCTTGAAAGGCTTTTGTTGTATAATTTCTATGGGGGAGAAAAGAAGGATGGATGACAGCATCGAGAATCTACCTGAGGAGAAATTGTCTATGAAGATCATCTTTCTGAATAAAAACAGGATTTCCTTTGTGGCTTAATTCAATGAGCAATTATGGTAAAACATTATTAATTCAGATACATTCATTTTCACAGCAGACTGAAGCTTGCTCTTGTCTGGCAAGTTTCTTCTTTCCGTTTGGCTATTATCTAGAACTTCGTCTTGTTAGGTCACCATCCTTAATTCTGTTCTACTTTTCATCATTCTGGCTACCTACCCTTCCACACACTTCATCTGTGGCTCATCTTCTTAACTTGATCTCAGAGTGAAGACCCCATTAGCCAACTTGATAATGATCCTTTGGATGTGTAGAGCACTTTTCACTTTCCAAAGACTTTTAGTTTTTATTTCATTTGGTCTTCACAAGAGGCAGTTTTTCTCCCCATTTTACAGATGTGAACACTGAAGTTCAGGGTGGGAATCATTAATACTGCTCACCAACTGTTTCCACTTCCTCCCTTCCACCTCCCCCCTCCCATGCAGATGCTAGGATGGCAACTTCTGGCTTCTTTATGGTTGTGTGACACCAGCTGACTGGTACTCATCAATGAGTGGTTAGTGGAAGTGATATGCACCAGTTCTAGGCTGATCACTTAGTTATCGATATTGTACCGTCCAGAGCTCTCTTTTCCCCTTGCCACAGTGACTGGCCATATTTGTAATAGTGGCTAATAATAGAATCATCTGTTGGGATTGGGAGGTTGTAAGTTCATCGTAGGCATCCTGAGTCCTGCATTCAGTAGTAAATATCAACTGAACTATATTGCAAGTCTTCTCATCCATCCCACTTTCCACAAAAATGTCTTCCGGCAAACAGAATTAAACAGTGTCCTGTTTAACTTGGTCTAAGTCTCTAAATACTAAGATGCACTGTGAAGCTCCAGGAGGTGAATAGCATCTGAAATTTTCCATAATTGCCCGACCGGGTAAACCTATCTGTTCGTGCACAGGAACTTGCAGGATTCACGTTGCGCGTAACACACTTTGGAAAGCATTGTACCTGACACCCTGTGATTCTCTTCATGTGCCTTTTTTCCTCTTCCTCGGGCTAAGAGCTTTGGTTAAAGATGTGGTTAGGGAAGTTTGGTGGAGGTCTTGAGGAAGAGTAGGGTTAGACTGAAGACCACTTATCAGCAAGATCAGCCCAAGTTGGGGAGTGTGGTGGCCAGGGAGAATATCTAAAGGAGTAAGACAAAGACAAACCATGGATAAAAGCACAATGTCAACATGAATAGAGAGAGAAGGGCAGCCACCTAGAGAAAGGTACAGATGATGAACAGCCAAATTAACCTCCAAAAGACATGGTTGGTGAAAGAATCTATAGATGGGGCAGAAGGCCAATTGGGCAGTGAGCATGAGAAAGGCAAGGTCAGAGGTGCAGCCTTGCAGACTGCTGTGATACCAACTAGGAAAGCCTGTAGTTAGGGAACTCACTAAGTGCTAGGTATTTTGATTAGCACTTTACACATTTCATCACTTAATCCCACAGGCATGGTTGTATCCCCACTTCACAGACGAGGAACCTAGCCATTGTTACCCTAACATTAAGAGACCAGGTTGGGATTTGCATCCTCATCAGTCTAATTTCACCACCAGGTGTGTAGCCACTATGGCCCCCTGCCTCCCTATAGTTCGTGAAGTCCAATTCTTACCAAAGATCCTTCCTGCCACATTGGCTTTTCTCTTTAATGGCCTAATTAGCAGACTTTGAGTATATTGTCAATGGAGGATTCAGAGCAGTAGACCTGTGGATGTGATAGAGGGGACTTTCATGTTTGGGTAACCAGTATTCTAGTTTTCTTCTCAAAAGTCAATCTTATAGGTAAATCATCTTCCAAAATTATGATAGGTCAGTGAACAAAATACTTTCAAAATGCCTTGATGAGTAGAATCACTTTCTAATTTAAGGCAACATCATTCTGATGTCAAAAAGAAACTGCAGTGTGGTTTATGCCAGAAGCAACCAGAAGAGATCTGGTTACAAACCGATCTCTTCCATGGATGGTTTTGGTCATTTGTAACTGGATAAATAAGTCTTAAATTGCTAAGTCTCTGAAAGAAAGTGACTTCTAATTCCAAAAAGCCTCTTTCTCTTCTTGCACTGCTAAAAGATTGGATTTGGATCATTTAGTCCCACCCCCCCTACTATATTTAGTTTCTGTGATTAGGTCCACGGAGATCAAGAAACATTCGTCATAAACTTTGAAATGAAAAGGCCTCTGATTCATCTAGAACTTGTTGAGGAGATGAGTCAGTGTATTGATTAACTTGAGTGGTTACTGACATTTTTTCCTTTCATTACTAGTCATCCAGACCCAGAATTGGTAATGAGGTACTGTTTTATACTTCCTGATCTTCAGACTTTGTTTGCTGTGGTTTGGTTAGCTTTTTTTTTTTTTTTTTTTTTTTTTAAGTTGTCTCTTCAAGGCTGAAAGTCAAGCCATAAACAAAGGCATTGATTGACTCAGTGAGTTGAATCACTTGGTATTTAATTATGAACTACTTGGAAATTGTTAAAAATTCATGCAGTCTTGTATTTGTGGTGGTACAGGTTTAAAAGTCATTAAGAAACAGCATGACTAGCTTAGATAATTAATATTTGGCTTGAAAAATAAAAACATTGCAATTACGAACAGCATGACCCATGGTCAATTATCTATCACGTTTTTTCAAGTAAACTCCACAATTCAAATGGATTCGTTATGAAATTGGCCATTCATTCATTCATTCAATAAGCATTTCTTTATAATTACTAACTACTGAGTGACAGGAAATGTGCTGGAAAGTGTCAAGGTTACAGAGATGAACAAAACCCTTCCCTGTCCTCAAAGAGCTTATAGTCTAGCAGAGGAGTTAATACCTCTGCCCACAAAATACCCAATGAAAACAAGATACATGTGGAAAATAGGTAATAGAAGGAAAACAGCAAAGTAATTCAGAGAAGAGATACCTTACTTTTGAGCGGAGGTGGGGACAGAATATGGGAAAAACTTCACAGGACATATGGGATTCTGAGAAGCAATAGTGGACAGAGAAGGCATGATTTGAAAGCAAAACAGTTATGAGAGATAAGGAACATTCAAGGACTGAATCTAAGATATTTAACAGCTACAAATGCATGGTATAAGGCAGTGCCTCCCAAACTCTGTCATTTGTAAGAAATGCGAAGGTCTTGTTAAAATGCAGATTTTTTCTTTGGTAGGTCCAGGGTGGGGGATGCGATCTGTGTTTCTAACTGGCTCCCAGGCGATATCCATGCTGTTAGTCTGCGGACCACCCTTTGAGTAGCAAGGTCCTAAGGCACTGCATTAGAAGTCAAGGACGAAGGTGTGCTAATGGCCAACAGTATGACACAGATAATAGGGACTATGGGATTTTATGTGAATTTGAGGTCAATAAACATTGGAGTGGTTAGAGAATGTTTCAGAGGAGAAGCAGAGCTAAAACCAGGATGTAAAAGGGCAGAAGACTCAATCGAACATGTGTGAAGAGGCACAGATTCCAGGAAGGTAAAATATGGTGAACAAAGGTGCGGAGGAAGGAACGCATAGGGGGTCTCCAGGCAACAATGAGCAGAGCGGTCTGGCTGGCATAGAGGCATTGTGGAGGGGATCAGTGGGTCATAATGCTAAAAACATAAAGTTAGGACCACATCACGGAAGGCCTCAGTAATGAGACTAAGGTGCTTGGGTATCAGCTAGTGTACAAGCTTGGCATGATGGGAGTACCCATTGAAAAATCAACAGGAAACCCTAAAGTACTGTCCCATTGTTAAGCCATGTACCCACAGCACTGGGCCTTCCTGAAGGGGAGGCCTTTTCTATGCTGCACAGAGCTGCATGTGGGCCCCTGAGAAAGAAGCCTGGTAAGGCAAGGGACGGGCCAGGCTGGACTTCCACAGAGGGTATGTTTGCTAATGCTCAGTACTCCTGTGTACCAGGAGGAAACACAAGGACTCAGCTAGACTTAAAGGAGTGAGGACTAGGGAGAAGGCAATCATTTCAGCCTTGGAGGATAAAGAAACTGCTCAACGAGGAAGCCTAGAGTTTCTGCAGGATCACGGACCCCTTTGAAATCTGATGAGAGTTACGGACCCTTCCACCCAAATGAACACACAGATGCACGTGCAAACACAATGTGGCAGAGACGTACAGAGGTTTTCTGGAAGTCTCTGAAGCCTGCCCGTGTATTCCTAAGGCTGGAAACTCTACTTTCTGGAGAGGAGAAGAGAAGAGGTAGAAGTGAGCTCAGTAAGAGGAGAGTCTAAATACTTCAGTATAGGATTGCCTGAGCCAAGGAAAAGAGAGTTTCTAGAAGGGAGCGGGAAACATAAGACAAAATCAGAGAGGGAGGCAAAGCATAAGAGACTCTTAAAGACAGAGAACCAACTGAGGGCTGCTGGAGGGGGGTGGAGGTGGGGGATGGGCTAAATGGGCGAGGGGCATTAAGGAGGGCGCTTGTGGGGAGGAGCGCTGGGTGTCATATCTGATGAATCACTGAGTTCTGCTCCTGAAACCAATACTACCCTGTGTGTTAACTAACTTGAATTTAAATAAATAAAAAGAGAGAGAGATGATGGAAAAGGTGGATAAGACAGAGAGGAATTCTAGGATGACCATGAAGAAAGTTGAGGAAGCTCACGGCAGTGAGTAATGGTGTGAGGTTGTTGGCTAAGGAGGGAGCGTAGAGTGGACAGCTTGAGAAAGTGTTGGAATTGGCACTGTGAACATAGGGAGTCCGTAAAAGATGAAACCAAGATTTGCAGTCAATACCCGATGTAATACTAATGATGAAAGGTATGGTGCTTTTGAGTTGGGGGATTTCTCTGTGCCAAGTGTCCCCAAGGACTGACCATATATATCTGACACGGTCAATGGCAGGGCTAAATACTTGGGACAAAATGCTGGTCGTGCAGGCTCCAAGCTATAATCTTCGTATGTTACTGCGAGTTTGTGTTCTGTAAACAACTTTCCAAGGGTGGTTATTTCCCCCATCTAGCCACATTCTTCCCGTGAAGAGGCAGTGTTATCTGGGTAGCTAATCCATTGGAGAGACAGCCTTTGACAGCGGAAATAAATTAAATACTGCACCTATTGTACCTAATATACTTAATCGACACTATTGTATACACATGCAAATTGGGTGCAATTTCATATTAAAATGTGAATGTAAATCATGAGTATCAAATAGCCCATCAGCAAGAATTTGGAATATGTAATGGTTATTGGCATACTATCCAGTGTGGTGATAACAGTCCAATTTGGAGCGGACTGAATGCAGGCAGATTTTGGTTTCCTCTGCTTCCTGGCGAAGGGTCTAAAGGTCCCGAGGGAGATGTTACGTGGATCAGGAGGGATAGAGACTGATCCAGGCTAACATGGTAAGGCACGCACACGTTTTGCAGACAAATGATGAGTTGCTTGCGGCTGCCAAAATTCTGAGTGGATTTGCAAGATTGATTCGAATGATTGCCTGCAGTGTAGACAATCTGAACTTACCACATTCCACTTTCATCAGGTCGGACGTAGGCGCCCACTGGGATAGCACTCACACAGCATGTAGCGCAGGGCCCCGTGTGTGAGGTGGGTCCCCAAGGGGGGCACTGTCTCCTTTTAGCACGAGGTGATTGCAGTAAGGATGCACTGCTGTTTCAACAACAGCACGACGAATCCACCTTTAGCGATGAAGGCTTCCACCCGTGGTAGAACTTCAGTTTAATTTTAATTCATAAATAGTTAGATTTTTGAGCCTCCACATGAATTTTGTCGACATTTGTCCACATCACAAAAACGCCACACCAGATGACACATTTTGGCACTGCATCTAATCTCCATTTGAGAGACAGAGAATTGTATCGGGGAGTTGGCAGAGGTGCATATCTGCATTTCTAGCTGGCTGTAGCGTTCTGTTCCTCTTTGAAGCTCTAAAAGTTATCACTTCTCCTAAGCTGCGAGAAAATGGCTGGACTCGCCAAGATGCCAATATTTTACCATCATCAATTCATCCAGTGCCTGAGAACACGCCGATCGGTCACCTCTGCTCTTCTAACAAAATAAGCAAAATGGAGAGTTGTAAAATTGGGGGTCACAGCCTATCAACCACTCAGCTGTCATGTGTAATATAAGCACAACACTGTCTCCATCAAAAAAAAAATTTGCCAAAAACCTAACTGGTATTCTAGGAAGAGAGGGGCATAAAACCCCAGCCTTCAGGGGTGCCTGGGTGGCTCAGTCAGTTCATGGGTCATCCAGCTTCGGCTCAGGTCACGATCTCACGGTTCATGGGTTTGAGCCCCGTGTCGGGCTCTGTGCTGACAGCTCAGAGCCTGGAGCCTGCTTTGGATTCAGTGTCCACCCCCACCCCCCCGCCCCTCCCCTGCTCGTGCTCTCTCTTGCTCTCAAAAATAAATAAACATTAAAAAAACAATAAAGCCCAAGCCTTTGAAGGGGAATACATGGACCCTGGGCCCTTGGAGATCACAAATGCTACACAGGGCCAATGGAAGACACATACAGAGACCAGAATAAACATGTTTGGTCACATGTGACCGCCCAGTCAAGCATATGACAGGTAGGATGTCTTCATTTGGTGTCTTTCCTTTATTTTTGGTATCTCACAATCTGTGGACAACCATTTTTGAGGGCCTACTCCGTGCAGACCCTCACGTCTATATCTGTGGTGATCTACCCAACTGACTGGACTCAGAAAAGACAACAGAGTGGCCTTTGTGATAAGTCACCCTCCTTTCTCCAGAATTTTCTAGGCTTTTGATAAGGGGTTCGGGGTGGTAATGAGGGCATGAGCTCCATGTTTCTGTTTAATTGAAAGACAAACATAAGGCAAGCAGAATCTTGTCATTAAATATCAACTGTTAATGTGAAATCCTCTCATGTAGAATTGAGTTAGTTTTGTGTGGAGCGAGTCTCTGTTCTGAGGGTAAATGCCATGACCGAGAATGGGAACTCGCATTCCATGAGATACTCGCGTCTGTGCTTGGAGAGCACACGGAGAACACGGATTGCGAAGCGTTACCTGCTACCCACACCCAAGACACGCATACCAGAGTGTGCTGTCCTCTACCCAGTCCTCTTCATTACCACAGGGAAAGGATGGTCCCACAGAAATGAAACAGACGTGCCAGTCAAATCCTTGGCTTCCTCTCACCCACTTCCTGGATTGGTACTCTCTGAGAAGCAGAGCATGATTATTGGAGATGGGCAGCATGAGTTCAAATCCCAACTCTGCCACATTCTAGCGGCGTGACCTTGGGCGAGGCCCTGAATTGCTCAATGCCTAGGTTTCCCCATCTGTACCACGCTGATAGCCGTGGCACCTCCCTCCCTGGGTTATAGTGAGGATGAAGTGTGTGAAGGGTTTAGAACGGTATCTGGCATCTAATGATAGCAATCACTCTGTAAATGTAGTTGCTGGCGGGGGGTGGGGGGCAAGGTGACCGAGCGGGAGGAGGCAAGAGGGTAGGTCCCTGAGATGCAGAGCCCCACCCCGGGGGTCGTGTCGGAGCCGGGGACTGGAGGAGGGGAAGGATGTGTGAGCCGCAGGCCAGCCCTGGGGTTCCAAGAGCAGCTGTGGCCTGCGGGGCACTTTGCAGATGGTGGCTCGGGCAGTAGCAGCAAAGCCTCAGAGTGATTTCCGTCCAAGCCCCGCACCGGCAGGCTCCGGAGCAAAAGATTAGCCGTGACGGGGGTGTCCCCAGGCCGCAGACCCAGAGGCAGCCTCACGGTCTTCCTCGGCTGAAGAGTGGCACGAAAGAGCGGCTGACTTGGTGCGCCGCCCACCGGGAGCTGAGGACGAGCCGGGGCGGGAGTGGGGGACGCAAGGTGACAGTTTGCTTGGGAGCGTGGGGCCTGCCGACCCTGGAGCCCCAGCATGAAGTGGGGAGAGAGCGCCCCTCAACGGACGGACCCCACGTGTCTGCCACCCAGCCAAATGGGGACCAGGAAAAGGCATGGATTTGATTTCTAGAAAAAGGGGCACGCGCTTTGTGCACCTGTGTTTAAATTAAGGCCTGAGATTTCCCACGGGGGCCCCACGTTCAGCTCTTTGAAGGGTCGCAACGATGCCACTCGCTGCTGGTTGTTCTTCCCGCTTCATCGATGAAGAAGGTGAAGCCGGGGGAGGCCGTGGAGCTTGCCCAAGGTCGCAAGGCTGGTGCGTGACAGAGCTAGGCCTCCAAGCAGCTCTCCGGGTCCCCAGCCTGAGGGAGTGTCCACAGCCAGATCTCACAGTCGAGTAGGCCTCGTCGGGCTTCGTCAAACGATACAGAGCCTGCCACGTGCCTCCTGCCGGGCCTCCTCATCTGCCCGGGGCTTGAGCAGGGTCCACTTTATGTGTCAGAATGAGTGTCCCAGCCAGGACACTCAACCCAGCCCCGCTAGCCTTTCAAAGCTCACCTGGCAGGTTTCCCAGAACAAAACAAGGCAGGGTCATTTCATTGCCAGGAAAAGAGCTAGATGACACTCATTCGAGCTATTTTCACGTGGTGTTATTTCTTACTGTATGCAATAAATATGTCAGGCGTCAGACCCTCAGTGACAAGAAATCGCCAAGAACATCTAGGATACTGTTTGTGAAAAAAGGCTTAATCCAAAGATTGGTGTGTCATTGGAAGAAAGATGCCGTGGACCCTTAAGCTTGGAATTGTTTTGGCAGCCAGGCCCCGGGCTGCCTTCTGATTCAGAGAGTTCCTTGAATTGGTTTATATCTCTGTAGGCTATTTTACCCCACCTCGGTCTCACCTTTACCGTCGCGCCTTCTTGACCACGGCTTCTGATAATTTGACGTATTAAAACACATACAAATTATAGCTCAAAAAGTGGATTACGAGAGATCCGAAACCGGACGGAAGGAATTTCAAGCAAACACATTGATCTGGACGCAAAAGAGATCCCAGTTCCAACACCCACCCTGCAAATTGCGGGCCATGCTAGAATGGAACCTGGCTGGTGCAGTATGAGCATTGGAGCGCTTGACTGCACTGGGTTTTGGTCGTCTGGCCTTGGCCTTGAAAAGGCCCCTGGTAGAGAGCCATTATCTGAGTTGAGTTTACCTTATTCTCATCAAGCTTGACACAGCTACATAAGCCACAGAATTTAAACGCTTTGTAGAAGCGCACATAATACATGATGTGCTTTTATTTGTAAAAATCTCCCCTACTTAGGCAAAGAATATTGAATCTTATTTCCTTTCTATGTTTGGAATTCTGGCTCAGCTTCTTTAAATCTTCACTGACTTACCTTTCAGCAGTATCTCATTTGAATGCTTTCGGTGCCTAATGCTAATAGTACAGTTTTTCTTGATGCTTTTGGTTTCACTTTGCTTCCTGGTAGGGTATGTCATTTTTAGGTAGAAACGATCACAGGCAAAATAATGCAATGAGGGATTTGGATCCACAGAGAAATATCATTTTGTGCTTCCTGTAGATGATAAGACTCTCCCTACAGGTATGAAGGCACAAGACTGAGCAGGCATACCTCCGGCCTTCTGAATATAGCATGATAGAGTCAACCCCTGATTATCCACATAGACTTTATCCCCTCTGTGAATTGTTTGCATTAATTTTTTAATGCCTATATCAGCTTCCCACACCCCCACACAGCTTTCTCCCAGGCTGTGTCTCCCCATTGACCGGAATGATTTACATTCTCATTTGCTGGGAATAGTGACGGAAGTTAAAAATGTAAAACAGAATGAGGAAAGTAGGATAAAGCAAAAGACAAAATGTTCTAAGCTAGGACAGTACCCTTCCAAAACCAAAAAGAAATGACTTTGGGCTTTTCCAGCATCTTGAGTTATCTGTCCTACAATTCCTCTCCCCTTTATGGCTTCCCGCGATTTGGCTACCATTTCCATTTGGTGTTGAATCATGCACAGACAAGCAGACTTAAGCCAAGAAGCCTGTACATCTTCCATATGGAGCTGTTACAGAAATTACCCAGCTGAGGTTGAAACAATGAAAACAAGAGGCCAGTCTTGCTGGGACAGTAAAAATAATGTGAAGGTCAAAGACCAGAGGATAGAAAAGTTGACCTCCCTTTTCTTATTTGTCCTGCACGACTCATTGTTCTGACGATTTTTCAAGTAAAAATGGCTGTCGTATATAGAGCTTTGGGTGAAATTCATTAAACGTTGTGTTCTGGGGGGCACATGTGCTCATATTCTCATCTCTCTGAATAATTGGTCACAGTGAACCAGGCAAACCCTGTTCGTACCGTGGTGAACCTAGCAAACCATTCTTCAGACATCTGTGAAAACTTCAAATGCCTTTCTCAGAGTCTTTTTTAAAAAGAAAAGTGAATCTGTGTATTTGAGAAAAATACTGATAAGGGGATGCTATATATTATCCAAGTAAATCGTTAAGCCTTTTAAAAGGATTTTTCTTGGAGACTAAACATCAGGTTTTGTAAAATTATACAGACTTAAAATGCAATAAGGTCATGTTCATCCAAGAGGAACTTGGAAACTGATGTTGGTTGTAAACTTTGGTTAAATTCATTCTTATTTCTTTACTCTGGGTCTTTGTTAGTAGTTCATAAAAAACATTCTCAGTAAAGTACCTTTACGCGGTATCTCGTTTGAATGCTTTCATCGCCTAATGCTAATTTCACAGTTTTTCTTGATGCTTTTGGTTTCGCTTTGCTATTACTAAGGAGGATAAAGAAGAAAGTCTAACGGCGGAGTCTGTTTCCTCTATCTTGGTTTCGTCTGATTTTACATGGCTACATGGCTAAAATATCAGGGTTTTCTTTTTTTCTTTCTTTCTTTTTTTTTCATTATCCGCGGATCTTGCTTTTCTAGGTAAATAATATTACGATTAGGCTGTGGGTAAATCAGCTCTTGCTTGTGATCATGCTACAAGTGGACTGTCGACTCTATGTCCAGCTGGAAAAGAATGAGAGCCAGCACACGAATGACAAAATGTCTTCTTTGCTGACAGCAACAGTGGGCCGAGGCACTTGATGTTGGATTAATTCCTTTGAAATTTGGTCCCAGGTGCACGGCAGGGTTGAGACTTTCAAGTTTATTTAGCACGACAGGGGAAGTAAACTAGTCAGAAGCACATCGTTTCAAAAGCCTGAACCAGGAGGTAGTCCGGGAGACAGCTTGAACGGGGAGGGGCGGGGGAAGAGCCATGGATGAGTAGACGAGGGCTCTGGAAACTGGGGAGCTTCGGGCAAGTCACTTCCCCACCCTGAGACCATATTTCTCCTCTGCGAGGTAGGAGCAGTAATGCGCCTCCCGTGTTCTTGCGGGGATAGCGTGGGAGAGTTTTGCAAACCATAAAATACCAGAGACTTGTACTGGGTTCTTATTATTGAGAGAGGAGATTGCTATTCTCCTAAGAATACAAAGAAACTGTTGGTTGTTTATCTTTATGTCATATGTAATATGTGATTTGCTGTTGTTTAATAACTATAGAATGTTTATATTCCGCCAGGGTGCCAGCTGGCAGAGTTTACACTTCAGTCAAAACAGATAAAGAAGGAGATGTATCATATTAGAAGGAAGGGGGGGGGTATTCTTAAGACTTCTGTGTTAATGGTTATGCTTAACTCACTTTCCGTGCCCAGTTTTCTAGTTAGGAATTTATGGAAAAGTGGTTCGGTTTCTCTGAGTTTCTAAATTCTATTTGGTGCACTGTTGTTCCCCAATCCAAATTCCCTCGTTTGGAAAGCCTGGAAGCCATTAACGGCCTTTACCATTCAGCGTCTAGAAGATGCCGCGGGCTCCAGGTATCATCTATCAATTGGTGATACTCAGGAGGGAGCTGAGTCATTTTCTAGACTTTTTTTTTTTTTACCAGTGACACAATGTCACGGTGACATTCTCAGTCTCTTAGTCACTCAGGTCAGACAATGTCACTGACTCTAAGTGCTGTGCCTTGTCCGCAAGCTCTGCACACTTCCACTGAACACCCTGTGCTGTCTCTAGAATCACTCATTACGTTAGTGTGGTTTTGCATCCCTTCCTTAAACTACCGGAGGCATGAGTACAGCAGGCTGGTCAGAAGGAGAAAAGCTTTGAAACTTCGTATCCTGGTTGTAGTAAGTAGTCTTAAAGTGTCAGCGACAGTTACTGTTATTTTGGAAGCACTTAGACTGGAGGTATCCTTGGATGTCTTTTCCAGAATTGCTCGTGGCAACTCTTCTGGAATCGCTAGCAGACATTGTTGGTTGGCAAATTCAGCAGCCATTTTCAGCTCCCTGTAGATACCGGGAAGCTAGAGACCCGTAGCTAGGTTTGGCCCTGTGGTTCGGTGCAGGACAGTGAGACCTAAGGGGAAATCTATCATAGGACTTGGTGAATGCTTGTGCTTTCATGATAGCAGGGCACACATGGCTCCCCCTTTTTATTCTTTTTATTTTGAGTTTCTTTCTTTCTTTCTTTCTTTCTTTCTTTCTTTCTTTCTTTCTTTCTTTCTTTCTTTCTTTCTTCATATAATCTCTACATGAACGGGAGGCTCGAACTCATGACCCCAAGATCAAGAGCCACATGCTCCTCTGACTGAGCCAGCCAGGTGCCCCCACGCCTTTTATTCTTCTTGCTAAAATTTAAACAGAATGTCTGAAGCTTCGGCAGCCTTCTTGTCACCATGAAGTGACTTTGAGTGTGGCAAAGTGTAGAGGTGGAAAAGAACCTAAGTCCTTGAGGACACTGTTGAGCTATCTGCCCAACTCTCACACTGCCTTGTTCCATACTTTTGCTCAAGTGAACGGTAAATGTCCTTTTTTAAAAAATTTTATTTTTAATTAGTTTTAAATTTTATTTAAATCCAAGTTAGTTAGTATATAGTGTAATAATGGTTTCAGGAGTAGAATTTAGTGATTCATCACTTACACGTAACACCCAGTGTTCATCCGGACAAGTGCTCTCGTTAATGCCCATCACCCATTTAGCCCATCCCCCCACCCAAAACCCCTCAAGCAACCCTCAGTTTGGTCTCTGTATTTAAGAGTCTCTTATGGTGGGGCGCCTGGATGGCTCAGTCGGTTAAGCATCTGACTCTTGGTTTCGGCCCAGCTCGTGATCTCATGGTTTTGTGAGTTCGAGCCCTGCACTGGGCTCTCTGCTAACAGGGTGGAGCCTGCTTGGGATTCTCTGTTTCCCTCTCTCTCCGCCCCTCCCCCACACATGCTGTCTCTGTCTCTCTCAAAAATAAACTTTAAAAACATAAAATTAAAATGTCTCTTATGGTTTGCCTCCCTCTCCATAAGTGTCCTTACATTTTCAATGACTATTCAGCAGGTATTAGTTACTTTTAGCCAAAAGCCTTCCCAGTGACTATAAAATGCAAAGCTTCGTGATCGTTTCAGAAGGATGGAGTTATTTGAAGTTTGGGCATTCTCTGTCTCCAAGTTATGCGAAGGGCATGGTTTTCACGTGATTTCTACCCCTTGGTTTGCCAGCAAAGCTTTATAAAGTATATTTGAAGGAGGAGTCTGACACCAGAATGTTTTCATTAGATGTCACTTTTGTGTCTAAGATTTGGATTATCTACTGCTGAGGGCAAGTCCTCCCACAACTTGATTCTCCATTGACTTGTAACAATATTACTGTTATTTATTACTCCCTTCCACAAAAGGAAGTAAAGTTGGTTTTTCCCAAGTTGGAATAAGAAGCATCCTTAAAGCTCTTCTTAGAAAATAAACATAGGCTAACATGAAGTAGCCAACAGATAACGGGTACAGTATGTAACCACCTGCCTCATAATGCCCCAAAAGGATTGAAAAAAGAAAAAAGGAAAGAAAGAAGGAATCTATGTGAAAACCATGCCCTTAGCATAACTTGGAGACAGAGAATGCCCAAACTTCAAATAACTGTAAGTGAAAACAGAAAATTCACCAGTTCCCAGAGTGTGATCCCTCATGACCCGTAACCCATGCCTGTCCTGCTGTAAGGCAGATGAAGAAAAACTTCTGGGAAGACAGAACAAGTTAGCAAAAGGTCCGAAGTTTATTTTAAATCTACTGCCAGAAAGACTAACTCTACGCTAAGTTTGAAGATACTAAAAGAAGGGGCTCCTGGGTGGCTCAGTTGGTTAAGCGTCCGACTTCAGCTCAGGCCATGATCTCATCGTTTGTGGGTTCCAGCCCCGCATCAGGCTCTGTGCTGACAGCTCAGAGCCTGGAGCCTGCTTCAGATTCTGTGTCTCCCTCTCTCTCTGCCCCTCCCCTGCTCATGCTCTGTCTCTGTCTCTCAAAATAAATAAACGTTAAAAAAAAATTAAAAAAACAAAGAAAATACTAAAAGAAAAAGTTTCTAGGAAGATCAGAGCAGGAACCACAAGGAGGAACTTCAAATTATACAGGATTGAAAGGGATACACATGGTTCAAAATGGTCAAGCCCTATTTAAATAGGTAGGCATGATGTGAAAGGGCAGGCAGGGGATAAAGGAATAGCTTTCAAAACACATAACTCTGGAGGGGAAAACACAAAAAGGAAGAGAAGAGAATCATTTGGCAGTTGGGTACCCAAGAGGAATACAAGGGAAAAGGGGGAAAGTTTAGGGCCCCTGCAAGACAAAAGAGAACCACAAAATCTAAAAACTTCCAATCCTCTCCCCTCTCAACCATCACTATCGAATTACCTGAACTCTGCTATACTGACAGAGGAAGCTACCTGTGTTAGGTCATCCTGGGCTGCCATAACAAACATCATAGACCAGGTGGCTTCAACAATAGACTTTTATTTTCTCACAGTCCTCGTGGCTGGGAAGTCCAAAGTCAAGGACTGGCAGGGTTCAGCTTCTTGTGCGGCCTTTCTTCTTGAAGTCAGCCACCTTCTCACTGTGCCCTTCCATGGTCATTCTTCTGTGCATGCATGGAGAGAGGGATAGAGAGAGACAGAAAGAAATAGAGAGAGAGAAAGAGACATCTCTTCTTCTTATAAAGCCACCAATCCTAAAGGATAAAAGCGCTATCTTTATGACCTCATTTAGCCTTAATTCCCTCTTTAGAGGCACTATCTCCAAATGCAGTTGAGGTTAGGGCTTCAACATATGGGATGTGATTTAGTTCATAGCAGTGTTGTTAAATTAGAAGTCCTGTAAGATGCCCTAATACCATAAAAATGAACAAAAGAAAAGAAAGCTATGGCAGAAAATCAAGAAATAAAAAACATATATGAACTGAGGATAATACTCCCGCCCCAAAACAAAAGGAGACAAAACATGAAGCATACAAAAAACTGTATGTGAACCAGCAGACATAATTAAATATACTCAAACAAGCTCTTAGGGCTATAAAAAACTACCTTGAATCAGAAAGTCAAAAATGAAAAGTAGAAATGGACTGAAAACAAGGTGAAATAAAGAAAATTTAATGGACTTTGGAAATAAATAGAAGAAAAAGACAAAATTATCTCATAAAAGAAGAACAAGTTACAAGGGACACAAGGGATGGGGAACAGGTTAAAATGAAAAAAGGCAGGGATATAAAACCAAGAGAAGAAAATGCCATAAAGAAATAAGAAAAATGGTCATAGAGAAGGCAGTGGAAAGGGACGAGAGGCAAAGAAGGAATAGTATTTGTATTATTGGAGTCCCTGGAGAAGAAAAAGCAAAACACTGAGACAGAGCCACGAGTTAAAAGTATAAAATGAGAAAACTTCCCAGGAATAGGAAAAGACCTGAACTGACCCAGGGCTACCTAGGGAAATTAACAGAAAATGATCAGCTCCAAGACATGACCTGGTAAAAGTATTAGATTTCAAAAACAAAATCTTCACGGCCTCCAGGCGAAAAGATCAATTAGCTTATAAAACAATTAGACTGATGTAGACTTTTCAAAACCAACACACAAAGCAGGGCAACAATGGAGTAGCAGAGCATTAAAACAAAAACAAAAACAAAAGCAAACACAAAAACAAAAACACAAAGCAGACTCAATGAAAGATAGTATGAACCGAGGATGATATATCCTACCAGGTCATCCTTCAAGCTTCCAAACAACAGAAAGCCAGTTTGCAATGTACAAGAACTCAGGGAATTCTGAAATCATCAGCTCATTTTGAGGAATACTGTAGGCGGTGAGTTTCATCCAATCATTATGCCTGGGAAACTTTTGCAAAGGACTGGCAATGAGCATGTTAAAATATAACTAAGACAGAAAGTAAGAATTCTGGTGGGATATTAATGCACAAAACTTCACAATCCAATCATCATTAGGTGGAGGGAGGAGACTAAAAGAGGAAATAGCAAAGGCAATAGGTGTGCGTTAAGGGAATTGGGAAAAACAGGTCAACCAAACAGGAAAAGGTTAAACAAGAACGCCAGGTATGTTAACAAAGTATACCCACAACAGTAACCACTAGAGCAAAAGCACAGGCCTTCGTCAATAACAGAAGAAAATTATAAATGAAAAAGAAAAGTACTTCTATCTAGTAGGGGAAAGGCACAGAAAATATAGCAAAAGAAACATAATGATAGGATATTGTGGCAGATTTGAGAGAAAACCTATCAGTCATATCAATAGATGCAGATAAGCTTAACTCCTTAATTAATTCTTAATTAACACTTTGGTTGGCTCGTAACGCAAGATCCAATTATAACCTATACAAAGCTGGACCTAAAGCAACTTGATTTGGAAAGGCTAAAACCAAAGGGATGAATGAAAGAACAGCTGACAAGTGGAGACCAAAAGAGATAGTGGTGCTGATACCGGACAAAGTAGGTTTCAGGCCACAAGACGTTAAATGTGATATAGTAGAAAACTTTTTTTATTGTTGGTTTTTTCTTGGCCAGACTTTTATCAATTTTATTAATCTTTCAAAGAACCATCTTTTGGTTTCGCTGATTTTCTCCATTGTGTTTGTTTTCGATTTAGTTGATCTCTCTTCTAATCTTTATTATTTACTTCCTTTTCCTTGTTTTGGGTCTCATTTGCTGTTCTTTGTTGATTTAAGGTCAGAAGCTTAGGTCAGTAATTTTAGGTCTTTCTCCCTTTTTTTTCCTATTTTATGCACTTAATGTTATAAATTTCTCTATGGCACTGTATTAACTGTGTCCCGCCGATTTTGATTTGCTGTATTCTTATTTTCATTTAGTTCAAAACACTTTTTAATTTCCCCTGAGGATGCCGTATTCACCTATGGGTTGCTTAGAAGCAGTATGTTGTTTAACTTCCAAATATTTGGGCATTTTCCAGATATCTTTTTGTTATTGATTTCTGCATTAAAACTGTTACAGTCTAAGGATGTAATTTATTATTTCTATTCTTTTAAATTTAAATTTTGTTTTATGGCTCAGATTATGGTCTATTATTGGTGAATAGTCCATGTACTTTTAGAAAGAATGTATGTGTATATATATGCATATATATATATATATGTGCTGTTTGTGTATATATATATATACTATTTTATGTATGTATATATAATATATATACTTTATATATATATATAAAGAATGTGTGTATGTATGTCTGTGTGTGTGTGTGTATATATATATATATATATATATATATATATATATATATATACTGTTGCCAGGTGGAGCATTCTATTAATATCAGTTAGGTAAAGTTGGTTAGTAGTGTTTTTCAGGTTACTATATACTGTCTTTTTTTAAAAGTTTATTTATTTAAGTAATCTCAACACCCAATGTGGAGCTTGAACTCACAACCTGGAGATCTGTCAGCTGAACCAGCCAGGCGTCCTAAGGCTATCTGTATACTTTCTGAAATTCTGCCTACTTGTTTTATCAATTCCTGAGAAAGGAATCTTGAAATCTCCTATTGTAACTATCGATTTGTCTATTTATCCTTTCAAATTGATCAGTATTTTTGCCTCCTGTATTTTGAAGCTCTGTTCTTAGGTGCAGAAACATTTAAGGTGGTTATATCTTCTTGAAGAATTGCCCTCTTATCATAGGTGATGTCCTGTTTTATCCCTGATGATATTCCAATGTCTACTTTGTCTGAAATTAACATAGCTTTCTTTTGGTTCCTGGTTGCATGGAGCTAAACAACATAATCAATTGGGTGGATTTTATGGATATATATATTGAATTCCCTTATAAGAGCAAGTCCACATTCTCTCAGTAAACCACAGCACAGGCACAATATTGATCGATACTAGAACACAGAGAAAATATTCGTAACTTCCATAAAGCAAAAATATTACAAGGAATACTCTTCTAATCACAATATAATAAAAGTAGACATTGTTAACAAAACAAACATAGAAAATGTTCTTCAAACTGAAATTAAGAAAACCTACCAAACAACTCTTCAGTAAAATAGAAAATGTAAATTGGCATTATAGAATGTAAAAAATAATTATACTGAAAACACTATATATCAGAATCTACGGAATGCATTCAAAGCAGTGATCAGGGAATCACTATACACTCTCACTATACACTCTTCTCAATAAAAATGAAAGAATGAAAAGAAATGAAATACTTCTCAAAAAAAACTGGGACAAAAAATCAAAGTAAACAAAAAATGAATAAGGAAGAAAAAAATAAAGTTAAAAACAGGAATTAATGAAGCAGAGAATGGAAAAAGTAGATTTAATTAATAAAATTGTTGGATTTTTTTTCTTGAAAATTATCAAAATAGTTAAATCAGTAACTAAAGAAAAACAGGAGAAAGTAAAATTGTGTAAAACAAGCAAAGGTAAGAGGGAAGAACTTTAAATAAAACCTAAGATATTATTTTTCATACCTGTATGTAAAAACATTTGAAAACCTTAATGAAGTGCATGATTTCTTATGAAAATGTAGATTACTGAAAATGAGCTTTTTGATTTTTGATTTAGAAAGCTAAGCAGATCAACTTCCATTGAAGGAATGCAGAAGTTTTAAGGCTTTACCCTCACACCAAAAGAAACACGAGGCTCAAATGATTTTACAGGGGAATCCTACCAAATCTTCAAATACCGGTTTGTCCCAATGTGCTGTAAATTATTCCTGAGCATCGAAAAAAAAGGGGGAGAAATTTTTAGCTCCTTTCACAAAGCAAGTATAACATGGATATCTAAATTAGAGGAAGTCAATATTAAGAAACTAGAGAACACCATCACCCATGAATATCAATGCAAAAATACTAAATAAAATATTAGCAAACAGAATCCAATACCGTATTATCTAAATAGTACACATGACCATGTGAGATTTATTCCGGGCATGTAAGGTTGGTTTAATAATAGGATATTCATTAATACAGTGTATTTATAGATCTCAGGAAACAAATCATATAATTATCTCCATAGATGCTGAAAAAACTTGTAACAAAATTTACTATTCATTCATGAGTAAAAACATTGAAGAAAATAGTAATTTAATGTGTGACAAAGGTGTTATCTCAAATCACTGGGATAAAGATGGACTTTTTCATAAGAATTTCTGGAAAAACTGGCAAGTCATTCAAAAAAAAATATGTCCTTTCTTTTCACATAAAAGACATGAATAGATGCCAAATGGATTGGGATCCAGATGTCAAAAAATGAGACCATACAAGTACTGGAAGAATATTGGGTGAATTCCAATTTAAATTTGATGTAAGGAATGCCTTCCTAATTGTGACTCAAAATCCAAAGCCAATAAAAGAAAAGATCAGTGAATTTGACTACATACAATTAAAAAACACATGGCAAGGAACACTATAATAAAGTCAAAGACAACAGACAAACTGGGAGAAAAATATTTGCAACATACACCATAGACAAAAAGGCTTATAATCTTACTATATAAAGAATTCTTAAAAATTGACAAACAACAAACAACCCAATATAATAAATGGGTAAAACACAAGACTAGACAGTTCACACACAGAGACACATAGACACACACACACACACACACACACACACACACTTCCTAGCTCTGTCTGCTGAGAGATGTAGGAGCAATGATACCCCAGTAGCAATGAGTACACCTAGTGCCCAGTTCTTGGTTTCTAAATACCTTGCTCCCATGAAAGCAATCAGAGACCCCCGAGGAAATGGTTGATTCCAGACCCGGAGCAAAGAAAATACAAACGAGCCTCGAACATGTTGTAGTAACTAAGAATAAAGAATTGCTCAAAATGATGGGTACATGTCAGTAGGAAACAAGTTCCAAACTAAAAGAGCTCCCAATGGCCAAATATGGTACGATCTGAGAAGCAAAATAAATAATGATAGTATTGGATTATAGTTCACAAAATATAGTAAGTGTACTTGAGTCCATGGTGATGTAAATAATTCAATAAATGGGGGGGACAGCCCTTAGAGAATGATGCCAATTGATAAATGAAGAAGGAAAGAGGGAAATAGAAAATCACTATTAAAACATTACAATAATTGTTGCAGCAAGATCCAGTGGTGGATGTTAAAAGTGGTGGGCAAAAATTTGTGGAGAAACAGATTATTTCCACAGTCTCAGAGTATCTTCCTCAAGGTCTTTATTAATCACAATGGGAAAAGTCATGACCTTACAGCAGAGAAACCCAGCAGACACTTAGACCAGGTGATCAAAGTTAACGTCAGCAGTGGTAACATGTTAGCACCATGAACCCCATTATATGATGCACTAAGGAAGGTGTGGTATTACTTCTTAGATATCCTTGCCAGAATCGCATAACCTCGATCTAATCAAGAGAAAATATCAGGCAAACTCAAATTGAAGGACATTCTCAAAATAACTGGCCTGTGCTCTTCAAATACCAAGGTCAGTAACATCAAGGGAAGACTTAGAAACCATCACAGATCGGAGGAGACTAAGGTGACAGGACATCTAAATGCAACGTGGGGGGCGCCTGGGTGTCTCAGTCAGTAAGGCATCCGACTCTTGACTTCAGCGAAGGTCATGATCCCAGGGTCGTGGGGCCGGCCCTGCCAAGGTCATACGGTCGAGCCCCGCAAGTGGCTCCGTGCTGAACGTGGAGCCTGCTTGAGATTCTCTCTCTCCCTCTCTCTCTGCCCCACCCCCACTCGTGTGCTCTCACTCTTCAAAAAATAAAATAAAATAAATGCAATGTGGGATTCCAGATTGGACTCTTAAACAGAAAAAAAAAATGACATGAGGGGAAAAGTGGTGCCATTCGAATGATTTCTGTAGCTCGCTTACTAAAATTGTACCAGTTTTAATTTCCTGGGTTTGAGAATTTTAGGATGGCCTTGTAAGGTGCTAACATTAGGGGGAAGCTGGGTATAGAGTATATGGCAGCTCTCTGTACTATGTTTGCAACCGTTCCCTATGTCTCAAATCATTGGCAAATAGAAGGTAAAACCCAAAAAGACAGACAAATCTGCCTCCCCTTCTGAAGCCATCTTTCTGATGGGGACAACAGAAAATAAAGAATAAACGTAACAGTCGATTAAAAAACAACAACAACGAAACGCACCTTCCCAGGAAATACTGTGAAAACCTAGGGTCACACACAATCTTAAGCCTTCTCGGGGATAAATGGACTTACATTCCTGCACTTCCGTAGTTTCTGTTCGCTGGCCTGGGTTGCTGTGGGTGGTGCTTTCACGGATCCTTGCTGAGTTTTTGACATTCGTATGAATATACGGAGCCTTAAAAAATTTGAATCAGGTGTGACGAGGACTGAAACTCACCCCTTTCAGTTTCTTTTGATGGAATCCTCTCGAAATCAATTGTCCTTTTCACCCCTTCCCAGGAATATATCTCACTGAGGAGATTTCCACTAATGTACATCTCTTAGAAAAGAAGGCAGGGTCTTGGTCCCCAGGAGGAATTGGGCCTGGGCTTCTGAGGAGACCTTAGTCCAATCTGTGCACAGATCAACTTCTTTCATGTGAAAGTTTAATTTTGAAAATTCAAAGGTAATACAGGGGAATTACAAAAAAAAATTTGAAAAACACAGAAAAGGAAAGAAAAAATTCACCCAAATCGCATTCCCTCTCCTTCCCCTAGAGACTACTATCTACTTTTTGATGCATTGTCTGTTCTGTGCAGTTCAGGACCATGCCGTGTGTGTAATTGTGCAACATGCCTTTTACATTCAGAACACAACAGTTTTTGGGAGTATCACAAACCTTTTGTAAGCATAACTTAATGATTGAACAGTATTTCTTCGTGTGCCTGTGGACCCAGTACATCCCCTGGTTTTGGATGTTTCATTTGCAGACTGACTCCTTGCTAAATGATGCCAGCTATTGGCGAGTTTTGCGGAGAAGTATGTGATGGAGAGGAATGGACACTGGGCTTGAAGCAGGAGACATGGGTTAGAAGTTGGACTCTGTTCCTTATAAGCCTTTCAAACTGTGTTCTGCTCATTTCCCCCCTCTGCTCTTTTTTGTTAGAGGCAAAAATGCCATCACTGATCCACAGTCCCCAGGGTTTCTTCAAGCTCTAACACTCTATGAGAAGAATATTTATT
This sequence comes from Neofelis nebulosa, assembly GCF_028018385.1. NCBI lineage: Eukaryota > Metazoa > Chordata > Mammalia > Carnivora > Felidae > Neofelis > Neofelis nebulosa. Next base: position 122,059,742 of record NC_080800.1, read on the forward strand.
TTAGTTTAAAACTTTTGTGAGGTTTGCAGCAATTTTCAAAATCTTGTCTGTCCCTGTGTCAATGTTGACACTGATGTTTACATGTCGATACATCAAAGTTTATATAGGTCATATTTCTATAGTTCAGAATGTCAGGTAATGGCACCCACATGATTTTGTTTTGCCAGTAGGCACATTCTTTGGCACCTGGGAACTCTACAAAACTTTCGAAGATTTATATGTCATCTCCCACGTGTAGAGAAAGCCCCTGTTTATACACTACAATAGCCACATAGTCTTAACCACATTGACTGTTGATTGAAATTCTGCTCATGGTCCAAGAGGAATACCAGGTCTTGATCAACGGACTCACCTTGAAAAGTTTGTTCCTTATTTTACGGTTATCTTCAAGTCTCATTGAGGTTGTGCACTTGTCCGTATAAACTGTCCTGATGCCTCTTCAGCCTTAGAAAATGTTAACTGTAAACAGAATTCCTGCAGAAAGGTTTTATCATTATTCTATCAGTGAATTTCGAGGAACTACACTATGTTGAGTGCGACACATAGGTTCTAAGTGGCTACGTGGAAGCCTGTTAATACAGACTAATGTATCTGAAAAAATAAAACCCACTCACTAAAAATATGTGTTAGGTTGAAAGCAGGTACTGTAGCCAAAACCGTGGCATGTGAGAATGGAAGGAAACTACCAGGTACCACATCCATCCTTTGCCAGCTCTGGCATATGGGAGCACGAGATGTTTTTTCAAAAAAAGATTTTTTTCACACACACCACATTTATTTCTGACGCATTTGAGCAAAGTAGGCCAAAGTTTGCCTGCTTTGGAGGTAGACTATGGTTGCCATTTGGCCGAAGTGAAACATCTGCTCAAACGCGGCTCAGCAAATCAGAAATGGGAGGGATGAATTCTATCCCACTAGAAATCAAAAGAGGGATTTGGGAAAACAGAAAGCATGTAGGTCCTGTGTTGGCAGGATTTTCGTAACATTTACCGTGTGAAGTATACCGTGTTGGAGAAAACGCGCATTATTGATGAGATTAATGTAAAACGAAGGTATGGTCAGAGTGTTTCTTTCTTCAGAGCCTGTGGCTTTGTTTTTGGTTTTATTCTTTAATTGAGAACTACTTTGGCACTTCACACTCAACAGAGCCAGTAGAATTCCTTCCAGGAAGTCCTGCTTTAAATAAGGTAAATTGCATGTGTTTTCTAAGGAGAGCTTGTCGTTTCCCTGTTCAAGCAGTGCCATGGGGCAAAGCGTCTACATAACGTGGGACCTTTTGGAGCTGAATGAACACTTGTTGACAGTTATTGACTTAGAGACTGTCAATCCTCAGAACAAACAACAGCCTCAACAATTCTCTTATAGACTGTCGGGTGGAAATTTACACTTTCTCCAAAGGATTATAGTTTCCTTAATTAATAGTTCAAATAACAAGTACTTTATAATGTAATTAAAAAATGGCACAAGATGCAATGGCTTGAGATTTCAGGATGGCATGATGTGTGCATTCAGCTGGGACTCAGATGTGTGGTTATGGTTCTGGCTCAGTTATAACTAGCTGTATGATCTTGGTGAGCCATCTGGGCCTCTGTTGGGTTAGAGATAATCAGTAAGGTTCCTGGTCGTGTTGATATTCAATGATTCTATGATCTATAAAACTGAATGATGACAGGAAAGCAAAAGGCCATCTTGGGGGCATCATCCTGCCGATAAATTCAAACTTAAGTAAAAAACATCATGCTCTAATAAGTAAGGCCACAAAGTCTAGCGAGTTGACATACGGCAGGGCTAACGGAGGCTCTAGGGTGACACCCTGAAGGGTTGTGGGGGGAGGGACGTGGCCCTCTTCTTGGCGTAGTCTCTCAGAGGAAGTAGCTTTGGACTGGAGGACACCTTTTGATTAGATCCCTGGTAGCAAGGCAAAGTAGACTATTGGGTAGAGATGGGCAGGGCCCCCACTTTGCTTCTTCACAGTAGATCCTGTTATCATTGGCGGTAGCCCCAGAGGTGTGTGATTCATTTAGGTGGCTGTAGGTTTAGGAAAGAAAGAGCCTAAGCGCGGCCACTGGGTAAGTGTTGGAAAGCCTTCTCGGCCACGCATCTGCTCCCGTCCAGCCGACCCGGAGTCTCTCCTACATCACCCTGATCTGGTTCAACTGCTGTGAAAAGAGGAAGGGTGAACCACCAAGTGGCTGGACAGCACAGCCTCTTTGGAGCAGCAGTTCTCAGGAGGTCAGATGATCAGCCAAACTTTCCAGACGCTGATGCCTCTGTCCCCCCTTTCCCCATGGAACAACTGCACTGATTGTTCCTCTGATGCCCATCCATGAAACTTTCGGTTAAAAGGTGAGTAAGTTCTTGGGATCTAATGTTCAGCTGATGTATAGGGATCTAATGGTCACTATAGATAATGGCACTGTACAATATACTTGAAATTTGCTAAAAGAGTACATCTTAAGTGCTCACACACACACACACACACACACACACAACACACGCACAAATGGTTACCATATGAGGTGATGGATGTGTTAATTGGCTTGACTGTGATAATCATTTCATGATATATACAAATATCAAACCATCACTTTGTATAACTTAAATATATACAATTTTTTAAAAAATGTTTAGTTTTGAGAGAGAGAGAGAAAGCGTGAGTCAGGTAGGGGAAGAGAGAGATGGGGACAGAGGATCTGAAGTGGGATCTTTTGCTGACAGCAGAAAGCCCGATGTGGGGCTTGAACTCATGAACCATGAGACCATGACCTCAGCCAAAGTCGGACGCTTAACCCACTGAGCCACCCAGGTGCCCCAATATGTACCATTTTTATTTCTCAATTATACCTCAGTAAAGCTGAAAGAAAGAAGAGTATGTCAAAGCATGAAGGACTTATCAGTGCCTTCCACTTATTGAAAATAGAAAGGCAAAGCAGCTGAAAGTTTACTGTAGGCAGTCATTTTATTTTTTTCTAATGCCATTGCTAAGGATTTGATTCTTAGCAACTTGATAGAAAAATAAAGGTTTCACATGATGCTAAGAACCAGGAAGCTTTAAACAAACACACTGATTTAAATCTCTTAAATGTTTCAATATGAAAATCAATAACCTGAACGCTTTCCAAAAAATGATTACTAAGTAAAAATAAGTTTGTATGTCCTAATATTATTTTGACAGGATCCAAACTTGCAGCTCCTTAACCAGACTCTGTACCCCACGGCGTGTGCGCCCCTTTGCCAAACAAACAGAAACAGAAACAAAAACAAAAACAGAAACGTGAAGGAAAGCCCTACAAACACAGCCAGTGCACTTAGCACAGCTGATCTCACCTGAGCAGCCTCTGACACGGCAGCCGGAGGGATAAAGAGAGTAGGCATTTGTAGGAGGCTTTTTACCGTTTACAAAGCACTTTCAGAGACATTAGGTTCCCTCTCTCTGGCCACCGGGAAGATGCTTAACTTCCTTCTGGAATCCAGCCCTTCAACCTTGCAGAGTGGGCTCCGGGAAGAGAATCTTGGCACTCACATGCTGAATGGGTTTATGAGAGCTGCCCAGGGACAGGGCTCTGAACTCCAGGAAGCAGATTTCCCAATCACCGGATCAGGACTGGAGATGATTCACCTGGGTAATCGAGGCGACTCTTCGCTTTGCCTCTCTCATCATTGTAAGTTACCAATCTGCATTTGGTCGTGGACGGAGGTGGCGGGTGGCAGGGGGCGGGGGGGGGGTGTTGTCTAAAGGGACCTCAAAACAAGGAGCCCTAGAATGTCCGAGCGGGAGTGTTTCCAACTCCCTTAATCTGTAGACAAGGGGATGGAACCCTCAAGAAGTCGGGAGAGAGCTGCAGACTCCGTTGTACAGCAGCAAGGTCTACGCAGAAGAGAATTCCCCAGTGCGGTCTCACAGCCAGGCCGCCGTGCACTCCCCCACAGTCAGCCTAAAGACCGTCTCAAACCTAGATTTCTAATCTCCAGGAAAAAGACCCATCTGAGTCTCCTTAAATGATGAAGCAAGAATTGCTCCACCATCTTGTTTCCTGTGGCCGGACTGACTTTCTTTAGTCTGAGGGCATCGTTCAGCCAACTGCCTCTCCCCCAGGTCAGCCACGGTTGAGATCCGGGAAATTGCACCATGAGAATTTTTGGTTTTGAATCCAACAGTTAACTGATGCCAATGCAGCCCCCAAGTTCCAGAGTGGTAGAGCCCATGGCAGTGGGAGAAGGAGAAGATAATGGTCCCTTCCTCGCTTCCTCCCCACTCTCCACCCCCCCCCCCCACCTACAGTAAGAGGAAAGCCTTTGCTCGAGTAGAGTGGAGGCTGTGGGGCAGCGCGGATTAGACCTGAGCCTTGGCAGCAGTCCAACTTGGGGACGACACCTGGCTGTGGCACTTAGGAGCTCTGTAACCCTGGGCAAGTACTCAGCCTCTGAGAGCCTCAGCTTCCTCTGGCAAGATATGCATAATAGTAGCCCCTACCTTGGAGAGTCCTGGCAAGGAGTACATGCAATAATGTAGGTAAAATGCTTAGCATAGCTCCTGGTCCATAATAAGAGCTCAGTCAACATCATCTCTTTATTCTTATGCTAAAGATGTACAAAGAGTCACAGGAATGTACCACAGAAAATCATGACAGCATCACCTTCACTACCGGACACCGAATTAAGCAGTGATTAAGCAGTAAGATAAAGTTAACGGGAGTGGATATTTAGGACCCAGTAGGCACCCAGAGCCAGGGACTATGGAAGATTTCTGAGATGGGGTCACCGTCTGCAATAATCACACAGTTCGAGAGTAGGGACTTTCCCTTGTGATACATGATTGAGGTCCAAAGTCAAAGTGGTAGAACCAGAAGTGGGGAAAAATATTACACATGTGTATTCATGAGGCTCATCCTAAATTCCGAGGGCTGTCCCGATCTAATTTCACATCGACTCCTGGGATTGCCACCCTCACAGAGAGTGGGTGGATAGACCCTGCAGGGACTCGCTACACGTCAGATCCCGTGCCGGGCTTTGACGACACAGATCTGGGCCCTGCCCTCATGTGGCTTCCAGTTTCTGGGAGCACTTGCACGGAACAAATACAGATATTCTGAAGTTAGAAAGGGTCGAAATGCTCCTTCGACGAGAATCATTCTGGATTGTCTCGCCCACATGTGATAACGGCCTCAGATTCGGAGAATCACACTGGTCCCTTCCAAACTCATGACAGCACCAGGCCGCTCTACCGAGGAAAATCCAGTTGCGGAAGGTGATGCTTCCCAAATGGAGCCCATGGAATTCTCTCAAGCAGGCTTCCTCAGATGAGTTGTTACCTTGGTCAGGATTTCCTCCTAGAGAGAGTAACTGGGCCTGACGCACACCAGGTCGGAAACAAATGCTTAATATTTTAAGTGGAAATCGGAGGCGTGACAGGATGACATACGTATCACACGATGTGTTCATTTCTTGGAACCGACATCAACAGTGAAACTTTCTTAAATTAATCTTAACTGTAGACGCTATCTACCAGAACCTGTGTGATGGTGCCTTTACTACACCTGTTAAGAATCAAAGATTTCAAGTTCTTTGAAATGAAGATTAGTACCCGGAGGCTCCAAATTAAATTCCTTTAAAAGTAGCTCAAGTCAGGGGCACCTGGTGGCTCAGTTGGCTAAGCATCCCACCTCGGCTCAGGTCGTGATCTCAAGGTCCGTGCGTTCGAGCCCCATGTTGGACTGTGTGCTGACAGCTCAGAGCCTGGAGCCTGTTTTGGATTCTGTCTCTCTCTCTCTCTCTCTCTCTCTCTCTCTCTCTCCCCCTCCCCTGCTCATGCAGCGTCTCTCTCTAAAAAATAAATAAACATTAAAAACATTTTTTTTAAGTAACTCAAGTCAAAAAATGTCCCTTTGGAAAGTCTGAGAATTGGCATTCCTACACAATCAAGCATCTTAAAAAATGATTTCTGGTTTTACCTCAAGAGATTGAGTCACGAAGTCTGTTTTGATTCTTTTCTCTCTGAAAAGGTGGCTTTCTCTTGGGCCAGTGGCCCTCCCAGGAGGTTCTTTGGGTCAGGGTTTTTGAATAGGGGGGTTCGGTGAGGTGTGGACGGGGCCTGGTCACAGAGAACAGGAGAAGCCAGCAGAGAGAGGAGGGTCCGAGTTGGAGAGGCTGCAGCTTCTGGAATATTGGGTTGAACTAAGAGTGGTGTGGCCAGATCAGAGAGGGGCTTTTCCAGGCAAAGCCCGGGACCACAGCCTGGCCCAGAGGAGTCTTCCATAGCTAAGATGCCCTGGGGAGTGGAAGAGGAGGGAAGTGAGCTGACCCCAGGGAGTAGGTGGCTGAGCCACCAGTCTGACGGCAGGCAGCGGTTGGCTCTGCCTGCGGACAGCCTTTTTCACGTTCTGTTGCTACTGCCCCCCCTGCAACCTGCCTTCCCTTTCCTCCCGCCAGCGCGCCTGAGGAAGCGTGGCTTGGAGGCATATCTGCAGATCCCTAAGGAGCTGGCTTGTAAGGCTCTGGGGCCCCATCAGAGTCCGAGAGGGGCAGGAAGACGAGGAAGGGAGAAGGCCAGCTGCTCCCCACCTGGGAGCCTACAATGCCAGTGAGTGCGTGCTGAGCCTGGGCAGCCTGGCCAGCCTTGGGGACAGCCCGGCCCCTTCCTGCTGCCAGTCTCAGGCCCTCCCTGTTCCAGGAGGGTGGCTGGGAGCGAGCCCCTTCCGCCCAGTCCAGCCTTCCCCCCCCGCTCCTGGTTTCGATCTCGGGAAGAGAAAGCCCCCCGTCCCTTTTCTGAAGCAGCGGCACACCCCACTTGTCTCTTCTCTCCTTCCCGCGGGCACTTCTGTGCCGAGTGCTGCCTCTTGCTGGCTCCTTCTGCTTCTGCTTGGTCCTCCCGCTGATTGGGAAGAAAGTGCACCAGTGGGGTGATGGGGGGGCTGCAACTCTTAAAGGAGCAGCTTTATTTCGGTAGGAAATGTATTTCCCCAGCACTTTGTGTATATATTTTTGTCTTTCCACAATCAATATAATCTGGTGAGAAAAGTGAATACAAAGTGACCATTATCACCACATTTAAATGTTAATTGTAGACGTTCTGGTTTTCCTCTAAGGATTTTCTAGCAGATCGAGCACTAGCCCAGGCAACAATCATTATTAGCAATCAAATCCAATTTGGGAGCCATTTACTGAGGGCACAAAGGTTGGGGGCCACGGATCTGAGCAGGGCAGTCCCTGCCGCCTCAAGGGCTCACAGGCTAGGGCTGAAGACTGGAATTCCCACGAACAAACAAGCCCCAGAGAGAATCTGAAAATCGCCTGCACCAATTTTGCCCATAGCTCTTCTACCCTGGAGTCTTTGACCAGAAGAGTTCGCAAGAAGCCAAACCCATAAGACGATTTGAAATGTAGTCTTCCCATGGCTGCTCTTTGGGCTGGCGTGCAGTCAGCTGGTATTTGTAAAGAACTCGGTTTTGTGCAAAATAAACATTTGAGCAGGGCCTTCAGTGGATGCTGGTGTAGCCATCTCAGTGCCTGGTTTCTGTGTGTTCCTGCCGTGCTTTCTTTGTCACACAAAGATTGCAAAAGAGGTGACCCTCCGGCCCCTTGGAGTTCAGATTCTGGAGTTCAGATTCTGAAGGCATCCATTTCTTCAAAGCTGTGGCACTCTACCTCATTTAGCCGTACACGGGCTTCCCAGAGTCTGAGTCCATTGCAGTTCCCCCTCTAGGAGAAATGTCACATCTTGAGCAGAGTATCCAGTCTCAGTTTCTCCGTTTCTCCTGGGGGGGGGGGGGAGGAAAGCAAAGCTATCTGGATGATTTTGAGAATGTGAGATAATATTAGGGAAGCACAGTCACACAGAAAGGAGAATGGCCAGAGTGGCAAGAACCAGATGGGCGCTGGATCAAGTCTGTTTTTACGGATGAAGAAAATGAGCCCCAGAGAAGAGACTTTGCTCAGTCACAGAGTCGCTGATAGGATCAGAACTGGCACCTTGCTCCTACTGCTGTTCCTAAGAGAGTCCTAGACTTAAGCTTTCAATAATGCACTTACACGATTCCCTCTGTATAACCACACGAAGGAGGCAAGCGAGATGTCCGGAACCCCAGAGTACTACCTTTCTTGAAACGCCACAGCCGGGTCCCGCCCCTTCCGACACCCCCGGTCCGTTTCGAGGCCAGGAAGCCTTCCCTGAGGGCATTGGCCAAAGGGAGGCACCCTGTCCTGGAGCGCCACTAGAGGCTTGCGCGAGGGAGGAAACTGCACCTGGAGAGGAAGATTCTCCGGCCAGAAGGGAGCCGGGCCGCCGGTGGGTGGGCTCGTGGGCACACATCCAGCGCCTTCCCCATTTCCCAGAGGAGGAAAGAGCATTAGTCCTCTGGCCCGGGCACGTGGCGGCTGTGCGGGGAAGGTGGTAGTGCAACCGAGTTTCCCAGCGTCGTGACCCCGCACCCAGAGTTCACGCAGGGGCCGCCACTCACGCCCACCCTTGCAGCCCACGGGATCCAGGGACCGGAGCTCGCGACCTACTGGGTGCGCACCGCGCCCGGCAGCCTGGCACGGCACTGCGGCACGCCCGGTGACACGATGAAGGTGACCGCCTTCTCCTTCCCGGCCCCGCGTGCTCTGCGCCGCGGGCCCGAGGGATGCTCGGGCCCGCCAAAGTTTGCTCCGGCGCTCGGGAGCCGGAGCAGAGTCCCCGGGGCTGCGGGGGTCGACCCCCGTCCCCGCGGCGGTTAGTGCGCTCTTTTCTGGTTCCAAACAGTAACTCCCGCGGTGGGAGTGGGCGGGGGTTCGGGGGGGGGCTCCCTCCTCGGAGCCTGTGCCCCGAGCGCCCCCCTCCCCTTCCCGCACCCCTGCGGGGCCGCCCCTCGGGCTCGGGCCAGGGTCCCCAGCTGGGCGGCCGCCGTCACCAGCTGATTTTGACAGGGTGGGGGGGTCCCGGGCGGCGCGGGCGGGAGCGGCGAGCCCCCTGCCAGATCCCGGGCCGATAACGTGCCGGCTCCATGTCGCGGCTTCGGGCTGCCCAGGCTCCGCCCCCTGTGAGTGTGTAAGTGTGTGATGCTGCCGCGGCCGCCGCCGCCGCCTGTGCAGCCGCCGCCGCCGCCGCCGCTGCCGCCCCGGCTGCCGCGCCGCGCCGCGCCGCCGCCGCTACCCCGGCCGCCCCCGCCGCCGCCGCCGCCGCCGCCGCCCCGCAGCCCGCCAGGCGGGCGGCCCCGCCGGCCCGAGCCCCCAGCGCCTGCCGCCGCAGCGTCGGGGCGCTGGGCGCGCGGGCAGCCGCGGAGCGAGCGGACCCGAGCGGGCGGCCGGGCACTCGCCCGCCCGGTGCCACCGCCGCCGCCGCTCCGGAGCGCAGGACCGGGCACCGCCGGCGCCCGCCGCCGCCGCCGATGCGGCCTGGGCACTTTTAGCCGGGCGGGAGTGCCGGAGAGCCGGGCCGCCGAGAGCAGCGAGCGAGCCGCGCCGAGAGCCGCGCCGACCCGCCGCGAGCAGGGACGGACGCCCGCCCGCCGCCGCCGCCCGGCCGCTATGGATCTATTCGACTTTTTCAGGGACTGGGACTTGGAGCAGCAGTGGTAGGTGTTGATCTCTGCCTTCTCCTTGCGACGCGGGTCCCCCGGCCGGGGCCGGGCTTTTCGCCTTTGTTAAGAGGAGCCGGGGCTGTGGTGGGGGCGCCCCAGACGCCCTCCCACTTGCTCCCAGCCACCTCTGGCCCCGCCGCCGCGACTCCTCTCGCGCGGGTGCCCGGGTGGTGGTGGGGGCGGGGGAGGTGGCGGCCGCGGGTGGGATGCGGGTCCCGAATGCGTCGTGTGGCGCTCCAAGTCGGAACAGTTGCCTGTGGCCCGGATGGGAGCCCGCGCCGCCCACGGGCCGAGCCGCACGACCCCCGCGGGGATCTTCCCTGCGCACCCGCCGGCCCGGCCCGTCTCCCGGCGCACCGGATCCCGCCCGGCCGAAAGGCTTCAACTTTCCAGGTGTCGAGCGCCGGCGGCCGGCCGCGGGGACCGGCAGCGGCAGGGTGCCGTCGGCCGCCCTCCGCCGTGTCCGCGGCCGCCTCCGCCGCCGCCGCCGCCGCCGCCGCCGCCGCCGCCACCTCGGTCCCCGCGCGGCGCGCACACCTTCCTCCGCCGCTCGCGCAGCCCAAGTTCCCCGCACGCGGGTGCCTGCTGGCCTCGCGGGCCGCCGAGCGGGGGACCCCGGGTCCGGGCCGACTTCGGCGTTGGCTCTCAAGGCAGGGATTTTGAAGTTAGTCCCCCGAAGTCTGCTGCTCCGACGTTTGTGCACATTTAATTACCGGCCGGACCCCTGTCCGCCCCCACTGGGAGGCAGCCGCAGGTCTGTGTGATGGGCACCCAGCTCGGATTCAGAGGGTTAGTCGGCTCTTCCCCAAATACTGTAAACTTGTCGCTGAGAGCGTTTTGAAAGATGGTGCAAAGGTGACTGAGGAGCCGGAAAGTTGTTACTCACCGCGTGCCGTGCGCGCGCGTGTGCATAAATAGTGATCTACATATCTATTAACTTTTTAAAAAACTCCACCTTCTGCCACAGGCGTTATTGTTGTTAATCCGTCACAACATTTTAACATACCAATTGCCGCCCCCCCCCCCCCCCCCGCCACAGCCTGTGGTTTGAGAAGGGGTGAGGATGCGGCGGCAGCGATTTACAATTGCATCTTGGTTATTGCCTTTTTAAATGTAGTACAATACAGACCGGTGGTGCGAAATCTTCTGCGATGTTAAACTGCTAGCAGCCGTTGGCTATGAATGCTGTGTATTTTTACAAGGATTTCCCTTGCTGATGTGATATTTTAGGCAATTTCCTTCTTTAGAAAAGGGTCATACTCTTAGCCAATAGCTTCATTATGCCAATCGTGAGCCCTTTAGTTGCAAATCCAAGATAATCAGAACTTAAATACATTTTCTTTTACAGCAATTCCGGGTAAATCCTTGTAGCCACAAATTACACTGTATCAGTATTAATCGGTAAGGCATTTTTGATACTATGCACGGTTTTATCAACCCTGCAGAAAAACATTCTGTTACGGTTTTTAATAACCGTGCTGTTATTTAAAAGTAAAGATCACAATAAAATTACTCCTCAATTAAATATTATGCTCCTGCACACAGCCTTTACTCTGCTTCACTAATTTATTTTGCAGACAACTGATAACCACAGCATTACCATTTGCATACAATTTGCCTAATATATGGTGTGGGTAACATCATTAATTTAACAGACGTTGTTATAATTGATTTCGTGGGTGTAGTTCAAATGTTAAAGATATCCAAGGTATTAGGTTTTAAAAAAATGTGTTTCTTATATTGTTTTAATTTCAGTTTAATCTTAGACACATGCAGTTGCATATTTAAAGGGGATGGGCTCTTTTGATTTCTTTTTTCAGAAAGACACGCCCCCCCCCCCTTTGGGGACTATCATTTCTTTTATTAAAGAAAAGGCAAAACCTTTTTCCTCCAGTTTTGTAACTATGCCACATGCAGACTTGGACACTCTGTGGATATTATGTGAAATACGGATGAATTAGTGTAACATATCTGCATAAATAAGCTGGCCTTTTCCCTCTGTGCCCATGTGCCAGGAAAATTTCTCCTTCTTACTGTTTGATTGCGAGGGGCAAACTTCCTTCTGAATCTGTTTGTAAACGTTTGTAATGTGGGTTGTGCATCTGTCTTGAGCCCCCCCCCCCCAGAAAAAAAGGAACATAAACATGACAATAGCGGATGAACTAAAAAAGCTTCATACTGCCTTGAATGGAAATTTGTACTTTTCCAAACTCTGCGACATGGACATGTAGAGCACAGCAATTATATGTTCATTACCTGTTTACTTCCTTTCCTGGGGAGTAAGTAGCTGCTTAGAGTGCTGGCATCCATTCTTCCCCCTCCCCCCAGGAGGTCCAAAGAAAAAGGCTTGGGCCAAGTTAAGGGTCTCATTTACATAGTATCTTTTCTCAACCTTCACTTGTGGAACTGAAAACTCTGAGCTGCCTCTACTGCAACCCTAGATGTCTGACAACAAATGGATCAGGCCAGCTACAAAACAAACTCATTTACCTAGACTTAATGAAGGAAGACTTTACATACACAGGCATATGTGTTATTTGCAAACACTTGACTACAGTAAACAAAAAGTACATGCCCATTTACAAACACATTTGTCAGAATGAATGCAAATGGGAAGGATGAGGCATGAAAGACGATGTGATGGGTCTGGGAGTGCTGTGTGCCTAAAGGAACATATCCCTGGACTTCACAAACTGCCCGCGTATCTTAATGGGTGGTGCTCTGGACTCGACGAAAGGGCCAAAGCATAAGTTCTTTAAGATTCTTGGATGAATGGGCAGTGTTCACCTGCGTCTGAATTTCATATGAACCATTCTGTGAAAGAAGAGGAAGGTGCAGGTGTCTGTCTGTGTGCACCAAACACACCATTGCTCTCAAGTAAAAGAAAAAAGAAAGGAAGAAAAAATGAAATTTTATAGCTTGAGCCATTCTATCGACTTGCCTCTGGTAACTCAGTAAATGAATTCTTGAGGTGTCTGGAGATCTTGTGGCGAGATTTGGCCTTGTTTACCAGCGGTGGGGATGTCATTAATCCCCATTTAAGAGGGGCTAAAAGCAAACTCGGAGGGGCTACAAAGTGTCCCGCCTTTCAGTCCTGTGAGCACCCCCCGTATTGATTAGGTATGGCTTTGTGACAGGCCAAGGTCCTCTGTGGCGATGTTTATCTTTTCATTATTAAAAAAAGAGGGAAGGAGAGAAGGGCCCACAGATAGAGACAGGGATGCATCCTTAAACATAAAAAATGGAAAGAAAGCCACCAGGCTACCAAAATCAAAGTGTGAAAAAGTCTAGTGAAGATTGTGGTGAGCACTTGTGACTCAAGGCCGGCAGCAGTGGTTTGTAGTTTTTAAGTGATGTCTCACAAGTAGCCTAATTAGAGGCCAGCTCGCACACGGGCAGTTACACAGGAAGAGACTTAAACTCACTAAACCGTTATATAAATAGAAAGTTCAAAGGTCTGTGTGGGCTGTCAAGGCTGGGAAGGGGCCATGTGCAGGCCAGGCTTCTCCTCCTCCCGCGAAGGCGGCCCGGGGGGCCTGCCCCAGCGGCCCCTGCCTTCCCCAGCCCTCCTCGACCCTGCGGGGGAGGGGGAGACCCTGCTCCGCTCTGCAGACAAAAGTGAACTGTTTCACGTCCAGCCGGGCTCGGCCCGTGCGCGGCAACAGCCCGCCAGCCACCGCCAGCCGTGCGCGCACAGGTCTTCCGAGGCCCCTCCGGCCGCAGTCCTGTGGGAGCGTGGCACAGACCTGCTCCTACGTGGGAAGATGTGGGAGGGAGAGAGCGCGCGCCAAGGGGTGGCAGCACCGTGGGGGCGGCGGGGCAAGGTCCTGTTCAGACCCCGGCCTACAGGTTGCCAGGGTTTGTCATTCTCTACCTGCGTCCATTTGTCTCCCCCCCCCCCCCCCTGTTTGGCATCCATGAAAAAGGAGCCGGTCTGCGGTCTGTTTTCTTTGCTAGTACAATATGCATTCTCCAGAGTGCTTGAGCCTTCGTTCAGCAAACCGTGGCGGGGGTTGAGGCTCTTAAGGGAGTGTATGGATGGGGAGGCTAGATCGGAGGCCGTGAAATTAGCCAGTGCTGAGGTCTCCTCCGCAGCCCCGCCAAGCCCTCCAAAGGATAAAAGCTATCTCGGTAAATCTGAAAAAGGCACGTCTATTGGACAAGAAAGAAAATTGTCTCATGTTAGAAATCAGTTTAATGATACATGAATTGTTTTGCTAATGATTCAGTCAAGCGTTTAACAACTTTAAAATATACAAATCAAGATTGAAAATGACTACCTCAAAAATGAATCTGTCATTATAGACATAAACGAGATTCCAAACATTTAAGCATTTTGTAGATGGGTAAAAATTATATTGTATTTAAACATGCTAATTATTGTTGAATAGAAATGGCTTTAATGCGCTGAACCTTTATTTCATGCTCATTATTCTTAGCTAAGACTATTTCTTGCATGCAAAATTGGCACATATTTAATGTAATTTCAGAATCATAAAGGTCCAATAAAATGGCCATCTCTGGAACAATCTAGAAGCTGTTGCCCTATGGGCTTGTAGCTCCTACCTCAAAAAGTGAAACTGCCACACAGTTGATTAGCTTGTCCTGTAGACAAAACAATTGGTACAGGGACAACATTTTTCACTTTTAATTTTGTCTTTTTCAGATTGTTGTGGGATAAAGAAAGAGGTTTTAAAAACTTGTTTCCTGATAATGGGAAGAAATGCATTGCTGTTGACACCACAACTTGAAGCAACCTTTTGGAGTGTGTGTGTGAGTGTGTGTGTTTCACCTGTGCGTTCTAGAACGCATCGCCATCATTGCTACTGTGATTGCAGTATTTACTCAGTGCCCCAGGCATCACCGGATGCTTTAAATAGTCAATCTCACTTTATCCTTCAGACGTCTTTATGGGATAGGACCTGTTACGCTCTCTATTTTACAGATGAAGTAATGGAATCACTAAGCTACTTGGTGGTACAATCCAGGTTCTGCCTTGGATGGAATTGACCCCACAGCCCGCACCATTGACAGCTGATACCTTGTGCGAGCCTTTTCAAATGTGGGATACTTTCCCATATGTCACCTCATTTAGCCTTGTAATTTAGAATGTTCAGGTGTTATTCCCATTTTACAGATGAGCAAACAGCCCTAGAGAGGTCGTTTGACTCGCTTACGGCCACACAACCTGGTTAGTAGTAGAGCTAGGCAAGAAATCCACATCTCCCAATTTCCAGGTCAGGTGCCTTGCCATGAAACCTCATTGCCTATTATTTATTGTTATTGCATGGGCCTGAGCATTTAGCCATCACTGAAACAAATGGATTGGATTGTGTATATCATACTTGTGTAAAAAAAAAAAAATTGGTGGAATTAGCATGTAATTGACTAGGCATGGGACTCTGCTTTTTTCTTTTAGCTAAAAAAAGAACAATTTATGTACTGATATAATCTCTTAGCACTTCTTTGATGGATGCCCCTTTAATGAAAACCTGTGAATGGCGAGATATATATAAAAAAGAGGCAAAACTCAAGTCCTTGGGAACTGTCCATTTAAATTTGAATGCCTTAATTTTGAAGATTTGATACTTGATCATAAAGAAGATCATAGGTATATTTGGATCCTCAAAGCTGGGACTAGGAGGTGGATAACATTTCTTCCCAAAGCTTTGTAACTTACCGTATCCGTTGTTTGATGTGATCCTCACCATAACCTTGTGGGTTTGTCAGGACTGAGACTGTTAGCTTCATTTTGTAGATGAGAAAACTGAAGTTCGGAAAGGTTAAGTGACTTGCTTAAGTTTACACAGTCAGTGGAGGCCCTAGGATTTGTGTTTATGGCTCTTTTCACTGCGTTACTGCTGTTGCATTAAGTCGTCGATGTCTAAATATCCACGCTGCTTCCTAGGGCGTGGTGTATCACCCTCTTGCATCACGTAGCACAGTGCCTTTCCCATCACAGGTGCGCAATAAACATCTGTTGATTGATGTTACAGCCCATCAGCTCAAAGAGTGTCCTATGCAAATGCTTGAATCTTTCAAAGATAAAAGTTGCTCAGTAAATCCTGGTGATAATACTGGCCCTCTGCCTCTTGGACACTGGTTTAATTGTCTGTAATCTTCTTGAAGATCTCGGAGCCAGTCTGGCCTCTCTTACAGAAGGTAAGGACAAGGAAGAAGGGTTACGAAAGAAACTTAGGCAAGGAAGAGGCAAAATTGGAACCCATGTTATTTATGGGTACGATGTTTTAAAAAATAGAATTTCTCTGAACTCTAAGATATGCGTAGAACTGAAAACCCCAACTTTTAAAGCATAGGATACAGAAGTTAATGGACTAGGATTGTGTCTCAATCCGTACGGAGAATATTAAAGAAGAATGTGTGACAAAAACCTGAAGGAATTGAACAGTCGGAGGTTGGGATTCCTCCAGCTTTCCTTGAATTTCAGCCTTTCTGACTTGTATTTCATCACGAGAAGGCTGTTTTTCTACTTAACTGTAGCAGATCCACGCCATAAATTATCATGACTGTTAAACAAAGGTCCGGCGCTAGGTTCCTCTAATGTAAAACTTTTATGTTGCACTTTAATGAAATTTTATATGCATGTTCAAAGCAAGGTACACTTTGCGCTGTGGAGAGGGCGATGCTCTGAATTGTTGAATTTATTTTAAAGTAAATCTTTTCGATGACCTTAGCTGCTAACATCCACCCACTTACTGAGCTGCAAGAAATTATCTGAGGGCTTAAATAAAATGGCATGATTTAAGCAGGGCTGACAATAGCACTACAGCTAGAATCTGATTTTGATTATGGAGTGCTCAGTTTATGGAACGCTATTTTTTTATATACCTGTGCATTTTGCTTCATTTGAAAAAGAACGCCAGCCAGTGATTTAAAGTAATCTTTGATTTGGTTCTTCAGTAGGCATGTGCTGGTGTATGAGGGTATAAAAGCCACACGTTGGGAAATAAGCTAAGGAAAGAGGTTTTGGTTTCAACACAAGCTCAAAATCCCTCATCTGTTTATTTTTTTCAGCATTCCCTTGGCTGGAAAAAAAGAAAAGAAAAAAAGACGTTACTTCCATCCTATAAAGAATGATTCACTTTGTTACATTTCCAAATAATAGTTCTCTGTATTGTCTATCGTCTTCAGCGAAAACCAGATCTCAGTAGCGGATACTGGTTCGCTCGGTGGCCTTGATTAAACTGTATTCCTGCAGTCCGAATTTTGTGTTCTGTAGGAAACATGTCTCCTGGAAATAGCATCGAAATGGTTTCGTTTTTATATAAATAAAAAGTAAAACCCTATTTACCTCATAGTAATGCTGCCCTTGCTTTAACACTCATTGCAAGAAGTTTCTTCGTGTCTGATGTACTCTGGGTCTTCAGGTCTCTACTCTGGTTCGATCAAACCAACCAGCCAGAAGGAAGGTGTTATGAAGTCAGTTTAACCTTCTGACGGTGGCAATATGTACATGACGACCTAACCATCCAGTGAACAACGAAACATGCAATCACAGAGGCTTTACTTCTCCTTCCAGCATGCCAGTCAACTAATTTTTTTAAGTAAATTAATTTTCCAAAGGGACTGGTTGTTTTCATGCCAGGTCGGCACAGCCACAGTAACTAAATTAAATTCCAGCATTGATGGATGTTTCTGACGAAGTGCCATGGAATCATGGAGAGGTCTCATCAATTAGCCATTATTTATTTGCTGGCAAAAGGCTTGGCTGTGGTGTGCACAAATTAATCAATTCCTCGAACCTAATGCTTCAAGACTGGAGGGCCCTTCAGAGTCATGTGGTCTAGCCTCTTCATTGTACAGATGAGGAGACCGAGGCCCAGGATGGGACAATGCCTTGCCCAAGGACATACGGTCTGTAAGGGACACAGCTGGGGTCGGGAGCCCTCATGCCCTAGTTCACTGTCAGTTCTAGCAAGAACTGTTTTCAGGCATGCCTGGGTGACTCTGTCGGTTAAGCACCTGACTTTGGCTCAGGTCATGATCTCACGGTTTGTGGATGAAGCCCTGCATCAGGCTCTCTGCTCTCAGCACAGAGCCTGCTTCAGACCCTCTGTTTCCCTCTCTCTCTGCCCTTCCCCTCCCCTCCCAAGAAAAAAATAAACATTAAAGAGAAGAACTGCTTTCACTGTGTACCTACTCTGTGCCCAGCACACTGCTAGGCAGTCACTTTTAGGGGGAGATGAAAGGAACGTAAAGATGACCTCTGGCCCCGCTCACATGACAACAGAATGGAGAACGAGATCGGGGGAAATAGTGTGTCATGGGTGTGAGTAAAATAGGAATTCAGGGAGAGTGAGCGTGTGAGCTAGGATAGGAGAAGTGGTCGTCATCAGGGCCCGTGAAACTCGTTGAGTACTATTAGCACCGGCCAGAGTGGACACGGAAAGCCAGAAACGTGGATTGTTTGGACGGCCAGCCAGAAGTGGGGATAGTTTGGAGGGCCGGCGGCAGCCCACATTCAATATTAAGCAATGGCTCTGGCCCCGGAGTTGTATGGCTTGACGGGATGAGCGTGTGCGTGTGACCTACCGAAGTTACGTTGTGCTGCACGAATGGCGTATTTTCATGCACACTGACCGCCATTGACTGGGAGACAATTGCAGAACTCTTGACAACTATGCTGACTCTCTGAATTAAGGAAATATTGACGCAAACGCTCTTCAAAGAAATCCCAAATCAAAGTTTGTTTTCCCGAATCGGTTGAAACAAATGTTTGTAAATTGGCACAGTGGCCGACAAAGGAGCCATTTTCAAAAGAGGCACGTGTTGTGGCTCTTGAGATGTGCCCAAGTATCTCTCTTTGGTTCTTACTCCGTTTTTCAAAACATAATTAACTCATTTGTCTGGAACGTGCCTACCGGTATTTTGACTTCTGTGTTTCCTTTCCCTAAAGAGCGAGTTGGTGCCTGGGGGCTTATATCTGTGTTTCTGATTAGTTCTTTGGCCACCAGATAATTCTTGGTCTGACTGTCTCATCCTTCAGATCTCAGCTAGGTCTCTGCGAAGCCTCTAGCTGCGGTCTTCCTCATCCTCTGCCCACCAAACTCACATACTGATGTCCTGTCGAGTTAGACTCTCCTCCTCTGAACATACTTCTGACGTACTTGAATTGTTTTGGGGGGTGCGCATATATCTTTTATTTCTGTATTCCTGGCGTCTGAGCCATAGTGGTAGCCCAATGCAGCCATGTGGAGTGTAGCATCATTCATTCATTCATTCACTCATTCATTTATGCCGAATTCCTTTGGGCACTTTGCTAGGTCTCAAAATATTAAGTCTAGGCATCGTAATAACAATCGAAGTGAAGATAATAAGTAGAGCTGACGTTTCCTTTGTGAAGGGCTCCGGTTTGCATTATCTGATTGCCCAATTTTACAGGGTGGGGAGACCAGGACGTAGTGGTTCAGTGACTTGCCCAAGGTCACGCAGGTAGTATATTGCAGAGCTGAAATGAAGCCTTAGCTTCTCTGCTAACCCGTGACGATACCCTGAGACACATGCTAGAATAGTGGCAAGACAGTGCATGTTGCGGGGCACAGCAGGGGATGGGGCTGATGGGGCCTTTCTCGCTCAGCTCTGGTACTTACCTGTGGGGTTGGGTTTGAAACCATAGCCAAACAGGAGATGTAACTGACCTGATCTCTTACACAGCAAGACATTGCAAGATTGTGCTCCTCTTGGGTGTAAGCAGCAGATTGGGTGTTTGGGAGGGAACTGGGCTGATCTGTAAACTTTAACTTAATTCAGACTCGGGAAGCATGAACTCAATGAGGGTGGATTCTGCTTTCTTTTCTTTTGTCCACTAGTGCGTCGGCAGTGCCTAGAACCTTGTCTGGCACGCAGTAGGCGCTCGATTACTTTTTGCTGAACAAATAAATGGATTTCTCTACAATAGCCTGCTTAATGCTGTGTGTGGTCAAATTTGTGAAGAGATAGTTCAGAGGAGCAAGAATGAGGTCAAAGAGAAGAGCTAAAATCACAATGGTCAGACAGGTAGGTCCAGGTAGGTACATTGCCTTACCTTCAATAGATGTATTCTTGAAATAGCATGCCTATTAACATTTTATAAGTTAAATGATCTCGATGTGCATCTTGCCTGCCAGGAATCCTGTGGGGACTTCTTTATTGATGAGAATAATCGCTCCCAAATAGCCCCAAGCTTATCACTTTTGTGATTTTAGACTTTTACATATAGCTTCTCTCCCCCCTGCAAGTTATACCCACATTTAATATCTACAATAATGCTATGAGGGTAATTGTGCCCACTTAAAAAAGGAAACATGTCTTAACTTATTACCATCATTGGATGAGGCTTTCGTCCAGTACCAAGTGTGTGTGTGTGGGGGTGGGGGGAGGCGAAGAACACGCCTTCAACATTTGCTGAGTATTTTTCTCCTTGCTTTAATAGCATTGTCTCCTCTGTGCCAGATGCCTTGTTTGTTTGTCTGTTTTGTCTTTCTTTTCTTCTTCTTTTTTTAAAAAAAAAATAGTTCCTGCTTTGGAGGCTAACCTAGGATTTGGGTTTTCCTAACATATATTTTTAGACTGAACACATTTTCTATTTAAGCCTCTGGAGGATTCAGATTACAATTTCATCCCAAGGATGTGCAGAAAAGATTCCATATGTTCCGTAAGATGGTTCAATAGTCAGGGTAAGAGAACCAACATTTGCAGAGCATCATGTCACATGCTTTGCACACATCACCTCTTGAATAAGCATCCCAGAGATAGGTGTTCTTACCCTTGCCTTCACAGAGTTCGAATCAGCTGTGTCTGAGCTGGACATAATAGAGTTTGATGGGTGATAAGGAGCATCTTTTCTTGTGTCTCTTGGCCGTCTGTGTGTCTTCTTTGGAGACATGTCCGTTCATGTCTTCTGCCCATTTTTCTATTGCATGATTTCTTTTGGGGGCTGAGTTTTATAAGTTCTTTATATGTTTTGAATACTCACCCTTTATCGGATATGTCATTTGCCAAGTTCCATTGAATGATGAATGGATAAAGAAGATGTGAGGTATATATATATGTATGTATGTATACACACCCACACCCACACCCACCCACACACACACACACTCACACAGAATGGAATATTTCTAAGCCTTAAACAGAACGAATGAAATCTCACCATTTGCAGCGACATGGATGGAGCTAGAGAGGATAATGCTAAGTGAAATAAGTCAGTCATAGAAAGACAAATACCATAAGATTTCATTCACATGTGGAATTTAAGAAACAAAGGAAGAAAAAAAAAGAGAAATTAACAAACACTCTTAACTACTGACGGTTCCCAGAGGGGAGGTGGGGGGATGGGTGAAATAAGTGACGGGGATTAAGGAGGGCACTTGTGATGAGTACAGGTGTTGCATGGAAGTGTTGAATCACTAAGTTATACACCTGAAACTAATATACTGTATGTTAACTCACTTGAATTAAAATTAAAACTTAAAAAAAATAGAGTTTGATGGGCAACTTCAAAGTATATAAAATAATCTTGGAAAAAACCCTCAAAACATGTTTTTATTGTTTTCCCAGTGCAAAATGAAACACGACACAACGCACATTGAGGAAGACAGGTAAAACAGGATGAAGAAATCCAGGACATTTTAGTGCAGATGAAACACGCGAGTGGTTAAATTAATCATATACTAAGACACTTACTAGGAGGAGAGATAGTAGGGTCTTGTGGGTCTTTACTGAATTAGGGCTCATCGTCAGAAATGAAACATATCTGAGTCGTAAAGATCCCGGAGAAGTGCAAGAGCCACCGTGGACCTTTTACAAAAGTTAGCTATTAAATATTAACTCTGTCCCTTTTGCTGCAATTAGGCATCTTGCCCCATTGGTTTTGAGGTTCTGTAACAGTTGAAACGTAAGCAGCGCACATATATTCAGACTGCAAGTGGGAAAAGTTCCCCTCAAGAATGACGAAGACCATTTTCGTTGGATTTTGATCAGCATTTTACCCAGAAGTCACAGGGAAACGTCAATGGGCGCTCTAAGGCCATTGAAAATTGACACGAGCGGCTCACTTCTGCTACCCAGGCTTTTGTAAACAATCGCTGTTACTCATGTATTTTGAACAAAAAAATAGAGATTTCATGACCCTTTTTCAAGGGGCTCGAAAAGTGAAAGTGAATTGTAAATGTAGATTAGTAGCGAATGATGACAGCCAAGCCAGTTTTACCCCAGTTGATTAATTTATAAGCATACTGGGCAATGATTTTAACCAACAGCTATGCAGAGTAGAATCCTAATGGGAACTGTCTGTTAAAAATTACGTAAAGTAGGGCATTTGATTTATTTCATAGTTTCTCAAAGCTCAATTTTAACTTCATACAAAATAATGCATTAGTCACCCGGGATAAATGACACATTGAATGAAGTTGTGATTTTGTCTGCTTCTCCTAATCTGATTTAGCACAGGATTACATCTGGTTCGTGGTTTATTCCTATCCTAAACATTTGCCGGGGAGGGAGGGATGGGAGGTGGGGATCTGTGTATCTCCTGTTCCATATCTCGTTAGATGAGGCTGGGCCGTATAGCCCTGGCCCACCCTAGCCACAGTGAGGCAGATGGAAGGATTTATAGACACAGCCCCTTTAATACATGATGAACCGACAGATTTCAGTTTTGGTGGTAACCAATTTGAGATTGGTTACATTTTCAGACCTGGAATATGTATTATTATAAAGTATCCTTTTTAATGTTTATTTATTTTTGAGGGAGAGAGAGAGAGAGGGAGAGATTGGAAGGGGCAGAGAGAGAGAGGGAGGCAGAGGATCTAAAGCAGGCTCTGATGTTAGTGCAGAGCCCACATGGGGCTCAAACCCACGAACCACGAGCTCATGACCTGAGCCGAAGTCGGACGCTCAACCGACTGGTGCCCCTAACGTACCTCTACTAAAGGAACACAAATCACTAAAATTCATGAAAACAGGTTAGAATGTGAGAGACCACCAGACTTGGCCTAGGTGCCTAATTCCTCGACCCCGGGGCTGGGGAGTCTTCTGTGGACCACGAATGGGGTAGTGGTTGCCCCAGGGGAGCACATCCCTCTGAGCCTTACAGTGTCACCCCACATTCAATTTCCGTGCCAAGACCTGCCAACTTTTTCTACTCTGATCCCTGTTATCGCCATCTTTCATTAGGTTCGTTGCCTTCCTGGAAGGTGGAAAGGTGAATTTTTCCGGCGGAAAAGCTCTGAAATCTGTTTGGCCTGCAGTGGCACACCAAAATTAGAAGAGCCGGGAGGTTTTACATTCATGGCTGACTGGAAATATGCGGGCTTATATTTTTAAGATGTAAAAAACATGACTAGTAGAAAGTTCATAGAACTTCATGGACATCAAATAACTCTTAAAAACAGGTAAATGATGAAGTATGGGGTACGTTTCCCCTAAATTGAACATAATCATAAAAATTCAGGGAAAAGCAATATATTCTGCAAAATTTATGAGTTTTTTTTTTTTTTGTGGGGGGGAGAGTTTACAAAGCTTGACAACCCCCAGTGCATCTGGCCTGACACATTCCTGTTTGTAATGAGAACCTTATGGGGTTCTGGGCCTGCTCCCCAGGGGGTATCATAAATGATACGCAAGTCAGAGACTTTGTGGCTCATGGCATTTCCCAGAAATGTTTTAGTTAAGCTGCCTCACCCAGTTACAGGGGCAGAAGTTGGGATGAAGTCCACTCATAAATCTTCACTGAACTTTAATTAAGTTATTATTTTTTTGCTATTGTTCATAGGAATTAGAGAGGGGAAGACATAACTGAGTGAATATATACCCACCTGACTTCACAAAAATGGTCCAGGTTCTTGAGGTTAATGTGACTTTTATTATTTCATAGGCACACATTTTTTTTTAATTTAAACTTTTTTTTAGTGCTTACTTTTGAGAGAGAGAGAGAGAGAGAGACAGAGTGTGAGTGGGGGAGGGGCAGAGAGAGAGAGAGAAAGAGAGAGAGACACGTACAGAATTCGAACCAGGCTCTAGGCGAGCCATCAGCACAGAGCCCTACGTGGGGCTTGAACCCATGAACCGTGAGATCATGAGAGAGAGAGAGAGAGAGAGAGAGAGAGCACAAGAGGCAGAGAGGCAGAGAGAGAGAGAGGGAGGCACGGAATCTCAAGCGGGCTCCCGGCTCTGAGCTGTCAGCACAGAGCCCAGCGTGGGGCTTGAACTCATGAACTGTGAGATCATGACCTGAGCCAAAGTTAGAAGCTTAACCGACTGAGCCACCCAGGTGTTGTGGCACACATTTTTTTTTTTAACAGCAACAACCAGAAAACCACAGAAGTATAAATTCCTGAATGTAATTGTGATGTGACGTCATTCCAACCAGGATGCTGTGTTCTGGTGGTGGTGGTGATTGGGGATGGGAAAAGCTCAAGCTGAAGTGGCCTGTGTGTGTTGACCCCTTAACGTGCTACTACTGCCTCTCCTGGGAATTCTGGTCCTTCTTTTTGTGTGCCCAGAGCTCTGCAGCCTTTGGGAGAACCCTGTTGTTACTTTGAACTACACAACCCCTACACAACCCTCTGGGGGGCGCCTGGCTGGCGTGGTTGGTAGAGCATATGACTCCTGATCTCAGTGTTGTGAGTTCGAGCCCCACATTGTGCCTAGACATTAGTTGAAAAAGAAAAATGGACTACACAGCCCTCCGTTCTGCATCCCCTACCTTGCTGTTGCCATCTTTTGAATTCCTGACATTTATTACTAGAATGAATGCTTCCTTGGGTAGGTCTAACAGCATTCAGAAATAGATACCTTATAGCATGAACATCACTGTTCTTTTCATTGTCTTTCTTTTAATCATATCTGTTACATCTGATCAATTTTCAGACTTGTTTACCCTTTATTAGTGAGCTGGGATACTTACAGCAGTGTTTTGAAAGGGGAAAAACAACACTGCTTTCTGGGAGCCATTTAACTAATTTCTCCTAAGGACTATTTGTGCATTTTATGAGAGGAATGTTTAAAAGGTTGTAGTGAATGAGGCAGCTACACTAAAAGACTGAGGAGATGAGACAAATGCAACATTTTTTAAAGGGAAAAAACCAATTTTTGCCTTTCATAAGTTTATTTTGAAAGGGTGGTAGAGAAATTGCTGTTTCGTCACTGGAAAAGAAGAGGGAATTACATATTCAAGGGACAGAAACCTTTAACATCTTACAAGGTATTGCAGTGAATTCCATATTGCAGGTCCTAGACTGTTGTGGCTAATAGAGATTTGTGCCCCTGCCAACTGTACGAATCAGAGGCGGCATGTTTTGTTTAAGTTGTCGAATTATTAGACCTTCATCATCAACAAAATGGAAAGACACTGGAAATTGCAGCCATTGTTTAATAGTGTTTAATAGTGAGACGTCATTTCCTTTCTTTCTTTCTTTCTTTCTTTCTTTCTTTCTTTCTTTCTTTCTTCTTTCTTTTCTTTCAAATTTTTTAACGTTTATTTTGGAGAGACAGAGACAGAACATGAGTGGGGGAGGGGCAGAGAGAGAGGGAGACAGAGAATCTGAAGCGGGCTCCAGGCTCCTAGCCGTCAGCACAGAGCCCGACGTGGGGCTCGAACCCACGAACTGTGAGATCAAGAGGTGAGCTGAAGTCAGACGCTTCACCGACTGAGCACCCCAGGCGCCCATTGTCTTAAGTAGACCATGGATGACGAAGGCTTCCGGCATCACTCCTGATACTCTGTACCCCCTCCATTGCATATTAACAGGAGAATTCAGGCTCTCTGTGAGCCACATCTTTTTTTCATAATCATAATCTTCTGTTTAAAAACTGAAATGTAAAAATCGTAAAAGCTATAAAAATATAAAAAGCAATACGATCGGTTTTCATGAATCAATTTGAGCTCCTTCGAGTGGTGTGCACGCTCAAGGATGAATGCGGATACGGCGTGATTCTCATGAATGGCGAGACCGGAAGGAGCGGTTGTGGTCTTCGAACTTCAGGCTTGTGGAGGTCTTTACGGGGATGAGAGCTAGGCCAACTATGGGGCAGCACTGACGCCCTTTCCTCAATCTCCCTGCCAGTCGATGCCCAGCTTCTGCCAGTCCAAACAAATGGGAGGAGAACAAAAATCCCTCTCAGGGCAGCTCATTTCTTCCCGTTTGGACCATTCTGATACAGACTGCATCGAGTGTATGAAAAGGGCCTCTCTGGAGCTCCCAGCTCTTGGTTGTGTTTCTGCCCTGGAGGCCACACAGAATAAATATAATCTCTTCAGTTCACCTGAGCCCTTCCTGGGTTTGAGGACAACCCTCCTGTGTTCACCGTGTTCTCATTTCTCAGGGCAAGATGTCCCAGCCTGTGGATAATTGCATAGTGAGAATCCTAGCAACCCTGCCTAGATCTGCAGGCGGGAGGTGGCCGTGCCCCGAATGCCCTTGTTCTGTTTTTAGGGTGGATAGAGCAGGGAGAGGCCTCTCCGCCTTGTTTTCAGAAGCTGGGGTGATGAGCGGTCCTCAACAGCCTTTGCTCACGGAGACTTCCCTCTGGATATCTTGTCCTTAAATAGCCCTGATATGGAAATCCCAAAGGATCCAAAGACTAACAAGAACTTTTCCAGAAGGAATCAAATACTTCCTGTTGGGCCTTGGTGCCTCCTGGGAAACTGTGTATCTCTCACTGTGGCTTCACTGGCCTGTACTTGGCAGGGGTGACGGCCCCCGTGTATCGAGCGGCTGTTGCATATCAGATGCTCCTCTGAGCGTTCTCTAAACATAAACTTTGTCGAGCCTCCCAGTAACCCTGTGAGGTAGTCGACGTGTTTGTCACTGACGTTTTTACCGTGGGGACATCGAGGCCCAGAGAGGCTAAGCCATTTGCTCAAGATCACCTAGGTAGGTATAGTGGCTGATTTGCACCCTACACTGTCTATACTCCAGTGTTGAGATGTTGCTCCACACTGGCCACCTCTGAACAAGCCACCACTTGGATGGCACAGAAGCCCCCTCTTCTCCTTGCTGTGACCGTCACTTCCTCTTGCAAGATGGAGAACGGGATCTGAATAGCATTCCACTGTGGCGCCACATCCTTGACTGGTCACGTTTTCCTTGTGGTCTGAACTGACCATGAAATGCTTGAAGCAGGTTCTGCTGAACCTTTGCGATAGATGAGATCCTAAGATCTCCTGAAGTGGGGAATGGGCGTTCGTTCATCCCTCCATTTGTGAAATATGTTGTGGGTGTCTCCCATCGGCAAGGCATGGGGGATCTCATGGTGGCCAATGTAGGAATGGCCCCTGGAGCCCGACCATTACATTCGTGAAGTAGGATGAGGGTTGGGCCGACATTGTATCTGATGATCCTTCTGGTTGCGGGGATTGTGGCACTCTTTAAGATGACAAGAACAGGTACCCGTTGACCCGTCCTACTCAGCCTACCCTTCAGTGCCGCTGCTCTGGTTGATCCGTGCTGGAGATTTATGTGAACGGGATCAGCATGAGAAAGAGGATTGGCCAGAGCCACAGCGAGCCATTTCCAAAGACACTATTCTGAAAGGGCTTGAGCCATCAATCATATGTTGAAACGTAGGGCACAGGGCATGTGGCTTTGCCTGTGGCTGTCGGGAGGCTAGGCTGACCCAACACTGCCTCAAATAGTTTCTTCGGTGTCTAGTACTCATTATTTCCACCTGTTACAGGAGAGGGCCCTGAAATCAAAAGCTGGCTCTATGACATTGCACTTCATTGTTGATTATCACTTCCTATACTACAGTATTGACGAATTACTGTAAAGTCTCGAATTCAGCTTCACGATATAGACTCTGCCAAAAGGAATCTAAAGCACAAAATCATTTTTTCACACATCATTGTCACTGCGATTAATGGGGCACCCTGAGATGAATAATTTCTCTCTACCAAAGGCTTTTTTCATAAATATTTCGAGTCAGGACTAGAGACTTGACTTGGGGGATTACTTAGGAGACTTTAGATCCCGTTTTGTGTGGGTCTAGTCTTGGCACCGGAGTATGAATTTTTCTAACAAGACCAAACAGAGCCAGCTCTTTTTCTTCCAGAGAGCCACCTTGACTGTCAGTGTGGGTGATAGATGACAGCCTCTGTGTTAAGAAGTTTATTGTATTTAATTGGACCGCGGTCTGTTGTGCTCTCAGTGCTTTGTTGGCGCCGTCTTCCTCTTCTGCGAGAAAGTTATACATGACTGTGGGTCATTTCCTGACCGTCCGGCGAAGCCTTTATGAGCCAGCATCCTCTGAGCTCTGCCCTCGGCGGTGACCCCACAGATGACTGACCTTTGATGGGGAGAGGAAGGAGTGGCATGTGGCACTTGGTCCCTTTCCACTTGAGTGGAGGTGACTTGGTGGAGTTTTGGGTGGGGGAGTATGTATGCCTTGTGTCAAAGCCGAGACTGGCCGACCCTTGTCAGGAATGTTGCCGGGGGGGGGGGGCGGGGGGAAGGATTCCAGCAGGAGATAAAGGTTGAACTAGATGACCTTTGAGGTTGTTTCGACTGTTGCGTTTTTATGATGCTTTAAAATGCCTTAGGAGAATGGTGTAGGGCATTGGCCAGGACTCTCAAGCTTGAAATTGTCGGAAAATAACGCCCAAATCCAGTCACACCAAATTCACTTTAAATTTTCAAAGTATGCGGCTCATATTTTTCCTGGCTTTGGGGGGAGGGACTACGGTGAGAGCACAGGAAGAAGATTATGGCAACAGAAATACAACAAACAATGAAAAAAGCGCCGACACCCCAAACTTTAAATTAAAAAAATTTTTTTAAGGATTGGGAATCGTTGACATATATAGTGTTTAAAACCTTTTTGCCTCCTTTGTGAGCGCAACCAATGGAGCCTATTAATTACTGTTGCCGCCTCTCGGCATTTAATGGTGCCTTATCTAAATAGAGACAGGGAAGCTGGCCGCTGCTCTCCCCAAATCTCTTCATTCTTGCACTCCTGACTCAGCGTGGGGACCTTCCTCCATTCGGCTATTGACATGCTCGTTCCAGAAGTGGCTTAGCTCTTCTCTGGGTCAGGAGCGAGAGGCTAACATTCTCGCAGTGGAGAATGTATGCTTATCTCCCTCTAATCCACTCTCCGTGTGATTCCAAAATCAAACCCAGGCGTCTTATTCTTCTTTGTTCGTAATGCCACGGAATAAATATTACAGTGTTTAAACACATTCTTGACGAAATCACTTGCAGTGATTTCTAGTCCAGTTCGGTTTGAAGAGTTTAATGTCTCCCACCAGTGTGGGCATGAGACTAATGCAAAGTGGAAGAGACTACAGATTAAAAAAATAAGTGAGAAAGAGAGAGCTTAAAAACTCAGAGAGGAATTTGAACTGTCCCTTGTGTCCATGCATTAGGGCACATGCTAGGCACGTGGCATCAGTTAATGACATTAGAAGGGGCTATGCAGAAGCACGAGGAAAGAAGTTAGTAATAATGTTCACCTGTGCATATACAGAGCGTATACTTACACATATGTGTCTATGTACACGTATACACAAGTACACACGCATGCATACATAAGTTAGCTGTAGATTCTAGGCTTTTGTGAAACCTAAACTCTTAAGACATGTGGTCCCTGATACCCTATGCCACCTCCGTCCCCGATAGACACAAACAACCTGTCTTCCTCTGTTAGCCTTTTTGTGTGGTTGAGGGCTGTTCTATCTAAACAACTTATGCCATTATTGTATTTTAAACACTCCTTTAAAAAAAAGAGCAAAATAATCAATGCCAGCTGCCCTGAACACTTGTGCGTTTAAAGAAAAAAATTATGTCAAGCCAGCTTCCATCTGAGATGCTTCAAAGGGGGAGCATTTACTATCCAACGTTTTCAAGCTTCTAAAATCTCTTAATGTCCAGGATGCATTCTGGGCCTGCTGCTTGTCTAGAGCTGTTTTGAAATGTTTTTGGATTCAGGGAACCCCCAGATGCGTGTAGCCCCACGCCCTTTTCCCCTCGTTGGTTTTGAGACCCCTGTGTATCTGGAGGCAAACGCATTCCATGTGTTTCCGATTCATTTACACTTAACTCGTCGAAATGTGGCCTTGTAAGAGCGATTTGAGGTTCAAGAAGCTTTTGTGCATTTTTTAGCGTAAGCTTTTGAAAACCTTTCCCACCACCCCCATTCGCCCCGAGAAAGGCCTGTTTTGCCACGGGTAAGCAAATCGAAATGCCGACAGGTCTGAATTCCTTGGTCACAGTGTGTCCAGGCGGCAGGCACTGGCTCCCGTGTTTTTGTGTTGGGTCGACTGGGCTCCCCTGGCTCGGCCGGCTGTCTTGGATGTGGTGGACGGAATTTCTGCATAAATTGAAACTGGACAGGGAATTGATGCCTTCTAACCGGAACTTGCACTCACCTCTTCAGAGAAGAGAGGCATTTGCCCTAATTTGTCACCTGAAATACAACATCTTAAAGTGGAAATGACTCCATACCTCAGCTATAGGGTGTCTTTTACTTTCGGCATTACAGCTTTTGAAAAATTTGTCATCGTTCCACCTGCAGTTACTTTCTTCCCATTTAATAAGCAATCTGATATAAAGCGATCAGAAATCTCCTTGGGTGCTGCCAGTGGCAAACAAGAGCCCCCGAGAAGCAGTCCGTGTGGAAGCTAGTGTCGTGGAGCACGAAGGCGGCACGGTGCTGAGGCCGGTGGAAATGAAGGTCGGTGTGACAAGCAGGTACGATTCCAGGGGAGCCTCTGATGGTGCCGTTGTCACCGTTCCTGCAGCCTGTGCCAGCACGGAGGGCTGGCTGATTGCAAACCCCGCACAGGCACGAGGAGTTCCTGGATCTCAAGGTACATTCATATTAACTCCTAGTAGTTCCACAGCCTGGAAAAGAAGCTTTTGCCTTCATCTTGCTAAGAAATTGTCTTAAAAAAGAGTATGTTTGGGGCACCTGGGTGGCTCAGTTGGTTAAGCATACGACTTTGGCTCAGGTCGTAGTCTCACAGTTCATGAGCTCGAGCCCCATTTTGGGATTCTCGCTTTCTTCCTCTCCCTGTCTCCCTCTCTCTGCCCCTCGTGGGATTCTCTCTCTCTCTCCTTCTCAATGCCCCTCGCTCACTTTCGCTTTCTCTCTCTCTTTCTCTCTCAAAAAAAGGATATGTCTAGTTTCATGAATTAACATAGAAACCTTTCATATGAGATCATTTGGGTTCTCAAGATACATTTCCCTTTCATCATAAGCATTAAGAAGACCTGAGAACCAAATTATGTGTATTTCAGTGTGTGTGTGTGTGTGTGTGTGTGTGTGTAATCTCCAGGGATTTCTAAACCTGCTAATGCCAGTCCTTGGATTTGTGCTGATGTGGAAGCCAGTGGCCAAATGACCACCCAGGTTCTCATTTGGGGCCACATAGAATTTCACATGAATATTTCAGGTTCGATTTGACCTGATCATAAATTCTTAGTTTTGTTTTTTTTAAGTGTTTTCATTTATTTTCGAGAGAGAGAGAGAGAGAGAGAGAGAGCGAGGGAGGGGCAGAGAGAGAGGGAGAGAGAGAATCCCAAGCAGGCTCCGTGCTGTCAGTGCAGAGCCCGATGCAGAACTGGAACTCAAACTGTGAGACCATGACCTAAGCAGAAATCAAGGGTCATCAGACGCTTAACCGACTGAGCCCCCCAGGCACCCGTAAATTCTTATTTTTGTAGCTTGGGAGTGTGTGGAGTCGGTGTGAAAAAGAGAGCGGTCACGTGAGCCGTGTGTGGGCGTCCTGCAGGGGGGTTGAAAGGCACTGCGTGTGTAGAGCGGCCTCACTCACCCCCCGGACCCGCCTCTGCCCTCCCCACGTGCACTGCTCTTCGGCTGAGTTCACGCCACTGCCAGGTCGGGGCACTGAGCGGGGGCGGACAGCTTCAAATGAAGCCTCTGCCCGTGAGCCGCAGCCTTTCCCTTTGTGCTCGTGGCGGCGGGAGATCGTGCAGCTGGCCTCCCCCGGTCCCAGTGGACTCCGGCTTGCCTCCGGGCTCTCAAGACAGCCCCGAAAAAGTTCTAATGCAAAACAGTCAAACCGTGGCTGTTATTTGCTGGCCACCTGTCCCGACCTAAAGTCTTCACTTCTCCAAGGATCGCAGGTGCATGGGGCTCTATATTTAACGTTGTGGGTTGTCCCCGAGGCAGTTGACGAGGCTGTTCCTGCGTTGTGTTTAGCTAGATGACCAGGTCTTGTCTCTGTTCCATCCAGTGATAGGGGTAGTTTCACGTTATGTGTATTTTGGAGGGGGTGTTTTGCATTAAGAGGTGACAGCGGGCTTTCTGTAGGCACTCACTCACTAGTTTATACAAACAGGCCTACAAGTGTGTCTGTCTCCAGAGCAACAACAACAACAACAAAAAACAGGCTTGGAGGGAAAACTTCAGTTCCTTCCTGCTGGGGCAACATGCTGCAGGGACCTTTTCAGTTTCGCATTCACTATTTTACTGTTTGTTCCAGGGCTACATTGAGTGGGAGTGAAATTTTAAATGCACATTACATCTCTGAAAAGACTTTTAGCATAGGGTCGCCGGTGTGGTTGCACAGCTGGCCAACAGTCGCTCACAACTAATGGGTATTTGGACCGACTGAGGCCGGGCAGCAGTGGCCTCACCAGCCCTGTCCCCGTTTCTGCAAAAGACCCTCAACAACCCTAGTTTGTCAAGATATACCCATCTTGTTGATCTGATCGTGTTTATATTTTTGTTTACTGTAGCTTCAGTCTCCTGGCACATACTCGTTTATAAACCATTCCAACACCTTAGTTTAGACACACACACACACGCACGCACACACACTCACACGCACAGGCACACACATACATAAAAAGAGAAACTGAGGCACAGAGAAATTATGCACCTTTCCGGAGATCAAATTTTGTCTTGGTGGTCGTGTCGAGAAGTCATCCCTGGCATTGGAATCCCACCGCAGTCACTAAAACACTCGCTCCCCGCAGCATCCTTGTGCAGTGCAAGGCTGATGCATATGCATATGAATCTTCATTAAGATGAAGGTAAGACGTTATCGTAACTGTTAATGTTAATATCTGTTCTCAACATTAATAACCAGATGAGCAAAACGAGGCCGATAGATCTCGGTTCTGTATGTGATTAAAATTATTTATTTTCATCTTCAGGGAAAATGTGATGTGGATTGCATGGTTTCCCCTGGATTTGTTAATAGTGACATTGTAACACACACACATGCACACACACCCCATTCATGTAATTAAACTGATTCATCAAACATATTGTTGGAGAATCTCGGAAACGCGTGGGACAGAGGATTAATTAACTCAGAAGCATGTAAACTCTCAAAAGTTTGTCAGCCTATTTTTATTATACATATGCTCTCCCATGTATGATTTGTGACAGCTTAAGGACAGATGGCCAAGTGATTTACAACTCTGACTTCAATTATATACCATGTAGTTCAAGTGAAAATAGCTCTCTTGCAGCCCAAATAGAGATGTTAGCAACCATTTATAAGAAGTGTTTTGAAATTCGAATCAAAGTCGAAGCCTGCTTTGTTTGATTTTGTGCAAAAAAAAAAAAACAATTGGACTGCCTGTTCCTGAAATTATTACTAAATATTAATCTCTGTTCCTTGGGCAGTTTTAAAATTGTGCAAGTTTAAAAGCGATGCTTTTTTCTCCTTTGTGTAGTTCATAGCAGATATTTCGACCCTGTCACCTCGTAGGGAAATCCTTGGATCCACCTCCTCCAGATTGAGAAAGAAATGGCATACTGTAATGACATATGACATCGTGTAATCACGTAGGCAGGGATGAGGAGGAAGGTCAAGGAGAGAGAATTCTTTTCTGCGTTTTGACTTGTGAAGGCACCCACCCCACCCTTATATTTTCAAAGTGGCTGTTAGCGTTTCACTCTCGATGTACAACTTACGTTAAAATCTGTGGCATGTGTGTGTGCCTGCTCTTGGTGGTGGTGGCGTTTTGAGAAGCGTGTGCTTTCCTCCTGCAGACTATAACCTGGCCTTCTAACGTGAGGGGCGAGGGTCAAAGTAAATATATGCCTCTAGAGAGAAGAGGGGGTAATATATTTTTGCCTTTCCATTTTTAATTTGCCCATTCTAAATTCTGTTCCAGAAGGGTTTGTATGACTGTATACTTTCCAGAAATATTCTATTTTTGTAGGCTAATGGTTCAGTTTACTTCTCATTTCTTCATTGCCTTTCAGATAAGTACTTCCCCAGGAACTTAGTATTAAAATTTGCCTTTCCAAATGTACCATCTGGAATTCCCAGAGGAAATTATTTTTCAAGTGTCAGTCTCACTCATGAATTTGGCTATAGAGTTGAGTTCTTTTTCTAGCACAACCCCCCTCCCCAATTTCAGGCGTTTTCATAAGTGAAGATACAGAGGGACTGAAAAAGGATCCCTGGATACTTGATTTCCATAAACATTTATTCGTGTCAAATTTTCCAGAATATTCCTATCATAAAGGGAATGTAGAGACAAAGTCTGCACTCACAGGCGTACAACAGCCTAAGAAGCCAGGTGTAAAGGGCACTTTTCCATTCTCAGGGCTGTTTTTGTACGTAGACTCAGAGGCGTTTTCTATCCGGACTGCTGACGCCTTCCAGAAAGCAGGCGGCAGGCAGCATGTGTGTCCCGGGACCCTGAGCTTGTCTTCCCCTGGACTCGGGGGCTGTGGCTGCCACATCATCATTTGGAGCTGCGACTCACAAAGTACTCTGTCTACTTGTCGACAACTGTTGCCCACACCCCTCCCTAAAAGTTTTAAGAAATCAGGTCAGTTGAATTTTCTAGTATTTTTGGAATGCAAATTACCCGTACAAAAAGCTTCAACTGCAGTTGTAATTGTAGCTTGTTAAAAGTGAAAAACAGAGTTGTCAGAATTCTATTAGGAAGAAATAGTTTGGGTAATATTTTTCAGCTATATTGACCTTGCTAACTCTATAAAAAGCCAGTGAGTACAACATTTTCATTTGCATGTGTGTGTGTGTGTGTGAGAAGGAGAGAGAGAGAGAGAGAGAGAGAGAGAGAGAGAGAGAGACAGAGACAGACAGAGAGAGAGATGGAGACAGAGACAGGCAGAGACACAGGGAGAGACACAGAGAGACAGAGAGAGAGAGAGACTACTCACTGGTTTCCTCTTCTTTCTTTCTATAACCAAACATAAGACATTAAAAGAGCTTTGACATAACATTTAAAATCTAAACTACAGCCAATGTCAATATTATATAGCTAATATTGACTTTAATCAAAAAGGTCTGGTTAATGTTAAAGCTTATAAAGAACAAACAAAATTGTGACACTTATCGCTAAACTACCACTATACAAGTCTATGGGCGATAATCTCAACTCTGCGAATGAGCTGACTTTCAGAGATAATGGTGCTATTAGTCAGATTTGGTCCTTTTACCTTATCTATATTGTAGATAAATAGCTCACATTTAAATAATCAGAATAGAAGACTTCATAAATATACATTAGGTTTTTGGCTATAGATTTCAACACTATCTAGCTGTACATACAGCTACAAAGAGATGGGTATTAAACATAGTAAGTTATCACTTAAGTATTTTGTAGTATCATTGAAAGGGATCACACCTGAGCCATACTTGTGAGGATTTCAAATGTTAGAGAAACAATTGAATTGTGAAATTCACCAAGAAAGACAGGAAGAACATTCTGAACGGTCCAACCAGTTTGGAGATGAATGAAGGCAGCAGTAACAGTTCATTCTGCCTCTGTGTGTGTGTGTGTGTGTGTGTGTACATGTACATACTTATGCCCATAATTCGTCCCATGGCGGGGTCCCAGTGTGTTATTGGGAGAAAATGACATACAAGAAATCCGTGAGTCCTGAGTGCTCTGAGGGCTCAGAACCCCCAGAGAGCACCAGATCTTTATTGCCAAGTTCAGGACCTCCAGGACTCTGCAGTCACCCAGGTACAACTCCACGCAATGTCTTCAGTGAGCAAGAACGCTTGGGCAGAAATGGGCAAAAAACCTGGTATTCTACCCTAAGAGCCTTTCCCTTCTCCCTTATTGATTGATTTTGTTAGTTAATCAGTTGATTCTTACTTTATTCTGTGAGTTGTAATACACTGCAGCCATTACTTGTATTTTTTAATGTTTATTTATTATTTTGAGAGAGAGAGAGAGAGAAAGGGAGAGAGAGAGGAAGGGGCAGAGAGAGAGGAAGACACAGAATCCAAAGCAGGCTCCAGGCTCTGAGCTGTCAGCACAGAGCCCCACGTGGGGCTCGAACCCGCGAACCGTGACACCATGACCTGAGCTGAAGTCAGATGCTTAACTGACTGAACCACCTAGGCTTCCCGACTTGTATATATTTTAAACATTTGAGATAATTTGTAGATTCATACACGGTTGCAAAAAATAATACACGGAGATCCTCTGTACCCTTATCCAGTTTTCCTCCTGGTACTATCTTACAAAACTGTAGTACAATATTACTGTCTCATTACTTTGAAGCACATTGTCCCAGACTTGACCAGTGGGAGACCCTTCAAGTTGGTTCCTGTGTTCTTTTGATATTTGAGCACTTCCTTAATTTCTGGTGAGATACGCCAAGCTCATCTTGTGTTTCCCTGCCTCAGCCCTGGAATCATCCATTTTTCTCAGGATCTTTGATTCTTTTTATTGGAAGATGGTATGTAGAGAACAAGATGTGGGGGGTTCGGCGTGCTTTTTACTGCTGGAATGGCATGATCTCTACACCATCTCAGCACATACATGGCGATGAGATATTTGTAGGTGCGTATACACAGATACATGCACACACACACACATCTGTGTCTATATTGGCCCTTCTGTGCATGTATTTAAATCCCATCACATTCCAGTCTTCCCCGTTTTCTGAGTGCTAACACCCTTCTCTAAGATTGAGAAACCTAGCTGTCATGATCCACGATACACTTAACTTCTCTAGCATGCTAACCCACACCACTGTGAAAAACTGCTTCAGGCAAGAATCACTGATGGGTTCTAAAAGTAGTGGGCCGAAGTTTGAGGAGGAATGAGATATTTACACAACTTCTACGTATGTGTCCACAAAACGTCGCAAGGGGTATCATGCCCTGCCAGTGGAGAAACGTGGGAGACGCCACCTTACCCAAGTGATCAAAGGTACAATCACTGGTATTAGGATGAGTTGACTTCATATGCATCCCGAGGTGAGGTGTCAAAGAGGATTGTTCCTGCCAAAAATGTGTGACTTGAACCTAATCCTGAGGGAACGCCAGACAACAAACTCAAATTGCGGAACATTCTACAAAATGGCAAGGCCATGAAAAACCGAAGAAGCAAAGAACTACTTCAGGTTAAAAGAGACTAAAGGCACATGACAGCTACACCTAAGACATGAACCTAGATTGGCTCCTAAGTCTCTTCTTCTTTTTCTTTTTTAAAATTAAAAAAAAAATGTTTACTTATTTTTGAGAGAGAGAGAGAGAGAGAGAGAGAGAGCGGGGAAGGGGCAGAGAGAGAGGGAGACACAGAATCTGAAGCAGGTGCCAGGCTCCCAACCGTCAGCACAGAGTCCAATGCGGGACTTGAATCCACAGACTGTGAGATGATGACCTGAGCTGAAGTCGGACGCTTCATTGAGTGAGCCACCCAGGCGCCCCTTCTTTTTCTATAAAGGATATTATTGAGGCAACTGGCAGATTGTACATAAAGTTGCTAGATTAAACATTTTTTTTTGGTAATGTGTATTTACTCTTGAGAGACAGAGCGTGAGTGGGGGAGGGACAGAGAGAGAGAGAGAGGGAGACACAGAATCTGAAGCAGGCTCCAGGCTCTGAGCTGTCAGCACAGAGCTCACCGCAGGGCTCGAACTCACGAGCCAGGAGATCATGACCCAAGCCGAAGTCGGACGCTCAACCGACTGAGCCACCCAGGTGCCCCAAGATGATAGATTAGATCTAATCATAGGGCATCAACATTTATTTCTTGATTACTTGATAACTGTATTGTGGTTATATATGAGAATGTTTGTATTTCCTGGAAATACACACTGAAGGATTTAGAGGTAGAGGAGAATCCTGTCTTGGTGAAGGATATATGCATGGGCTTTAGTTTAATATTCATGCAGCTTTTCTGGAAGCTTGAGTCGTTTTCAAACTACAAATGTTTTAAAAGAGAGATAAGTCAAGGTCCACTCATGTACCTCTATCACTTTCTGGAGTAGTAGTAGTAGGGTCCTGGCTATGCCACCCGAGGCCATCTGGTCCGCTTGCCCTAAGTCTTGTTGGGCTCAGGTGAGCCTGCTTCTATATTCCTGTAGGTTTCATTCTTCTCCTAACGGCAGAGAAGCAATTGAGGGATGGTGTACATATTGCCCCTTCTCTTACCTTTCCTCGGCAGTTCTCCAGTGACTATCTGCATCTAGCTAGCCAACGAAAGTGATGATGCGATGAGCCATAGGCAGTGTCCTGTAATTGCAGATTTCAGCTTCCCTGATAGATCCAAAGTAGCTTATGGCAAGTAACAGTTTGCCCCAGGAGAAGAGCAAAGGCGATTGCAATTCATTTTGCTTCTTAAAATCTCCCCCGGAAGAGGAAGAACAAGAGGGCCCATACAAAGTTGAGGGATTTGTTAGTTTATTTGGTATTTGCCCTCACAGGTATGCCTCAGTTCACGTATTCTGTCTACTTTGGGAAATCATCAGCACATTAGTAAAGTGTATAGTATTTTTAATTACTGTGATGGGCTTCCCATTTAAGAGGGAATTGAGGGGCGCCTGCTTGGTTTGGTTGGTGGAGCACGCGGCTCTTGATCTTGGCGTTGTACGTTTGAGCCCCACGTTGGGTGTAGACATTACTTAAAAATAAAATCTTAAAAACAAGGGGGGGAGTTGAGACAAATGCCTTTGTAAACATAAGTCATCCCTTCCTACTTTTGACAAAGGAAATGTTTTCTGTGTTTATCTGTCTTTTGTTGTGTAAGTGCACTTATCTGTTAGAGAAATCCTTACGGTGCTCTCATTGCCCAGCCTTAGACCTTAGACAAAATCCTGGTCACAAAGTCTTGGGAGACAGAGAGTGGAAATTGGTGCTGGGCATGATATTATATGGAAATCAGCTGGATCAGGAAAGATTCTGGAACTGGGGAGGGAGGGCAGTGCCTCACCAATCACATTTTGGATTCATTGCAATTCGTTTTTTTTTTCTAAGTAGAGATCATAGTTCAAAATGATGAATATTTCTAAAAGAAACCACTGGCCCTCAATTCACTTAAACCAGTGTATTCAAAAAGCCGCATGGATGTTGTTTTCATTCAGAAAATTACATAGCTGGGTATGGAATTTGCTTCAACTTCAGCAAGTGGCTCCTTTTCTAATTTATTTGTTTTTATTTGAGAGAGAGAGAGAGAGAGAAGTGTGAACAGGGAAGAGGGGCAGAGGGAGAGAGAGAGAGAGAGAGAGAGAGAGAGAGAAGTGTGAACAGGGAAGAGGGGCAGAGGGAGAGAGAGAGAGAGAGAGAGAGAGAGAGAGAGAGAGAGAGAGAAGAGAATCCTAAGCAGGCTCCACACTCCATGCGGATCCTGATGTATGGCTTGATCCCACAACCCTGGGATTGTGCCCTGAACTGAAATCAACTCAACTGACTAGACGCTCAACTGACTGAGCCATCTAGGCACCCCAAGTGGTTCCTTGTTTAAAAAAATACTTTTGTGGGGTTGGCAGGTGCCAAATACCTAAGCACATCAGATAAGTACAGCGAAAAATACCAAATGTTGATAAATCCTTTTGAAAACTTTGCCTTAGCAACTTCTTCAGTTTTCTTTTTCTGCTCATAAAGTTGAGAGTCATAACCTAAAATTATATTGATACCACTTTTGTCCCAGATTTTACATCTTGAAATCTCACAAAACATCAAGATGTCCACACAAAGCGCTGAAAAAAAGTAGACCCGTCGTCGACTCCAAAGGTGGTAATGGAGGTGAGCCCCAGGGTCATGCCCAGGACATTTTGTCAGCCTCTTAATTCGTGACAAAATCCGTGCTAGCCCAGCGCTGCCCTGGGTGGGTTGGGGGAGTGGTGTGGTTGTCATGCCTGGCCCCGTGATCTTCACCATTTCACTGAAGCTTTCCTTCAATCCTGCATCATCCTTCAGTGAAGATGGCACGTGGCAGTGTGCTGTCATTCAACGAGCACCGGAGTGGGCAGCGAGAGGAAGTTCTGTCACCTCCCCGCTCTGGGCTTCGGTTTCTTGAGGGGGGACCAGTGAATCTCTCGGGCACCATTCCCGGGCCTCTTGTCTGTTCCTATGAAATGGGGCCTTTATAGGCAAACCCAAGGCACAGAGAAACACAGCCACAGCCACGGGCTGATCGGTACACGAGTCCACTGGCTGTGTTGACATTTCTCTTCTCGACCTAATCATTCGTTTGTTTAACTGATGGTTGTTAACATATCAAAATCGAGCTTGAAAAGTGATAAATTGGGTGCATGTTTATCCTCTTGTCTCTGATGCGAAATGATTTTTGAACAGCCACCTTTTGATGTGCTCCAACGAGGTTAGGGTGAACGAATTGTGCGGACGGTAGGAGTGGTCCCACCACATGGCAGGCAACCCGCTTTGAAGTTTCTAGCACCCTCACAACCAGGTTTCCAAACCAAAGAATGAGGCATCTTGAAAACCCACCCAGCTTTTCCTAAGTGTTGCCAGGTGGTCTTAAAGATTATTAAGAACAAAATTGGAACTTTTTTCTTTGCTTTTGGTGTTGGAAATGAGACGTAAGTGGGTGACTGTCTTGGAACAGCCTGCTGCTTCCTCATCATTTTAGCGCCCATCTCACCGGGTGGTTGTGGCCGTGGGACAGGTCGATACGTAAACGGGCTGAGAAGCATGCCTGGCATGTCATAAAGAGCCGGACTTCCCTCGCAGGGCCCTCGGGAGCATTAGATGAGTTTATACATCTAATATACATTGCAAAGTATCTAGAACAGTTCCTGAGTCATAGTGAGCGCTCAAGAAATGTTAGCTGCTGTTAACAGGTCATCCAGGGTCAGGTTTGCTATTATTATCCAGTAACCTTATGCCGGGCACATAATAAGTGCTCAGTAAATATCAGGACCATTCCTATGAAAAATATGATCGCACGATAAAAATGCCCAGAAATCTCCCCTTGGGTTGAGCCGAAAACATTTTCCAAGGCAGATGATTTGGCAAGTGTCGCCTCGGGGTGATTTGCGCGGATCGTTCGTAATTGCCGTGTATTTCTGTCCCTCTCGTGTCTTCTGC
This sequence comes from Neofelis nebulosa, assembly GCF_028018385.1. Taxonomy (NCBI): domain Eukaryota; kingdom Metazoa; phylum Chordata; class Mammalia; order Carnivora; family Felidae; genus Neofelis; species Neofelis nebulosa. The sequence goes on from NC_080800.1 coordinate 122,100,545, forward strand.
CCTCCACGAGAAAGAACCGGATGCCTTGAGATCCCCTTACTCCGGTCGTAATCCTTGTATTTTGGCCTGCTTGCCAGTGTCTAGTACAGTTAAGCTGCACTTCCCCGTGCCGCCAGCAGGTGCTGACGACGGACGCTTGGTGTGTGAGAGCCTCAACATTTTTAAGACTGGAAGCCGGGGAATTCAGGGAAACGAATTCGTGCCATACTTCGTGAACAGGGACATTGGAACTTGCGTACAACGAATGGGCCCAGGACAAGGAATGCCAGTGGGTATGGTGCCCGGACTCCTTTTGTCAGGGAATTTAAAGCTCAAAGCCTTCTGCCCTTGTCTAGACGTTCAATCGCTTGGGAGATATTGGAGTGCCTACTGTCTGCAAGGCGCCCGGTTGAGTAATCTGGGAACCGATGACGAGGAAAAATAGAAAACAGACATTAACTTCGCCCTGGGGTTTTCTTTTTTTTATAGGCACACACACAGGAAAATGGCTTTAATGGTAGTTCATTCAGAAAAATAGAACTTCTCTCATTAACACAGACTTGCTTTATTAAAAGTGTACCAGAAAGGTTACAGCAAACATGAAAATACAGTGAAAATCTGAACAGAACATTCAAATGCCTTTGTGAGATGATGAGGTGAAGGCCAGATGCCCCCCCCCCCCGCCCCCGCCCCCATCCCCTTTCTGAAGTAGTCTTCACAAAACACGGAGTTTGTTAGGAGGACCAGATATTCAACTTCACCAAAGAAGGCAATTTAACCTCGTACCGATCTAAATAAGATGAACCGTCGTGTTCCAGAACGCTGAATGTTTTCCTGCTGTATCTTGCGTGGAGCGACGGTATACAAGTCTCATGTTTCCAACCTGTCCTTTACCTTGGGCTTTAAATAGAAAAGAAACTATTCGTCAGCATCTTGAGGGTGCTGCTGAACAGGTATTCATTTACGGAGGACCGCTTCCTATAGGTAACACGTGAGGGAGGGAGGAGCGTGGGACCTCCAGGGGCCTCAGTGTTTCCATCTGTGAGATGGGGCTGTTGTGAAGGTCCTAGGGGGCAGTGTAGGCCAAAGCACTTGTGAGCTATGAAGCGATATACAAATGTGGGGGCTGGTGGAGCGGTTAGTGCTGTTCCATGTATTAGTTTTAAATTTGGAAATGTTAGAGCCATACGGCATGCGTCTGTCTACACAAGAAGTTGGAAATATTTGTATTTTTATTATCGGGGGATCAGATGTTTGCTCGCTTTGACAGCGACACAATCCAGCTGATTTTACTCAACTTTTATTTTTATTTATTTATTTATTTGTTTGTTTATTTAATGACGGCTGCGTACCTTTGTGGGAAGAAGTATTTACGAGAGATCATGAATTGCCCTTTTAAAAAACAAAATATTGGACTAGCGTCTGCCTGTCTTATTTGTTCAAGTGTTGTTAACGCTCTTCAGGGGTGGTTTTTAATCAGTTCATCAACATCACCAAAAAGTACATCATTGAAACCTAGATTTAGTAACACAGCGAAGGCAGATCATACAAATTGACATTTGTACATTTTCCTGATTCTCATTTTGTGCAAAGCTAACTTAAGATGCCAGTGACTCACAAAACATATTGTTTCAACATGTTCAGATTGCTAACAGACCATACTGTTATGCCTTTTAGATTCCAATAAACCATATGAAAATGCTAATTATTGAGTCTACATTAATTTGTATAAATTATGCAAATTGAGTAGCAATTAAGCACTACTGTGGTTGAGGTAGATTCCATGCTATTTTTTAACTTAATGTTGGACTGACATAGACTCTGTTCGCTAAAATAAATTGTTTTATTGTTGAGTGTTTACAAAGCAATTGCTGATGGTAATTGGTTGTAGATGACACTATCGTGCATTTCAGTAAGATTTATTTAACCATATGCACTACAACCAAAACACACACACGCAGGAAGAATGGTCAAGGAGTGGCTTTATAGGCAGTTCAGTCAGAAAAAAAATAGAGCTTCTGTCCATTAACATAGACATTCCTTATGAAAGGTGTTTTAGAAAGAAGAAAACAAATAAGACAAAGGGAGAGCACTTGGAGAGATGGGGTTAGGAATGTTTGAAAGAAGGAGACTACAGCAAGAGGTCAGAACATCTCCCTCCGTCTTTTGAACAGAATCCCAGGGAGTAATTGTAATTTTAGATGCCTCCTTGGTATATGGAGGAGAAATTCAGCCCCGATCTGGTCAAACCAGTTGTGTGTGCTTTGCACTGGCACACAGGGGTTTCTCCCTGAATCACTGAGACACGCACAAACGGTCTAACCAGATCGCGTGCCTGGACGTGTGCACGCATGTGTGCACGCTTCCATGTATATACTCACGTGTGTGTGTGTGTGTGTGTGTGTGTGTGTGTACTTAGCAGTTGGTGGAACGCCATCTTCGCAGTGTCTCCAAACACTAAATTATTAAGTGTCCATGTCTCAGGAGCGGGTCGGCCACCTGGCTCGTCTTAGCCCCTCTCTCTGGAAGACAGGAACTCTCTCTGGAAGGCAGTCACCCTCTGTTACCACTGAGTAGAACTCGAGGCCACACATCGTTCTGTCTTTGGGATTCAGATTGGGTTTTCCAACGTAAAGGTTAAACACATTGATACAATAATTGCCAGAGGAAAATAAATCCTTCCTCTCCTCCAAAATTATCGTGTGAAGGAGTGTGTAAATTACGATTTGCAAGTGCAGTACTGGCTTTAACGTTGAAACATGGCCTTGTGGTGACGAGCAGATCGTGTCAGCCTTTGCTAATTTATTTCATTTTAGTTTCTCTAACCGGCAATGAATCGGGGAACTTTAGATCCATGCAAGTGTCTTCCTGAGAGTTTAACCAAAATAAAGGGAATATGTTACCGAATGTCTACTGAGGTCATATTTATGCCATTATTCTAATAAGTTTAGTCAGATGAATCTAGAAATTGATTAGTTTTACCAGCTCCATAAATGTGTTTTCCATAACCTCCCAACCAATTTTCATCAGTTTTCATTGGCTTGAAATATATCAGAATTCTGAAAAATTCATCGAGTAAATCATTAGCTCCAGTTTTTGTTACTTGATATTTTAATAACGAATGATAAATCTCCTCAAGGACTTTTTCAGCTTAAACTTTATGGCTTGAAATACAGCTCACTAAGTCCTTTGGTTTTCCTTTACAAACCAGACTTAGTTGTAATCCCTGTTACTTTTGCCAGATTTTCCATTTCCCTGGCTGAATCCATTGGGAGAAACAAGGTTTTAGAGCAAGGTCTCTACTGTGAACGTTCATTCACACTAGCTCACTAAATCATGTAGAGTCAAAGGATTTGAATAGAACTCTGCTTCCAGCAAAAGAGGTGAAGCTGTGCATTGCCACGTGAGTCAAAACTTTGTTGCGTCTCTCAGCTAGGATCACTGGGTGGTACGGCGGCGGGCCAGCACTGAGCCAAGCGTCCAGAGACCTCTGTTTGGGACCAGCTTCGTGGCTTTAGGCATATTCAAACTCCGTGCTCGAGTGCCCTGATCTGTGGCTGCCATGGAGAGACCTGAACGGATGTATAAACGGCAGGGATTATCACTTAGTCAGAAGAGCCAGGTAATTTAAAAGTCAGCATCACGTGTTGGTTTCAGCTCACACCCTAATACCAGACAGCAGTCCCCCTCTGGGGGCCCTCTGTATTAATGTTGACAAAATAGGAACCATGCCCATTGGGCAGGTACCAGAAGATGCCTGATACAGTTTTATTTGTTTTCGTGTTCATTGCCTACCTGTTGACATTTAGATGCTTAAAACTTTATTGAACTGTCTAGGCTACCCCAGACTTGCCAACAGAGGGCCGTTCTTGTTTCTGAATCACGGATCCAATCTGGTGGCCTGCTTACTCAGTAGAACAGGATGGCCCCACAAATGACATCCTGAGATATGTAGGAAAGTGCTAAAAGGTGTAGTTTTGTGGCCAAGAGGACAAGGATTGGGGTGCCAACCTTTTCAGTTGCTAGCCGGGTGACCTTGGCAAAGCTACTTAAAGTCTTGGTGCCTTAGTTTTCTCATGTGTAGAACAGAGATACTCACAGTACCTGAGTCATTGGGTACCTGATCGCGATGTAATCCACACAAGGACTTGGCCCATAATACTTAATACTCATCGCTGCCACCACCTTCATTGTGGTTATTCTTACAAAGATACGGTTTTGATTATTAGGAATTAAGTCCAGATTCCCGACACTGGCATTGATTGATTGACTGATTGATTGAAGTATAGTTAAGACACGGTTACATTAGTTTCAGGTGTCTAATGTAGTGATTCGAGAACTCTGTACGTTAAACTGAATCTGTACGTTCAGCTGGCCTCACAAGTGCAGTTACCATCAGTTGCCATACATCGTTGCCAAACCACTGGCTGTGCTCCTCACACGGTACCTTTCATCCGCATGACTCCCAAGGCTGGCATTTAAAACCTCCCTTAAAATGATCTACCTCCATTCTTTTCTTTCTTCACACGTTGAAATTTTGAAGTATAAGTATGACCCAAATATTGCAGGGGACATACTTCTACCCAAATAATAATTCGTTATTTATGTGAAACTCAAATTTAACGTGGCATCCTGTAGTTGTACTCGCAGATGTAGCTGCCTTCCTCACAGGTGTGCTCCTCCCTTTCCCACCTTGTCCCCTGCCTCCAGCGGGGAAAGATCTCTAGGAAGGCAGAGCTACCCTCACCTCCTGAGTCTCTAATTAAATCCTGCTCTGGGGGCACCTGGGTGGCTCAATCGGTTAAGTGTCCGACTCTCGATCTCGGCTCTGGTCGTGATCTCATGGTTTGGGAGTTCGAGCCCCACACACATCGGGCTCCATGCTGGCAGTGCGGAGCCTGCTTGGGATTCTGTCTCTCTCTCTCTCTCTCTCTCTCTCTCTGTGCCTCCCCGTGCTCTCTCTCTCTCTCTCTCTCTCAAAATAAATAAACTTGAAAAAGAGCTGCTCAGACCCCTGAGCATATGGTTATAGCAAGAAATATTTTTATTCTTTTCCTTCATCTTTCGGTGAACATTTTTTAAAAATTTTTTTTTTAACGTTTATTTTTTTGAGACAGAGAGAGACAGAGCATGAATGGGGGAAGGTCAGAGAGAGAGGGAGACACAGAATCCGAAACAGGCTCCAGGCTCCGAGCTGTCAGCACAGGGCCCGATGCGGGGCCCGAACTCACAAACCCTGAGATCCATGACCTGAGCCGGAGTTGGACGCTCAACCGACTGAGCCACCCAGGCGCCCCTGTTTTGGTGAACATTTCTCTATTCTTGCTCTTCCAGTGTGCGATGGTGTAGACTGGGGGGCTGCCCACTCTGCTCGTGGCTGCTGGCTGCACTGCCCACGCCCGTCACCGCCTGGTTCTGCTCCCTGGCCGGCGGCGTCCGCTTTTCTGGCACGTCACATAAGCTCCCCTGCGTGACGCTGATGTGTGGCCACGGCGGTGAGAAATTGCTAGGCCCCTGCTGCAGACTGTTCCCTGTGCCTGGAGTACCCCCCGCCCCATTCGCATGCCCACATTTTGCCCTTGACAAATTTTACCGTCCGTGAGGACCCTAAATGCGGTCCCTGGAGTCACCTCCCGTGAACGCTCCTCAGCACCTGCCTTCCGTTAGGGGGCTGCCTTCTTGTGCCTGGATGCTTGGCCTGCAGTGTTGGGAGCCGGGGGCGGGGGCTGGGGTGCCAGCCCGCGGGGACTCACTGTCCCTTCCCCTGGTGCCTCGCGCAGTGCCGTCGGCATCACTGAGGCGGCGTCGAGGGCTGCCCAGTGGAACTGACCGTGCGAGTAGAGGCCCCGGCCTACCGGGAAGGCTGCCAGGGAGAGAGACTTGCTGGAACTTCTCTCCAGGTGTTTTCCTGAAAAAACTAATGCAGATATCTAGTGATCGTTCGTTCACAAGCTGAAAGCATTTTTGACTACCCGTGTCAAAACTTTGTGAAGAGACTAATAAAAAATAGCTTCATAGGATACTTAGCGGTCATGAACTTTGGGGCTTGTCATCTCTGTATGTGAATCCTAGACACCCATTTTGATAGCTGCACTTTTGTTGAAAACCGATTAAGCCAATAGGAAAATCAAAGATCTTTACCCATCTCTGTGAGCGGTGAAATCTGAATCTATAGCTTGCAGTTGAAACTATTTTTTTTCCCCCAAAGCCTTTGAGGGCTGTTACTCGGTCTGGTGCAAACAATTTATTGTTAAAGTCCTAGAATATTTGCATTTTAATTAAAGAAAATTTTAATTAAACTGGAAACTTTGTTGAGAAAAGGCAAGTTCAGACAGCAAGTACACTTTGGGAATTCTGTGTTTGGTGCCATTTAAAGAGTAAAATGGCATGTGTCTGTCTGGCGAACTTAGTTGAAAACATCTCCCAGCCCCCTCTGGGGAGCGATTGCTGGAGCAGCCGAGGGAGGCTGGCCTCTGAAGGGCTGCACACTGGCCAGGTGTTGAGATGTTTTAGACAGAGATGCAGACGAGAAATCAACTTTTCTTTGGCAGGGGATGGCGGGGCGGGGGGGTGGGGGTCAGACGGTCAGAAGAAATACAGAAACCCTCTTTTTAAAAAAAAAATTAATGTTTATTTATTTTTGAGAGAGAGAGAGAGAGAGAGTATGAGCAGGGGAGGGGCAGGGAGAGAGGGAGACACAGAATTCGAAGCAGGCTCCAGGCTCCGAGCTGTCGGCACAGAGCCGGATGCGGGGCTCGAACTCACAGACCGTGAGATCATGACCTGAGCCGAAGTCAGACACTTAAGCGACTGAGCCACCCAGGTGCCCCTACAGAAGCTATATTAATAGAAATATTTTCATACATTTATGTCCACTTTGACGATGAGAAGTAGATTTGGCAGAACTGAAACGAAATTGTTTTACTAAATAGCATCTTAATATAGTGCCACATCACCAGTTGGGTCAGCAATGACCCGGAGGCATGGCTCTAGCCCTGGATCCACAGTGAGAAGACTGCGTTCACGCCTGGGTTCTGCCCCTTTTAAAAGCTGTGTGACCTTGGACAGGCCATAGAGTAAAGAATGAAGTTTCCCCAGCTGTGAAGTGCACATGGTAACCTCTCCCCTCTTAACACCACAAGCTTTTGTGATGGTCAAATGATGGAAAACCATGCAAATGCAAACACCATTAATGCGCGATATCAGTGTACAAAACACTTTGGTTAAGATTTGTGAGCAAATTTAATGTAAAGTACAAAAACAGTGAATTATTTAAACATTAGGGGAAAGTGCCTCCTATTGTTGAAATGCAAAGTCAATGTCCTGATGTTTCATGATTCGTTTTTTAATGTGTATTTATTTTTGAGAGAGAGAGCGCGCACGTGAGCGCAGGGGAGGGGCAGAGAGAGAGGGAGACAGAATCCAAAGCAGGCTCCAGGCTCCCCGAGCTGTCAGCCCAGAGCCTGTCTCGGGGCTTGAAGTCGTGAACCGTGAGATCATGACCTGAGCTGACGTCAGACACTTAACCAACTGAGCCACCCAGGCGCCCCTGTCATGATTCTCAATGCAGCTGCGAGGAAATCACGATTAGGGTTTTGAACCCCTCTCCCAACTTTCAGATTGACAAAGGTCACACATTAATTTCACCTTACTCCGAGTGTATTCTGAAAGATGAGGTGCCTGTGTCTCCAAAGATAATCATGGAACTGAAAAGGTTTCTTAATATCCTGTCATGTACACATGACAACAGCTGTCAAGGAAGAGGTTTGGTGAACGTGGGTCAAGTCCCAGGGCAAACACTGCTTAGGTGAGAGGTACATATCAACAGGCACAGAGAGTGACTGGACTGCCATGTGCTGGGCGACAAGAGATCAGGGACAGGGCTTTCCGAGACTATTTACATGGTCCGGGTGTAAGTTGATGCGAGCCTGCCCTGCGATGGTAGTGTGGGATTGGAAAGGAGAGGAGGAGAAATGCATTTCGAATTTTTGATTTGTCCAAGGTGTCCTTCCTTCCAGCGAGCGCTTATGTAATGGCAGCCCCTTGGATCCTGCCGTGGCTCTGTAGGGAAAGTAACTGTCAAGGCAGGCTTTTGTTTGTTTCCAGGAGCTTTCACTGAGGCCCATTCACTGTTGGTGGCCTGGTGGCCAGCACCCAGAATCTCCTCCCCACTGCTTAGCTGACGGCTGCAGGTAGAGAAGCTTTGCCTGTTCGGGAGGCAGCTCTGAGAGCAGAGGGGAAAGAGGGAGAGGCTGGGGGGTGGGGGGAAGCGGAAGTGGCTCCATCAGTAGCATCGAGATTAAACAGCTCTCCCATCTAATGGTAGGAAATGAGGCATTTTCAGCGGGGCCAGCTCTGATAGCTGTGTCCTTGCGATGCCACACCGGGCGTGCAGGGGTAGGAGGCAGTTTGTAGTGAAGCAAGTTAAGAAATAGACCCAGACACGGGTCATCTTTCTCCTCAGCACAAAGGTGGCCTCCAGTGAGATTAGATCGACCTTCCCCCACACTGTCAAAGTCTACAACAGAAACACCGACGGATATTTGACTAAATTAAAAAACAAACAAACAACTACCCTTTCTAATGTAGGAGCTGTTTATCAAGGACTTAATCCAAGCAGATATTACGGGGTCGTGTATTGATGCTTACCGCGTGGAAGGCACTGTGACGAATACAGTCAATGCACAGCTAGAAACATGCAGATTGCCAGGCTCAGCCCCGGAGACTCAAATAAATGGGTCCAGCCTGGGGCCCCAGAAGCTGCCTTTTTTAACCGGCTTCTAGCTGATGCCCATGCTGCTGGTTCCCAGACCACGCTTGGCATAGCCAAGTTGAAGGGCACCTTACTAGAGGCGTGCTTCTCCAACTTTATTGTGTTACGATGCAGATTGCAACTCAGTTGATCTAGAGAGGCAGTGGCCGAGTCTACCTGACTGTCGAAGCCCACTGTCGTGCTCACCACCACAATTTGATCCTTCAAGAACAGCAACGAGAAAGAAGACAAGGCTTTGATTCCCGAATGGCTACCCCTTACGGATTCTTGGTTTGTTCAACGTGTCGTGCCAAGTGCTCTGCGTGTCTTCTCTCATTTAGTCCTGACAAGAGCTTATGGAGAAAGATAGGAAAAACAAACAAACAAACAAAAAAAAGAACTTACTGAGGGAAGACAATTCCCATTTTAAAGATGAAACAACTGAGCCTCAGAGAGATCTCCTCCACACTAAAGACTTTCATTTGCTATTTAAAGTACCTATCCTCTGTTGTCTGTGTCCCTCGATGGTCCTTCCTTGACATGTTCTCGGCTAAGCAGAATCTTTGTGGCTCCACGCAGAAAAACAGACAGGCTCTGCTAACTAGAAATTGTTTTTAATCCTCCAGTAAGCATGTGATGCATTACACAGTTGTATTTTTTCTTAAACTCTGGGTAACCTCTAAATTTAGTTTTATAAGAGTTATGGGCAGACAAAACAATGTAATTTATTAGGCCTTATTACGTACCTTGTACTTTCATATCTGTTTTTTATTTTTTTAACTCTCTGTACTGCCCTGAAGGTCGGAATGATCCCCCCTCCCTCATTTTAACAGATGACAACTAGAGAAGGTTCTTGACCTGCTCAGCATCACACAGCTACAGAGACTGGGTTGGGCTCGGAAGCCAGCTCTTACCCTTAGGCCCTACTGCCTCCCAGTTCCTCATCTGTGATATGGGGGAGAATAATACTCATTACTCAGACAAAGTCTAATACCTGGCATTGATTAGCCGTTCAGTACAGGGGAGCCGTGTATTACTTCGATTGTTTCGATGGGGCTCAACGTGGACCGAAAGCCCTTGCGTCACCGCCCGCCCCCAGCGTCTCTGGAAGTTAAATGCCCCACGTCCCTTTGTTAGATTATATCTAAAATTGCGGCTCGTTTAAAAGGACCTGATCTGAGCTGCTAGATATAAGACGTCGTTTCTTTTCTTATAGCCCGAAACACCAGCTTGTTCCAATTAGAAATAACTGTAAGGCATCTGCTGAAAATATGTGCACTTTTGTTAATCTGGGGTTGCTCAAGAGAATGGAAGAGAGGTTTATATATTACATTTGCTAATAAAGAGAAATGTTAAATATAAACAGTATTTCAAGATGAGGACGAAAATGAAATACCTAAAACCTTACCACGTCCAGCTGGTTCATATTTACATCGCCAGAAGGAAACACTGGAAACCTTCTGCATTCTTAAATTAAAGGGACAAATCGTTATCTGCAGCGAGCCGTGGGCCAGGGGCGGGGTGGGGCCAGAGATAATAGTATCAGCAGGAACAAAGACCGTCACTGACCAGCGAAAGATTGACTTTCCACCCCACCCCATTTTTTCTGAATCTAAAACGAATCCCATCACACTGCCTCGTAACACGGGAGCAAACTAGAAGAGAGAAAAGCCAGTGCAGTCAGTCACAGAGGCTAAGTGTATCCTCCCCACAACGGAGACTGTCCTTTGGCGTAATTCACACCAGCGTGGCCTCCCCTGGAGCGGACACCACTTCCTGGGAGTAAACGAAGCTGGTCTTAGGCTACCAGGGTCCCATTCACTTAGTTATTGCTTCAGGACCCTTCACGGTGCCCTCGTGGCCCCAAGTGAGTGAACGCAGTTTCTCTAACACCCTGACTTCTGGCAGTGGCTTGTGCCTGACAAGAAGCCGCTTCCTCGTAAGCCACGCAAAATCCATGCAACGAGACGCCTCTGGAACTCCCAGAGCCAGTGTCAAGCTGTGAAAGCGACCCTAGCCGGTACCTTGGCCGGTACAGATCGCTGACATCCTTTACAAAAGCAGAGCTGCCCTTTCCGTAGCCGAGACGGGTGGAAAAGACAAGGTCTACGAATTGAAGATCTTACAGCTGTGCCACATGCTTTTGAAAAGAAAGAACTCAGTCATTCAAACAGCCTGGTTTTTACGAAGTGACATTTCAGATTATGATACGACATCGCAGATTTGACACGATTGTGCTAATTGTGAGAAAATATGCTACTTTGATCAAACCGGAATAAAGGAAATAAAAAAGACAGTGTGGTTCCACTTGTGCTGAAGAGTGGGTCATCCTCACAGCTTTTGGGTTGTTGCCGTCCAACACCCTTAACGTCTCCCTAGCCGGGAGCCTGTTGCCTGCTCGCTGTTAATGGGAATTTAACATACGAGCTTTCGTGTGAGTTGTTTGCCTAATTCGGATTCCTCGTGCTGACTGGCACGGATTGTATTTAACTGGCTTTATTGTGACGTGACTATGATGGATGTGACAAGGGCTTCTATTATTCGCTGGGGAGTGTGGCCGTTAATGAAGCCATTAGCCGAGCTAAGGCAAGTGAAGAAAATAGGGAAATTACCATTATTCCGAAGCCATTAAGTTGTAATCCGCCACTTTTTTTCCTTCCTCAAAAAGGCGTCGTCTTTTTAAGGCCTCCCTGACTGTCCTTTAAAGATTCATTAATTCATTAACTTTCCAAGGAGATAGGGGTGGATGGCACAGTTGAAATTTTAATCAGTCCGGCATATCATATTATTACCATTACGCCGGTGTCTGTGCTCATGGCTGGACCACAGCAGGTTAATTTTAAACAGACCACATTACAGCAGATGTGGTTCTGTTCTGTGCGTCACAGAAAGAGCTTCACGGAGCTCTTTTCATGCTCAGTAGGTACACAGGACAGGCAGTCTGTACCCTCATGTTGCAGATGAGTGAACTGAGGCTTAGGGGGCCTAAATCACCGGGGGAGTGATATCACGTGGGAGAACACGGGTCTCCCATTTACATTCTCCTTGAACCTTTCTGTATTACAGCGTGGGCTTCTCCCATGCAAATGCTTTGCTGCAAAAGGAAAACTAACCTCTGCTTGGCGCACGTCTTTTGAAAAGGAACGTCTCGCGTTGTGCCCTGTACCCAGTGCGTGCCCACCATCTTTACATCCGTCTCCGGTCACAGCTGACCAGGGCTTTGTGGAGTCGGTTACACAGCGGCAGTGTGCTAGTCCTGGCCCTGTCGGGCATAGTCTCCTACTTCTGCATTTATGTGGAGAGGCGAACGCCGTCTGTGGGACTCATAGATGTCTTCTGCAGCGTCAGGAAGCTTGCCCCGTGGGTGGTTTCAGTTGACTCAAAAAAAACCAAAAACCGTCCTGCTCGGTCAAGCTGAGCGAAGTCTACTTTGTGGCAAAGGAGAAGGTTCTTAAAGACGCAATCCTGGGTCCTGCAGCCCTCAGGAAGTCACGGTTTCCCTAGCAGCACTTAGCGCAGTTTCTCCTGCAGATGGACGAGGAGGTCAACTTCCATGCCTGATCCTTGACCTCTTAAGGAAGTTTGCCACCCAGAACCCACACCTTAGCTCACTGAGGGTGGCCTGGCGCCGAATGGATGCATTTTCAAACCCATTAGTGCAGGCCCGGTGCATATATAATTGTTACCACACACTTCGAGGTCCAGTTGGGTAAAGGATACAGATTAACGTCTCCTGCACATCCATCCGTGCACACACGTGCCCCCAGGCTGAAGGGCAGTCCGAGGCCCGAAGTAAGTGGGATCGATATTTCTTGTCACATTTTTGCATGTTTCTCGAGGTGGGCTAGAGCCTGGCCCTGAGTAGAAGCTGGGTGCGTATTTGTTAAAGGAATGGACGGAAAGTTAAGGGGCACTGGCTGCGCGTGATCTTTGGGGTCACTCTCATCTTCCTCACCAGCGAGGCCACACGTGGAAATGGAGCTTGGTCCCCCACATCACACGGTGGACCACCAGGGGGAGAGCTGTAATGGCATCTCTGCCTCTGAGGCCTCCCAGGCCCGAACCCGGCCGCCTGGCCTTGGACATTTCTGTGCCAGTTAGCACGTGGTCTCCTGACACCTTCCTGACAACTTTTCACGCTCCGGAACCACACAAACAGCTACCCCGCGACCATGGGCAGGCTGCCTCGTGCCTCCCAGTCTGGATTTCCTAGGCTAGAGCACGAGGAAGGCAGCAGGCCTTTTTTTTGTGACAGGATCAAAGTAGGTGTTCGGACCCTTGGCTGCCACCATCCCTGTCGCTTATTTATTTTTGTCCCTCTGTGTCCATGAAGGCAGAAGTCTTTTTAGCCACAACATCTAATTACCTCCCATGGGAAGCAGCTGGAAAGACGGAAAACATCCAAAAGGTCAGTTCAGTTAAAGCCGGTGATCGGCCACAGTCTGAGGTGAGTTGGTCATTCTCGAACTTGGAACGGATGGTCACTAAGCAGGGACCCTCCCAGGGCCACCCTCTGCATGAGGCGCTGTCTTTCAGGAGGCATTTCCTGGCTTGCCTGAATTGGTTCCATGGTTCCGCTTTCCCTGAACAAAATGCTCACCAGGTCTAAATATAAGCCAGCCCTTTCCTTAGTTACTTTTTAAAAGTGGTTTTGGGATTCACCGTTTGAATGACCCACGTGACTTCTTACACTCATGGCTGTCTCTTAAAAGCATCCCATATGGGAAATGATTTGATGCCCTAAGAAAACAAGCGGGTTGCGGGCTTCTGTCCTCTCTTTGTTTTGGTCTCTTCCGCTTGGACCAGCAGAATCCTCATTATGGGCGTAAATGTGTGTGGCATGTGCGTGGGTCTCCATTCGTCTGTGCTTTAGAGATTGGCTCCGCTGCAAGGCAGCATTGTAACGGGCAGCCTCTCCTACATGTTTATTACTAATATTAATATTTCCTCCTGCGTTTTGCAGGGCCGTTCTGTACAAGCAAGCTATTGTCTTATTCTTACTTTGAGGTTTTGTCAACTGCCACGCTATCAGGCTCCTGAGTTGTTAAGAAGCCATCTTCTCAAAAAGCCTGTAGCGAGAAAGCCATGAGAGTGTGAGTCCATTGAGCTCTGTTCATGTGGGTGGCCAGGCCAGCTATTGGCAGAATTGCTGGGCCCATGGGACAGTCACCACAGTCGTGACTCAATTTGGGAGGAGATGCTTTGAGGCTGCGTAAATATCCCATTGCTCTTAAATGTTTCACCCACCAATGTCAGCATCCATCGGTGAACGTTGCCTGCAGAAATGATTACTGTGGTGTTCTAATGAAGATTTTCTCTTTCCCTCTTTCCCTCTGCTTTTATTAATTGGAATTCTTCTGTAAAGAAGATCTGCCCCCTTTCCCCTGTTATGTGTTTATTCAGTCATGTATTTATATTAGTACAAACTCACGGATATTTCTTTTATTCTATGGGTCATAATCTAATACTGTCATTTATTTTCTTGCTCACGCAAGATGGCCACGCTTCACTTCAGATCGCAAAACAGGCTGGAGCGGGGAATGCCCTGCCCGAGATCATGCCGTGGCTTTGGACGCAGCGCTGGTTTTAGAACACAAATCTCTCTTTGAACTCAAGGTTTAGGCCTCTCCCCTCATATGGCGCCATTCTGTGAAGCACGGTGAAAAATATTTAGGTGTGTCCTCTTGCCCCGCTCTCCATTTTGTTTATTTTTTGGTTAATTCAGCTTTGCTTGTATTTACTTTATAGCCGGGTACAGGAGGAACTCGTGGATGGGGGCCCTGCTGTGTTTAAGTTGGTCACATACACAGCGCTTCACCAGCATGATCCACTGGAGAAGGAGATTTAAAATAAGATGGGTGCATTTTGTATCCCTTTTAAGTGGTCACCCCGTGGTGATCCCTTAGGTCACCTCCCTAAGGCAGCATAGGGACGGGAACACATGGTCAGCATCCTAGTTTCCCTGGGACAGTCCCAGTCCTGTTTTCCAGGTGTAATTGTCATGGATGTCCCTTTTTTCCCCTCAAAAGTTTACCGATTTGGATGATTGTTTATATGGTCACCCCAGACTTTCAATCTTTTGGTCTCCATCAGACTCACCTGGACGGCTTGTTATGCCACAGACTACAGTGACCCCTCCCCACAGCGTCTCCTTCCTTCGGTTTGAGGTGGGGCCTGAGAATGGGCATTTACAGAAAGCTCTAAGGTGATGCCGGTGCTGCCTTGCGGGGACCCCGCTTGGATTACGACTACCCTGAACACTGGACAGACACTGGCAGATGAATGGATGAATGGTTGGCAGGGATAAGATTCGGTCTAGTGGGAGTAGATAGGCAGTTAGGCAGATGCACAATGACGAGATGCTGCTGTCATGGCGGTGATGAGGCTAGTATGGGATGCTCCATGAGTGAATACCAGGGGCACCTGATGTGGATTTGAGGCCTCCCTTCCTGGACTCTGGGAAAGAGGTTGTACTGAGCTCTCAGTGCCTTATCAAATCACCTTTTTCCTAGTCTGTTCTACAAGTGTTCAGTAATTCAGTCAATTGGACACCAACCGACAGTCCAAATCAGCATTTTTCTACTCTTGACTTTGATTTAAATTCAAGAGGTGAGGAACCACTTGCTCACCGTTCCCAGTATGGGCATGCACTGTTCAACTCCGTTCGAGGAACAATGTTTATATATGTATGTGCGTACAGGTTGAATTGGACTCCATTTCTCAGTTGTGTCATGGAATAAAGACAGAGTCATTTCTTTCTGTTTAAAAAAATTTTTTTTTAAATGTTTACTTATTTTTGAGAGAGAGAGAGAGAGAGACAGACAGAGCACAGGCAGGGGAGGGGCAGAGAGAGGGGGAGCCACAGAATCCGAGGGAGGCTCCAGGCTCTGAGCTGTCAGCACAGAGCCCGAGGCGGGGCTCCAACGCATGAACTGTGAGATCATGACCTGAGCTGAAGGTTGTCACTTAACCGACTGAGCCACCCAGGCGCCCCATCATTTCTTTCTGCCACCTGCCTGCATCTACTAGACCAAATAGTGTTGAAAAATGACCTTGAATCTCTATGGGATCCAGAATGAGAAGTACCTTATTACTGTACATATTAAGGCAGGAAAAATGAAGGCATATGGCCCATTTTCAAATAATTTTAGCAATAACAGATGGAATAAAAGATTTTCAGTGAGCCCTTTACTTAACCACAAAGTCTCCTTAATCAGAACAACCCATCCCTCAAATAGTTTAGTAAAATTATGTTTCCTTGGGGGTTCATAGTTTGAAGATAGTAAAAGGGGTATTTGTTTTTCACGACACCACTAGGAAGAGTATTCCATAGACATGTGCATTTTCCAGTAAGAACCTAGCCTTCAGACTCTGTTCTCAACAAGGTTGAAGTTTGCATTGGAATGTGTCACTGAGCGTGGTTTCTCCTCAGATCACCTAGTGAGAGGAGTTCCAGCTGATGGCATAATCGCTGGGTGTCAAGCCACTTGCTTGCGGTTAGGAATATCGCCCTCCTTTCTAGGGCTAAGTATTTGGCTTGGCCTCCATCCATAGCGTGTTGAACCAGAACTACCAGCAGGGACTCTCTCTGATGGGCCCTGATTTTATACCTAAGGTACGAACAAAAATGGTGGGACTCATCACCTTCGTGGTCAGGGATGTACTGTGTGATTAGTATAATAACATCCAGAAACTTTCCACTGGTAGGTATTATTAATGTTTTGTGGTAGAAAATAATCTTTTATACCTTGGCATGATGCCATGGGATAGATTCATTTAAAATATTTTTCAGTTTTCCCCTCCAGTAAATTATGCTTATAGAGATGTAGTTAGTGACAAAGGCAAGACAATAGTAATGACGCTACTAATTATATTGCTGTACATAAAAAGTGACATTGATATTATCAAGTGCCATTAATAGCCACAAATGGTGTCAGATGCAGCAACCTTTGATTTGAACACAGCTTGTAAATCTTGTGAGACCTTCTTCTCCCCTACCAATTTTCAATTTTTCCTTGGCTCTATAGTTAATTGTTATTTAAAGAGAAATAGAACCGCTTAGGAGAGCCAGCATACCCCCTTTGTAGCAGTGGCTTTCGGGACAGAGTTGACACCTGCTTCCTAGGTGGCCCCAGGGAGGTGACCTTTTCGTCTGGCGTGCTAAGGACAAAGCCGTCTCGTGCCCCTGTCCTTCATATAAAGGAGAATACCACCGACTGTCATGATGACCACAAAGTTGGCAGCAGTCTTTCCTTTTGCAATTTTTTGGTAGAAGCCGATGGTCGACGATGGTGTCTCCGGCTTCTAGGTGGCTGCTGTGCATGTTCTGCATCGCTTCCTGTGTGGAACTGAGTTTGAGACCCAGCACCCAGCGTGTATCGTTGTATCCACCGTGTTTCCACTTTGTTGTTTCCCTGACACTTCAGTAATGTTTGAGGGCTTGCGTCGTATTCTCCATGGAAATTATTTTCCCCTTTGTTTCTGAGGGAAAGAATCCCTTGGATGGTATCTTCCCGTGGTTCCAATCATATCATCAATAATACGACAGATTCCGAAGACCCGTGCCTCAAGTTTCCCTTTTCTGCAGGCCGGGGATATTTAGAGTGTTGGAAGAAACAATGTTGGGTTTGTGTGACACGGCTTTATGTTTGGTGCGGTCACATGCAAAAAGATAATTAACATTTAGCAGTGATTGGGTCCCGGTAGTTGTATTTATTGAGCAGCTAGTAAGTGCAAGGGGCTGTGAGAAATAAACATGTGGTCAAGACACTGACTTTGCCCTCGAGTCATTTAAGGTCTTGTTGGGGAAATGATACATGCCCACAGACACCGTGAAGAGTAGACAGGGTTAGGAACTAAGAGAGAGCCTGATGCGAATTCACAGGAAGGGCTGCTCCCTTCCCACGGCGAGGGGTAAAGAGTGGCCTTCAGATTGGCTTTGTACGTGAGGAGATGAGAAAGAACAGTCTAGGTGGAGGATACAGGGGGGGAAAGGCAGAAAAAAAAGAAAAAAAAGGCCAGGGAACAGACTACAGATTCTTTTGGCTGGTTGCATGCCACGGAATAAGAGTGGGAAGGCCCGGGCCAGCCGAGCGGGAGGGGTGTCTGCCGGGTGGCCGGGGCCACAGGACATGCCGCCTGCAACTTCAGCTGTTGGGGCAGGGAGTTGCAGACGCTGGGGAGCCACTATACCCTAGGACAGTTTAGTTGGTGTCCTGAGAGGATTGGAGGGATTGGGCGGCCAAGGAGTGTACTTATAACACAGGCATCTGTAACATCTTTGTGGTTTTGGAATGAGGAATTTCTCCTCTGTGCGTATTTTTATTTGAAGATAGTAGTTTGAAAATGCTCTTATATTGCCACATAGATCGAGTAAGAGAAGGGATCTGGAATAGGGGTCTGTGTGTGTGCTTGGGATCCCTCCTCAGTGCGTGGATCTCGAACCCTAGTATGCCCGAGGGTCACCCCTGGAACTCTTGTTAGGATTTTAGATTCCGTACGTGCAGGCTGTGGCCCAGAAAGCACCACCTATGCTAAAGAGTCCAGGGCCCCGGGTGGCTCAGCTGGTGGAGCATCTGACTTCGGCTCAGGTCACGATCTCACGGTTAGTGGGTTTGAGACCCACATCAGGCTCTGTGCTGACCGCTCAGAGCCTGCTTGGGATTCCCTCTCTCTCTCTCTGCCCCTCCCGCACCTGCGTTCTCCCTCCGTCTGTCTCTTGTTCTCTCTCTCTCTCGAAAATAAATAAACATTTTAAAAAAGAGTCCAGGGTGATTCTGATGCAGGTGGTCTCTGTCCTTTCCAGGAGTAAAAAGGCAGGAGTCTTTGCCCACAAGTGGCCTGCCTGTCGCGGGCCAGTTACTATGGTGGGCACCCTGTGTGCCTTCCTTCATTTTGCCCTCAGCATTTCTCTGTGGGAGGGAATTGCTTCATTCTCACCTTTGGGTGAGGCCTGTGAATCTTTCTCAGGAGCAGAGGTTCCAACACGCTTCAGTAGGGTGTTGGGATTGTGTGACGGCACAACAAATTGAGTTGCCATGAATGTGGTCTGGTCCCAAGGCCCCTCTATCATTCAGAGGCTCTCAAGGGAGAAGCGTCGACTTCCCAAACATCCGGTTTAGTCAAAACCGAACAAGGAGAAAGCCCTTCCTTGAAGACACAGGTTGAGCTGGAGGTGTACCCTTCTCTTTTGTGCTCCCTGTCTGCCCGGGTGTGTGCCAAGATCAAGGTCACGTCTCCTCTTCATGCTACACCTGTCACTCTCCATCGTTCTCCTTGCCAGGCTCTCGTCATTGGACACTTCCACTGCGGGAAGTTGACTGTGGTTACCTGAAGTCCTTGCAGCGAGCTTCGGGCTGGTGCCGTGTCACACTGCGGGACGCTCTGCCATGGGAGGGCCGAGATCATTTCGTTCAGCTCTTGCCGCCCAAGGCCATTTAACACTGCCCTGCGTCCTGTGGGTTTCCCGGACAGAGACCCTGTGCCAGGGAGACTGGCACAGTGTTGCATCTTCAGCCACTGCCTCCCCCGCAACGGAGATGTCCATCCACATCTTAGGATGTGGCTGCATGAAGCAGCCATTTCCTATTTACTTTATTTTGATTTTCTTAAAGTGTTTCTTTATTCATTTTGAGACAGAGAGAGAACACGCGCAAGCGGGAGAAGGGCAGAGAGACAGGGAGAGGGAGAATCCCAAACAGACTCCTCACTGCCAGCGCAGACTCCCATGTGGGGCTTGAACTCACCAATTGTGAGATCGTGACCTAGGCAGAAATCAAGAGTCGGACGCTTAACCCACCGAGCCACCGAGGCACCCCCTATTTACTTCTAAAATGCAATGTTCCAATCTTACGATGTAGACAAGTCCATAGGGCGGGAATCCCTCTAAGAGAATGGATTCTGGCCAATTGGTTCATGGAATCAAGAGGATGAAAATTTCATCTTTTCACATCTGCATGCCTTAATGTGCATGGGCTGCATACCTCCTTTATCATTTTTAAGACTTCAGGTATGATCTCTCATGAAAATAACTCTGCACTAGTATAAAGTTCTTGGTTTTTATGATGTTTTTATTTGTTTTACCTGTAAATAGCGGAAACTCAAAAAATACTCATCAAATTAATGAATGAGTCTTTATTAGAAACGCATTTAATTGGCCAGCAAGTAAGTTCTGAACACATATTTGTGGACTGGACGCCCTCATGAAGGAATGGCCAGAGACGCCACTAGGAGATTTTCCGCTACAGCTCAGGTGATTTCCTCACGTTGCAGGTAAAATGCGTTTCTCCTTATTGACTTTGCGGAGTGTGAGTGAGTTCCCTTGGCCATTCATCATCCCCTCTATGTTTCAACGAAGTTCAGAATTCTTCCCTCAGTCCGGTCTTCCTCCAGCTGGATAATCACAGCCTCATTTACCTTTCCTCAGAGTTTCGTCTTCCAAGGCCTCCAAGAGTCTCTGTGGCTCTCTGATCCTCTCTGTGTTGTGGATCCCAGGCCTGGAGGTGCCCAGTTGAGGTTCACAGAGGATTAGCGAGCATTTTGTACCTAAACCTGGATGATGGCAATCACAGACTTCGTTAGTGGATAGCGAAGGCCATCAGACAGTGGAGGTTTCCTTAGATTTGTGACGAGGTTTTCAAAATCTGGTTTGACCACTCTTTGCTCTTCCTCCCCCCAGCCGCTATTTCTAGAACTCACAATTGTGATTAGACAACATCGGGAGAGGAGGCTCCTGCATTTCCCTCTTGGTGATTGACAACGATATGCTTAATAGTTTATTAAGCATGTTCAAATAGCTTCCTCCAAGAGCTGGAGCAAGATCCCCCATCTCCCCTGTAATTCTGCAGCTCCCAACTATTCCTTTAGCTGGAAAATATTGATTTGCTATTGTGTGGCCCCCAATGGATTGCTTCTTATCTCCAAGACTGGATTTTTGTTAGAATGAGAGCTGACAGAATTCAGATTTAGTCAAGAGAAGTATGCCAGGGTCGGCAAAATGTTAAACACTGAGAACAAATGGGGTATTAACTCGGGAAATTTTGTGTGACTTTCATGCAGTGAAATTCTGTCAGGAATCAGGACCTTTGTGGCGGACGTTTGTAGAAGATAATTATTTAAATGTCCCAGCCTCCTTGCGGACAGAGGGGATTGATTTCCATGGATCTGTTTATATAGGTTAGATCATAAAGGAAGACTAAAATGGGAAACAGTCCATGTTTTCAACAAGAAGAGAAGACTTGAATCAAGTTTGGTACATCCATATGTACAATATTTCTTCCTTGTGCTTTTTAAAAACGGCCGGTTTTCTGTTATGATGGCCCTGTGTTGCCTTCTTATGCATACTCATAGTCCTTCTGGTCATTCATTCTACCTGAGCTCTGTCCTGGGCGCCCTGGTGCTCCTAATGCACGTTCTGTATCTCACAGAGAGTGACGGGGGAAGGTGAGGGGTGAATTGTGGTTTGGAGATCCCCCCCCCAGCTTTACCCCTGGCAATGTGCTCCGGCTCCGTGTGGCCCTGTTGCGGGCGGGGGCTTCACAGGCAAGATGCGCGTGGGAGCCGGGGTGGGCTGCACTGTGACCTTGGGGCTGTCTCCACCTGGGGAGGCTCATGGTCGGTTCCCCCCTTCCCTTGGAGCCAGATGCGTGGAGTCCGACACGGGGGTACATTTGCCTTTAATTGCATTTGGTTCCCACCGGGTTCTGAGCGATGTTCCCGAATGCCCCGCCACGCTCCTTGGTCTGTTCACGGGGCTGTTTTGTTTTTGACCAGAAGGACCAAGTTTAATATTACAAGGCAAGTCTTGGCTTCACAGCACAGATACCTTGGCGTGAATGAAAATGTCAAATCGAGGCGAAAGCAAGGCTTTAATGGTTTTCGATTGTTCTCTAACGTGTTTTGTTCAAAGTCTGTTTACCTCTAGATATGGAGATCAGGGACATCCCTCACTTACTGCCTCTGTAGTGACAGTTCCTAAGTCCGTCAGGGCCCAGCTCCGTTCTGAGCAGTGGTTGGTCTGTGGGAGAAAAAAGCAAGTAGGAAATGAGAGGCTTCTTCTTCCTACTAGTTTGGTCTTGGTGGTGAGACACCAGATATCTGACATCTAGTGGGGTTTTAAAAACTCTCAGGGTGGTTCTCCCTTTTATGTCCGAACACATTCTTTGCGGGTGACAAAAGAGGAGACTCTTTCTTCTGTGGCCTTCTGTCTTGCGTGTGTGTCATTTTTTGTAACGGAACTGTAACTAAGAGACGACGGGCATAGATCTTCGGTGTTCAGTTCCACAAGTTTTGACAGTTGCACCCGCCCAGGTAACCGCCACACAAAGGAAGATACAGATGGGTTTTGCTCATTAGCAATTGTACGCCAGCCACAGACAATGTATAATTTGCTGGTAGCCACACTAGGAAAAGTAAAAGGAAACAGTGACACAATTTTAATACATACCGTATTTGAACCCAGTGTATTTAAAAAAATTTTTTTTAATGTTTATTTATTTTTGAGAGAGAGAGAGAGAGAGAGAGAGAGAGACAGAGTGCGAGCGGGAGAGGCGCAGGGTGAGAGGGAGACACAGAATCGGAAGCAGGCTCCAGGCTCTGAGCTGTCAGCACACAGCCCGACGTGGGGCTTGAACCCACGATCTATGAGACATCATGACCTGAGCTGAAGTCAGACGCTTAACTGACTGAGCTACCCAGGTGCCCCTAACCCAGTGCATTTAAACTGTGGCAATTCACCCCAAAATTAATGTAGAAATTAGACCAAGAAACATTACACATTTTTGATAATCAGTCTTTGAAACTTGGTGTGTATGTGTGTGTGCGTATGTATATGATAACACCTCAATTTGGATGCTAACTTTTAAAAAATCATTACAGTGAAATCCACATAACATACAACGTGCCATGGCTTTCTCTGAAAGGGTTTTGAAAAAGTGTTTGAAGTGAATGAGCAGGGGCTGCGTGAACAGAGCGCTCTGCCTCGGTTTCCACTTCCCAGTGACACAAAATTCTGAATCCCTGTGGACAGAAGGCAGACATGTCTTTCTGTGACATCATCTGAAGACCCGAACCATACCTGAGCCTCAGGCTGTGTCCTCGATCCGTTCCTTGTTGTTTGCTCGTCTTCTTCCCATCCCTGCCCTCTGACTTCCTTCCGCTTATATCCCTGAGTGCTTACCAAGGGCAGGGCATCTACAGAGTTGTGGGTGAGGGAAAGGCAGGGACATCGTCCTGGTCCCGGAGCAGCTCAGAACACAGTGGAAGATCCTTCCCCCCACCCTTGTGGAGAAGTATGACACAGCCCTTGGATTAGACGAAAAATTAGGTTCTGAAAAACCTGTTGTGATGATCGGGTCATGCCCTCATTCCTTCATTCGGCAAGTGCTTTAAAACCCTTACCACATGCCAGGTGCCGGGCTGGTTGCTGGGAGGGTTGTAGCACAGCGTGTGTCCTCCCAAAGCTGGATGTCTGTCTGAGGGGTTTAATCTACAGTAGCTGTTTTATCAACAAGAGAGGAAGGCTTGGTAAAGCCCACGACGCCACCGGGGAGGGGCAAGAGGTTTAAATCAGGTGGACGCGCGCCTAGGGAGGGGTTCGTGGAGGGAGGTAAGACCGGGGGTTAGAACCGGGGCCCGCCTCACAGTCTCACCCCTGCTGCAAACATTTTGAGAATTTTCTTCAGGGTTGGCCAATATTCGGGATTACTCATGTGTTTAACTGAAACCAGAATGGACTGTTCTGTGGCGGGGACAACAGGAAGCCCTTGGGTTTCCCTTGCGCTTGCCACGTGTTCCCATCCGCATTTCACGCTGCAGTGAGGGACCGCGCTGCATGCGAAGAGTTCACTCGATTCCTGTGCAAGGTCCTTTCGGAGCGCTCCCCAGACTTAGGTTTTCATTGACGTCACTGGATGCAGGGCCCCTGGCACCAGATCTGGCCCGTGATGTTTGCTCCATAGATGTGGGCTGAGAAGCCGAACGGGCAGATGGGTGGGCCGGTCCCCGTGAGCGTCCGGGCTGCTCTGCCGAGTCCAGCCTTGCAGAGGAGAGGCACCTTGCTGCTCGATGAAAGGAGTGCTGGCCTAGAAGTTAGGGTAGCTGGACTGTGGCCCCATCTCTGTCGTTCATTTACTTTGTGACCTGGGGCAAGTCACTTAACTCCTCTGGGACTGTTGCCCGTCCTGCAAAAGGATGAGTTTCAAGTCCATGACCTCTAGGATCTTGTTTCACCTTCCATGATCATCCGGCTCCCAGGGTTTATTTCTTCCGAGCCCCTGGCCCCGACTGAACTCCCACCAGTTGAAAACGGAGCACATTGGGGCGCCTGGGTGGCTCAGTCGGTCGAGCATCTGACTCTTGATTTCACCTCAAGTCACGACCTCGCGGTTTGTAGGATTGAGCCCTGTGTCGGGCTGAGCGCCGACGGCACAGAGCCTGCTTGGGATTCTCTCTCTCCCCCTCTCTCTGCCCCTCCCCCACTCAAAATAAATAAACTTGAAAAAAGAAAAAAAGAAAACGGAGCACATTGACAAGAGTTTTGGGGGAGATGTCTCATTCCCTTGTTGCTGCCAAAGGGAGTGAAAGGGCAGTGAGAGGTCTCTGTTGGGACCTGTGTTTGGTTCTTTGTCTCGTCATTATCCACAGGCTGAGTACTCGATCATCGCTGTGCATTACGAAGAGGAAGGCCTGTGCGTCATCTGACGCGTATTTCAAAGCACATGTTAGCATTGTGCTTGAGTGAGTCTGAGCCCTGCCCTCATGAGGCAGTTTCTATCTCAACCTTTTCAATCCTTAATATGTTCCACCTCCTGATTTGGGCACCAGACCTGGATTTGTGAAGACATGTCTGGCAGCAAGATTGGCGTTTCTTTTTGTAGTTGGTTACTGTGTGAGCTTCCAGCACCTGGGAGACGAGCCAGCGAACAGTTAGAAAGATGAAGACAGCCAGTGACTGTAGGTGTTGCCACATACACGCAGCCCATTCCGTCCTCCCGTACAAAAGTAAAATCACCATCGACATCTTTCCGCATAAGAGTCTGCATTTGCAGCCTTGGAATATTTGTTCAATTTTTACGCATCAAATCATGCACGTACCAATAACCCTATAATTTATGGATGCTTGCTATTAGGTTTGGTTTAAATGAGTTGCTTCCGAAAAGGAACCGGCTTCTGTTCTGAAGAAATAAATAAACCACATGAGGTGAGCTCTCCTACAACTGATTTTCAGCCTGGAGTTTTCAGGGTGTAATTTAGAAGTAGCGGTGGAGGTTTATGACCAGAGAAAGTGTGGGTATGTAGGTGGGAGGCTACATGGATGTGCTTGTAAATGACCGGAAGCCAGAGGGCAGAGGGAGAGATCTGGTGGTGTGGATTTCAGCTCAGTTTCACATCTCTACCCTAAGGCATTAGATGCTGCTAATTCCTCAAAAGCCAAAGATTTGTTTTACAGAAGAAATTCTGATTTGATTAAGATATTGCTTCCAGACCTAATGTTCCTTTAGCAAATCATGCCTACATCCATGATTGGAAATAAACTGCATGTTATCTAAGCATAAAGAAGCCACATGATTTGGAACTATTCTACAGAAGTAACATTTAGTGTAATTACAGTACATTTAGATTAATTATAGTGCTGGTTCCGGGCGCCACCATAGTTAAGGTCGTATCAGCATTTGCGTTATTAACCCTGTGCGGAGGAAGTTTGTCCTCTGGCTGTATATGTTTTCCTCTGGAAACTACTTGCATTCTCTATATGGCTAGAGGACCATTGAACGGCCTTTCTACTTTCAAGGTAACTTTGAAAAGATACGATTTCAGAGGAATGATTCTTGTTCAGATTGCTGTTTCTGTGTAGAATCTCAAAATCGGCAGAGATTAATTTTCCAAAAGTGAAAGTGGTCCAAATGTTTAGTTAGGAAATGGACTCACTAGCAAATGCTCGCGCCTCCCTTTCGGAGGCTTTGTAACATTGACCACAAAGTACAAAGTGGCTGATACTTAACCACCGTGTCCAGGATTTACCTATCCAACCTGGGTTGGGCTTCATTCAAAGTGACCTCCTCGGGAGGCACCGCCTCAGTCCCACAAAGCTGCCAAACAAGGTTGGTGACAGTGTGCAGTTTCGTTCTTTCTGAATATCATCATAAGCCTCAGATTTTCATCTCTTGATAGCATCAGTGATTTTTTTTTTCCTGAAACAACCAAAAGTAATCTGGAGCCAGATTTGGCAAGTAAGGAGGCTGATAAGGTCGAATACACATTTTACTAAAAAATGAGCTGTGGCTCTAAAATAATGAGCTTCATTTTCATGCACGGTTCATAACTAGAGCTGAAGGTAATTCCCTCAGAGGAATTCTAAACTTTGTTGAGCAGTGCGTGTCTCCTTGAAGACCGCGTATAGTTCCCTTTTTGCGTTGCTTCGAAGGTCCGGGTCTTCGTTTGAATGTCAAATGTCTGCTAGCTTGTTATGTGAAGAGTCTCATTATTTGATGGTCCTATGTCATATAAATAAAAGGTTTCTTCACAAGTCTAAGTGATCGACTTTAATGGCACTAAAAAGTGTTCTGACCTGTTTTACATGTTAAAAAATTTCCCCAAATCTATCTTTCTGTAAATGAATATAAATATTCTTCAAAATATTTGTCATAATAGCTAGCATCTTACTGCTGAATGCTTATCATGAATCAAGGAGTGTGTTTTCTATGCTTTAACTCATTCACCTGTGATTTTTAAAAAGGTTTTATTTTTATTTACAGTTTATTTATTTTTGAGATAGAGTGTGCCAGCATGCGAGTGGGGGAGGGCCAGTGAGAGAGAGAGAGAGAGAGAGAGAGAGAGAGAATCCTAAGCAGTCCCCGTGCTGTCAGCTCAGAACCTGACACAGCGCTCAATCTCATGAACCGTGAGATCATGACCTGAGCTGAAATCAAGAGTCGGACACTTAAATGACTGAGCCACCCCCAGGCTCCCCTAAAAGATTTTATTTTTTAAACTAATCACTACACACAACATGGGGCTCGAACCCATAATCCCAAGATCAAGAGTCATACACTCTGCTGACTGAGCCAGTCAGGTGTCCCACCCTTGATTTTTTTTAACGAACTTTAGGCAGCGGTCTTTTCAAATGGTGCCAATTACATTTACAGGGTAAATGACTTGGTTTGATTTTTATTTTCCCCTTCTGTTTTGCCCTGCTAGCCTCTCTTTTACCTTTTCCTGGTAGGGGCGTGCAGGGGAGAAGCTCTTATCAGGAAGGACTGATGCCACAAATCCGGACTGAAATCAGTGAGGTTCCGAGCTCTGAGACAGGGCTCTCCCTGCTTACCATGCTGCGTGTTTGAAGCCAGAAGCCAGAGGCTTGGGTGTTGTTCCCCACACAGCTCTCATTTACAGACCTATATATAGCTCCTCTGTCACCAAGCTGGGTTCCCAATACCCATCTTCCCCTTTTCGACGGGGGGAATATTTAGAAGAAATAATAGAGAGCACATATGTTCTCATGGCTGTCTCCAAACATGTAAAAAAAGAAATGGAAAAAGACGTGCCAAACAAAACCACCTCTCGGTAATAACACTGTAATGTAAAAATTACAGCCTGGAATTCTTGGAAGTGGCTCCATCCACCCCCCTCCCCCCCACCACCTCGGAGAGACCGGCACCGGCTCTTTAGTTTTACTCAGCTGAGGGGAACTTATTTACCAGCGCCAAATGCATTAATTTAGTCCAAGGGAGGAAAATAGCAATGGACGCCATTCAGCTTTCTGATGACTGGGTATGGCCATTTTCTGAAGTACTGACTTCATTTAGAGGAAACCCATTAACAGACACCAGGGATCCCAGGCACTCGTGGGCCAGGGAGCCACCCCTTGAATGCCCTGGGCTTCTGTTCTCGGTGCGCTACAGAAGGCCAAGTGGGAATGACCGCTGACGTTTCCACTCCAAGAAGACAGGTTCAGCCCTGTCATTTTTTAGGTAACGTGGGGGAAGCCGGTTTGGCAGTTTGAGTTGGTCTTTTCTAGCTGAGTGTGTGGAACAATGACTGCTCTCTAGAATTGTGGAACAAATCTCTACTCCCTCATCACATAGATTGCTTGGCTCAGGGAAGGGCCAACCGAGCCTGCGGTGCGGCACGTGAGGTACTCGGCCCAGCACGGCGCTTACGTGGCACCAGAGACTGAGCGATGGAGGTAAATAATAGCGAATGTGGCATTTGTGAAACATCAAAAACGAATGTAACAGAATCCATGATGAATTAAAAGATCTAATTAAAAAAATTTTTTTTAATGTCTATTCATTTTTGAGGCGAGAGAGACAGGATGTGAGGGGAGGGGAGAGAGAGAGAGAAGGAGACACAGAATCCGAAGCAGGCTCCAGGGTCCGAGCTGTCAGCCCAGAGCCCGCTGTGGGGCTCGAGCCCATGAACCGTGAGATCATGACCTGAGCCGAAGTCGGACGCTTCACCGACTGAGCCACCCAGGCGCCCTAGAAAGATCTAACTTGAAAATAAAGCCAGGATCAGTAACAGTGCTGTTCTGAGCAACGTTGGAGCCCAGGGTGAAAGGAAAAAAGCATCTTGCATTCGTTTTAATTAAAAAAAAAAAAAAACAAAAACAGTGCCCTACAATTGCATTTATCTTGATGACTGAGTTTTTTGAACACCTGCTGCTCCCCTGAAAGCCCAACTCTACTGCCATGTCTCTGGAGTTTTCCCTGGTTCCTCTGTCTCCCCCTCCACTGGCTTCTGTGTCAGAAAGTACAGATCTCCTGACAGCATTTGGTGGCGTCCAATTATTTGTCTGGGGTTTCTGCCTCCTTCAGAATAGAATGGCTTCCTTGAGGATAAAGACCACGATGCCGGCCAGACATTCAGTACGTCCACAAAAAAATATTCGCTGGTTGTTAGAAACCAGAAATGAGTGAACGGATGTGTCACGTGAATAAGGGAAAATAACGTTTTGAGTCTTTTAGTGCTTTATTAGTGGGGTTGCCATTTCCCAGTCATTCCTAATGATAACCTTGGCCCGATCGGGACCCTCTCTTGGGGAGACCCAAGCACCATGGAGAGAACCCTCCTTCAGGAGGATCGCCCAGGGGGAGGGGTGTGTGAGGCAGGAAATAGTCGAGTCGGCCGCTGGAACTGGTCCCGGCACCGATCTCCTTTCACTCCTTTCACGGCCCGCGGACAAGGCAACCAGGAGTCAGTGCGGGCTCAGCAAAGCCTCGGAGCCAAGGGGTTCGCCAAATCCGATCCGTGCTTCGGGAAGCGCCCCCACCCTAACCCCCGTGGCTTTCTTCTGGGGCCTGGTCCCTCAGCCTGGCTCTGCCTCAGGGTAGGGGCGGGGGTGCCTGGGCCCCGCCTTGGCCCCACAGAACTCGGCTGCTGCCAGAGGGTTGGGGGGGGGGTGGGTGGGGCCCGTGCAATATACACAGATGACACTTAGGAACACAGCCTCGGGCCTCTGTGCAGATGACCTATGTGGCCCTATCTGGCCTGCTGTGCTCCTTTCTTTGAATTGCCCTTAACCGAAACCGTTTACCTTAGGGCAGCCTACTAAAAGAAAGAAACAAAAAGGAAAGCCTGAGAGGGAGGCAAGTTATACAATATTCATGATCGCTTCAAATCAGAGACGCAAACGCCAGTATTGACATGGCCCCTTGCATGTGGAGCCCCTGTAGGACATTGGGAAATGATTGGACCTCCATATGGGGACAGTGGTAACGAAAGCGAGGGGTTCCCCAGCCCCTGCCATCGTTACTGTCGTAGCAGTAGAAGACGACAGAGTGGTGCCGGCGCGTGGCCACGTGGCTGTGCCTACCCGATGTCGAATGACCGGTCTGTCTGATTTCCTTTTGAACCACACTGAATCACTTGGCAGTTTGCTCTGGCATCATGGAGACGCAGCCTGTGCTGTCCTGGGAGCTGTGAATTGATTTAGTGTTAAGAAGCCACGGCTGAAGGGTGAGTAAGTCATGCGACGCTACAGTACGCACCCACCCACGGCAGAACAGAGACTCTGCCGCTCGGGGTCTTGCCAAGATGCTCGGGAGAGCCGCACCTTCCGCGTCTCCTCTTGGCCCCCTGTGTCCTGTGAGCAATCTCAGAAAGATCCCAAACCTCACTCACCTCCAGAGCCCTGTCCCGTCATGTAAGGTGTTGGGAAAACAGTGGCCCTGGCTGTGCCACCCTCCCTGCCCCAAGCCCTACAGCAACTCCGGCTACAGACAGACCTAGGCCGACTCAACCACTGAAGGAAAACAAACCTGATATTCCCGAGACTAGCAGATGTCTCTCTTCTTCCCGCCCTTCCATTCCCTCTTTCTCCTCCTTTCCTCCCTCCTGTCCCCACCTGTCGTGAGGGGCTGGATGCCAGGCCCTGAGCCAGGCGCCAAGGGGAGGGGACTCGGTGCCTGTTTTCACGGTGAGAATGTTCTAGTCCGAGCGGGCAGATGTGCAGAAATGAGCACAGACGGAAAGGGTCTCACGTGCGATTGCAGTGAGTGATTTGAAGAATGAGAATAGGACGATGTGACACAGCCAGGGAAGTGGACGAGCCTGACTTGAGCCTGGGTGGTCTGAGAAGGGCCTGTCTCAGCAGCCGCCTGAGTGAGGAGGGGAAGTGAGCGTCTCCGGGAAGCTTCTCCAGGAGGTAGCCACGCAATTACAAAAGGCCCCGAGGCAGGGACATGCTTGGCTCGTTCGAGGAACAAAATGCGCCTTGTCAAGGATGGTAACCTCACAGTGGATGGGGTCAGGGAGGTAGGCAACGACCAGATCAGTGGGTGCTTCAAAGGCTGAGATAAGCGATTTGAATTTTATTCTACCTGCAGTGGGAAGGCATGGGAGGGGGGGAGGTGGAGGCAGGAGGGACCGTGTGATCTGACTCATGGGTTAAAAGGGCGCACTGGCTGCTGGGCAGTGGCCACGCGGTGCGGAGGGGAGCAAGGAGGCAGGGGAGGCCGGCCGTAGAGGCGGGCGAGAGGCGATGGTGGGAGGGGGCGAGAGGGGAACGGTTACAAGTCGGATGTGTACGTGGGGGCGAAGGCTGATGAAAGGGAGGAATCGGGCAGGCCCTCCCAAGTTTAGTATCCAGTGCCAGCCGGATGGTGGCTCCGTCATTTATTATGCGTTGTGTTCGTGTCACTAGAGAGTTTGCGGAGATGGTTTTTCCAAATCAAAGGGCTAGTCTTTGCCTAACAACCACTGAGGTTGTATCTTTGGATGGACAAGAGTAAAATAGGACGGAACTGTTTGCAGCCCACAGAGGGTTACCTTTTCCTTCCCATCGCACATACTCATTCGTGGGCTCTGGGGCGTCTTGGGACCGAATTTCAGCCTGGGCCATTTTCCCGACGAGACAGTGAGCCAAGTGAGGGTACACAAGGCACTCTTTCCTCCAGCTGCTTCTGGTGTCGGTGTGAATGTCTGGCACATGGCAGGGGTTTGGTAAATGCTTGGTGAAAGGAAGGAAGGAACGACGACTGCCCCTGTCTTTAGAACTTGTCTACCTTTCGTTTGCAAGGGTTATCATGGACATGAAGCGGAGATGCACAGGGTAAGGGAATCTCTGCAGAGTGGGAAGGAAATGTCAGTATGCCCAGAAGGGGACCATGTGGTCGAAAACAGCAAACACGCTGTACATAATTTCTCCCTCACCGTGGAAGGATTCGATAAATCTACGGTGGCACTTGCTTGTCTGACAATATCATGATGCTTGAGACTAAATTTCAACTCTAGTTGATCATTTGAATCCAGTCGCAGGTACATTTTAAATGTATATTTTGTTCATGTCTGAGACCCTTAGGATGACAGATCTATGGCCACAAGACCATATTCAGTGACTGATAAAGAAATTGCTAAGAAAGGGAAGTCCGTTGATGCGACAGAGGCAGTGGACTTTCTGGAAGAAAGCTCTTTTTCTCCAAAGCATTTGGTAGTTCCTTCTTGATTAAAGAGAAGAGCATCAACATTATTCAACACGCTCTTTTGGAGGCATGTTGGTGCGGTCTCACCCGCCTTTTCTCGCCCAACTTCTACTCTGCCATTTGATACGGTTTTCGCATTCCTAATTACTTATTCTTCTTTCCTTCACTCCTCTTCTGTGCCTTTCCTCTTGCTCTTCCAATGCTCAGGAACACTGCTCCCTCACCCTCTCTATCTCCACTAACCCAATTATCCTTCAGTGTTCAGCTGAAGTACAACCTCTTCCAAGCAGCCTTCCTGGATTTCCCGAGGCCGAGTGTACACTCTTCCTGGGTGTTTCCTCTGGCTTATGTTATGGTTTTTTTTTTTTTGTTTGTTTGTTTATGGCTGCCTCACAGAACTACACCATATCTATCTTCCACAGTCCCTGGAGAGTGCATTCCACAAAGTAAGGTTCGATAGAGACTATTGAATGGCTAAGTGGAATTGCAAGAAAATCATGATCGTTTTTCTCACCCTCTTCTTCTGCATCGGAAGGAGGATATGTGAAGAGTTGGCTGCTCTGTGCTGTGCTGTTTACAGCAGGTCAGAACAGTTGCAGGATCTGATACATACCATGTAATTGAAGTGACGAGGAAAGAGCATGGATGTTTGTCATCGGTAGAATCATGGACATGCGGGGGAAAATTATTTCTTGGTGCTCGGAAGAGCATTGTGTAATTCATCTCTAGTTTATATATATATGAGAAGAACAGATTCTGTATCACCTGTATTTTATTTTCTTAGGTTGTAAAAACTGGCTTCTTTCAACCGCTTGATTCAATCTTCCCCCAAGGGCATCGGCAGCAAAAATTTATGAATATTTTTTATTAGTGATGATTTGGTTTTTATTCATAGGAAACAGAGCTAGAAAAATTTTAAGGTCATTAGCCATAAGAATTTTAAATACATAGTCGTTTGAGTACGTTAGTTTTAGCTTTTAGGTTCTCTGCTATCTTTAGCTTTTTCCATTTAAAGTTAATAACGATAAAAATAAATCTCATATTTATTAGCTTTTTTCATCCTAAGGTGTTTAACAAACCTTAGGAGTGCAAATATAATGTAGTAAATCCATATGCTTGCTCCTAGGTTTATGGCCCTGAGTGCACTTGATTACAATTAGTTCTATTTCATTAAAATGGCCCACAGTGCACAGAAGAATTGAGTCCAAAGTTACTGGAAAAGTGTTTGCAGAAACCCTTGTCAACCCAGTTAACATGTCTCTCAAGATAGCATGTTAACACAGAACCTCCATATTTTTAAACTCCCAAAATATTTATCTTTAGTCCTCTTCTCCCTTATTTCACAACCATTTGTCACATAACAACGGTGTTGGATTCCGAACTCAGCCCTGGGGACAGAAAGGTCAACAAGGCTGTCTGAACTATGTGTAAGTAGATATGGATGTGTATAGATAGCAATAAGGTAGGTTGTATGTATATAGTAATAAGGTGGTAGGTATACACACATACGTATATGGGTATAAAGTATGTCTAAAAGCATACGTCAGAAGTACATTGCCAGGTGTGTGCATGCCCTACGCCTCTGTTCACAGAAAGTTTACTGTCTGCTCTAAGCACTGTGCCCAATGGTTTATACACAGTATCTCATTTAACATTTGCCGCAACTCCCTGAACTACTATTATCCCCATTTCATGGATAAGAAACCCAAGACTCAAAAGTACGATGCCGATTTGCCCAAGTTTACCTCCTAAAGGTGGTGTGGTCGGGGTTCAGACCCAACGTGTCTAACTTCCAAACTCCTGTTCTTTGCTAGTATATATTTGAAGTGTCTCTTGTTTAACCTTATACTAACTTTGTCTGCGACATTAAGATTCAGGGTCAAAGAGAAAAGAATGCAAAGTATGAAATTGGTCGCGTGAGTATGGATACCGAGGATCTGTTTGTTTACTCGATACATGCTTTGGGAGTAAAAAGTCAGCGTTCAGACTCTGGCGCCTGGTCCATACTTGATTCAGAGCATGAAATACAGCATTTCAGTGACAGCTGCATTCCCCCTCTTCTAGCTGAAGACCCCCTTCTTGAATTACTTTAGGGTGCGGCCGTTTAGCTATCGTGGTGGCAGAGGAGGAGCTTCCAGACTCACGATGTGTTCAAATGCCAGATGTGCCACCAAGGTAGTCTGTGAGGCCCCCATCCTTAAGAATGTCCACGTGGTGAAAACCATCTGTCCTGAAGAGCTGAGCCATTGACCTTGTGTCGAGATCTCAGACAGTGTTATGATTTTGCAAAACACGCACAAGTCTCGAGTTAATTTCACCTGAGGCCAGACCCTACTTTGGAGCTCTTTAGAAAAAAGGTGTTGGGGCACCAGGGTGGCTTAGTCGGTTGAGCGTCCGACTTTAGCTCGGGTCATGATCTTGCGGTTTCTGAGTTCAAGCCCCGCGTTGGGCTCTGTGCTGACGGCTCAGAGCCTGGAGCTTGCTTTGGACTCTTGTCTCCCTCTCTCTCTGCCCCTCCCCCACTTATGCGTGCACGCACGCACGCGCGCTCTCTCTCTCTCCCCCTGTCTCTGTCAAAAATAAATAAAACATTAAAAAAATTTAGAAGCAAGGTGTCTCTGCAGCCCCTTACTCTACCTTCTGCTCCCTCTCAGGCACTCAGTAGTTTTGGCCTTGTAGCATTTCTTACGATTGCAGCTCATTTCGTGCATGTCGTCGTTTGTTTACTGCCTGTCTCCCTGCTAGATCATGAACTCCAGGGGAACAGGGACCGGGTCTGTCGCTCAGTGCTGCACCTTACCTGCAATGCTTAACACCCTGTGGCTGGCAAGTAGTTAGCACCCGATTAATATTTATTGAGGCACGAATAAATGACTGGAATCTGATAGAAGACCAGACACCTGCAGCCACGTGGTGAATTTAGTCTTGATTTATGCCACAGAGATTCCCCTTCTCAGTTTTTAAGCACAGCCCTAGTTCCATACCTCTTCCATGGCCTAATAGCTCTGGGGGTTTGATGTGACGGAGGGCAGGTCTGTTTGCTTGGTGATTACAAGAGACAGATACAATATTTACTAGCCTTAGCAACTCCTGAGCAAATGTGGTCCCTGGAGAAGGACACACCATAATAAAGCAGGGAAACCCAGCCGTTATCTCGAAGAGGAGCTACCCAGGCATCAAGGCCGTGACTCACGATCCTGTGGTCAGGAGCGCTGGAGTCTTCAAGGATAATTTATGGCGACACTGATGAGACACAGTTCCTTTAAATACTGTACCTGCCGAACTACTGTGGAGTGAAGAAGTCAGCTCATGGCTGGGCAGAGACCTCGTTGACCCCTTGTCACTCTCCGACACACCGTCGTCTCAAGTGTTTGCTCTATAGTGCTCGAGTCCTAAAGTGACCCAGGAGAGATGAGCTGATCACGGCTGCTTCACGCGCAGAGGATTTGGTTTCTGCAAGCGGAGCACACATTCATCTTTACCCAGCCCATTGTTCTTTGATTGGTTAAATGATGCTCTAAATGGAGGACTGTGATAGCACAAAATAAATGTTTTATACAGTGCTAGAAAAAGCTTTAGGGGAAAATTTTAGCGAAAGAACAGATTCTTTCTTGTTTCTATAGAAACCAGTAGCGATCAGGAGGAGAGAGGTGTTCTTTCAAGTGTACACAGTAGTAAGGCCAGCTTGGCAGTCCCCTGCACGCTGGAGGGCTGCTGTGAAAGACCCACTAGCTGGGGAGCGCCTCTGTTTGTGTCCCTTTGATCTCATGGGGAGTGGGGGACATCTTGCCGGAAACCCCCGCTCCCTCACGGGCCGAGGAGGGCTGCAGTCCACAGTCGCCCGGCATCGTAGAACCAGAAAGGCTCGTAACAGGAATCTCTTGTTGAAAGAGGAAGAAAAAGATAAACATAAGGAAAGCCCTAATATCAGCTGTCAACAGGCCTTTGAACTGCTGCTTACCATGGAGCAGAAAATGTCCTGGTCACGTCCTGACTAGATCAGTCATAAACTGGCCCAGGCAAGCATGTGAGCCATGGGATGGTGGGACAGTCTGGGGCCCTTCCAACTTGTCTGCTTCCGTGCGATCTCTTTCTTAATGAAATTAGAAGTAAATCTGTCCCTTTTAGTGGCATTTGTAAAGCTGTTACATTCTTGACAAGTGAATGTTGGGTGAGACTTAAATCAAATTCCAAGGCAAACACTTTTCTAAAGCCTGATCAATACTACAGCTTTAAAATGAAGTTTAGGTCAAATGTAACGAAAGGATGAAACAGGCGCGTTTTGCTTCAGTCTGACGTGTCCCAGAAGGTAAGAGGACTATCTAGTAACTGACAAAAGGGTTTTCCTTTTGCCTGACATTTACTTTGTATGTAAACAATCCAGTATATTGGCATGTCAGTGTATTAGTTGGTGGTCCAAAACATGATGCAAATTTAGAGAATATGTCTTTCTGCTCACAAAACACACTCTTGATCAACAGGAGAGCATTTATTGCAGTCTTGCCTTGCAGTTGGCAGAGCAGAATGAATCATTTTGAAATATAAACTTCCTCAGATCTAAAATATATCACGAGAAAACACAAGACAAGGGGAGTGGATTACGGAATAAAAGGGACGTAGTTAGTAGTCCATAGGTTATGAACGTCGACGATCATTCGTAAAATATTGGGACAAATGTAGAAGGCTGCATTGAGTGAGTGTGGCTTAAAAGCCGTGCAACTTCCTTGAAGCTGTACTGTCGAGGCAGGGAGGAGGAAGTGACCTCGTGCTGGCTGTGTGGCCTCAGGGAAGTCACCCCGCCACTCTGAACTTCAGTTTCCTTGGCTGTATAATGGTAGTAATACAGATAATGGTGATAGTGAGGAGGAGGAGGAGGAGGAGGAGGAGGAAGAGGGGGGAGGTCTCTGTTGTTGGGTTGCTGCGTGGCTTAAAGGAGAGCATTCTAGAAAGCTCTGCACGTAGGAGGTGCACAATGTGCGTCAC
Organism: Neofelis nebulosa; assembly: GCF_028018385.1. Lineage (NCBI taxonomy): Eukaryota > Metazoa > Chordata > Mammalia > Carnivora > Felidae > Neofelis > Neofelis nebulosa. The sequence continues at coordinate 122,137,178 of NC_080800.1, forward strand.
GTTCCTTTCCCCCTTCCCTAAAAGCAACCATGTTAGTACCGACCTAGCATTTCTCTTTCACCAGACTTTCCGCTGTCATCTGTCTGCTCTTAAAGGCGAACTCAAGTTTTGCTAAAAGATCCTTGGGCAGAACAGTAAACAAACTTCTCTAAGTCAGAAGCTTACATGGAATGAGAAATACCCCATATTTTCTAGACACATTTTAGTTCAGCTCCCTTTCCCCTGGGAGTAAAGTCGAGGTGTAAAATCCATCAAATCCTTCTATGGATTGCAGATGATGAGACCTTGGGATTTGCTATGCCAGACCCAAAACAAAGCTCTTCTGGAGAATTGTGGGGTTGGAGTTTGACTTTTGGGGTTGGAGTCAGAGTATCAGCCTCATCTGACATTAGCATTCAGAAGCTCTTCCTGTTCTTGGATAAGTCTTGGTTGCGTAGCGCACACATAGTAGGAGCTCAATAAATATTTGTGGAATGAATAAATGACAGTATTTTGAAATAAAATGAAAAGTGTAATGCTTACCAAACAGATCTCAATACATTTGTTTCAGCGATTTTTTTTCCCCTCCCGTACAGTCATGTGTCCTATTGGCCCATGCGCAATGTATGAAAAGGGGATAGCTGTAGGTAAAAATGGGAAGAGCCCTGGTTTTCATTTCACTGGCCTTATTGATGTATATACCAGTGTCTCCTACCGATGTAATTGATTGTATTCGTGTCTGACTTAATTTTGACTGGATCAGGATGCAGACTCAGTCTAACTTCTACCAACCCCAAATGACCAGCCTTTCTTTGTGGTGGTCTATAATCTCCAAACAGCCATTATCAAATAAAAAATGTATGGTCTCCCACTTCTGGAGGCTAGAAGTTGGAAATCGAGATGCTGGCATGGCCGTGCTTCTGCTCAAGGCACGAGGGAGACCTCTAGATGCGTCACTCCAATCCTCTCTCACATGACCAACTTCTTCGTGTATCTTCACATGGGTTTCCCTCTGTGCCTGCCTCTCTGTGTCTAAATTTCTTCTTTTTGTAAGGACACCAGTCACACTGCATTACGGTCCACCCTGATGATATCATCTTAACCTGACTGCCTCTGTAAAGGTCCTGTTTCCAAATAAGGTCACATTGTGAGATAGTGGGAGTTAGGACTCCAGCATATCTTTTTGGGGGAGACCCAATGAACCCATAAGGACCTGTCATCTCAAAAGCTTGCCATTTGCAGCTGTGCCTCTAACACTCATGGTCTAGATGGAGCCTTAGCCCCCGAAAGCAACTCCAATCTTTGGACGTGCTTGCTAGGCAAGCCTGTGGACTCTTTAATTGTTGACCAGGCCCCACTGTTAGACCCTAACTGTGGATCTTTAAGGATGGACATGACCACCATATCTGGTCAGTTACAGCAGCATTGCTTTCCAAATATTCTGGAACTCGAATTTGTCACTAATTTACCCCGGCCTGCCCTCCACCCCCCTCCTCCCACCCTACAGTTAGCCCAGTTTGGTAAGCTTAACTGGATCTGAATGATATAAAGAAAATTTAAACTGCTGGGCAAATTAAATTTAAATGGGAAACCAGATGGCAAAGCTGTCTTGGATTATAAAGTAAAAGGTAGTATTGATTAAAGAGAGGATTTCTAAAAGTCTTGCAGCTACACTGTGCTCCAAGGGGTGAGGCTGCTAACTGAAATCCTCCTAGGTAAACAATGCCAGTTAAAAAAAGAAAAGGCATTGAATTCATTTGCTCAGAAGCAGGCATTCACAATGCAGCATTATCATTTTAAAACTACTTCATCTTTCTGGGAAGTTTGAGAAGGTTCATTATCCTAAGGACAGATGGACGGACACCTGGTAAAGTATTTATGTTCCAATCTAAGGATCAGCTCAGGATCAGAGGGCCAGTGGTGGTAGGACTAATATTTCTGGGTTCATCTACGTGTAGGAAGCTCTTTCTAGAAATTATGAAAAAAATTATCCTGGGGCATTAGTAATTATTTTGATTAAAAATTGATAGGGACCTTATGGGGCGCCTGGGTGGCTCAGTCGGTTAAGCGGCCGACTTCGGCTCAGGTCACGATCTCGCGGTCCGTGAGTTCGAGCCCCACGTCGGGCTCTGTGCTGACAGCTCAGAGCCTGGAGCCTGTTTCAGATTCTGTGTCTCCCTCTCTCTCTGCCCCTCCCCTGTTCATGCTCTGTCTCTCTCTGTCTCAAAAATAAATAAACGTTAAAAAAAAATTTAAAAAAAAATTGATAGGGACCTTCAAAGGACATTATCAAGAAATTGAAAAGACATCCCATAGAATGGGAGAAAATATTTGCAAATCGTATATCTGATAAGGTACTAGTTTCTGGACTCGATCAAGAACTGATACAACTCAATAGTCAAAAGAGTAATGGCCCAATTAAAAATGAGCAAAAGCTCTGAGTAGACATTTTTCCAAAGAAGATACATAAAAGATCGACAAACACATGAAAAGATGTTCAACACCCTAAGCCATCAGGAAAATGGAATCAAAACCACAATGAGATACCACTTTACGCCTTCTAGGATGGCTATGCTCAAAAAAATAGACAATGGTGTTGGTAAGGATGTAGAGACATTGGAATCCTTATATTTTCATGGCGATGGAAGATGGGGTGGCCACTGTGGAGAACAGTTCGGTGGTTCCTCAAAAAGTTAAACATACAGGTACCATACGACTGAGCACTTCCACTCTTAAGCGTATATCCATGAGAACTGAACATACGCATCCACACAAAATTTATCCATAATAGCCCCCAAATGGAAACAATGCAAATGTCCATCGGCTGATGAATGGGTATACGATGTACGGTCATCTCTACAGTGGGCTATTAGCTGCAACAAGGAATGAAGTAAGTAATGATACATATGCTACAACTTGGATGAACCTTGAAAGTATTCTGCTCGGTGAAAGAGTGCAGCTCCAAAGGGTCATATATTATACAACTTCATTTGTATAAAATAAGCAGAATAGGTTAAATCCATAGAGTGGTTGCCAGGCACTGTGGGGCAGGGGACAGGATGGTACGTTTCTGTGAATATACAAGAACCACTGAGGTGTGTACTTTATTATTTTTTTTTAATGTTCATTTTTGAGAGAGAGAGAGAGCGAGAGAGAGCGCGCATAAGTGGGGGAGGGGCAGAGAGAGAGAGGGAGACACAGAATCCAAAGCAGGCTCCGGGCCCTGAGCTGTCAGCACAGGGCCCGACTCGGGACTCGAACTCGTGAACTGTGAGATCATGACCTGAGCTGAAGTTAGATGCTTAACTGACTGAGCCACCCAGGGGCCCCACGCGGTGTATACTTTAAAACGGTGAATTGTATGTCTATGAATTATGTGTCAGGAAAGCTGTGACGAAAAAGTTGCGCTCGCCAGCTTTAACATTCATTGATGATTCATTGGAACAGTGACTAGATCCACTGTTTACCACCTGGCCCAACAAAATGTCTATCGGGGAGGAGTATTTTATCACTGGCATTTAGAATTGCTGCTGTGTGGTGATAGTAAATAGCAGACAGCCTTAAAAAATGGTTAGGGAAGTTACATCGGAATACATTAATTAGGTAAGGATCACCAAGCTTCTGGAAACAAATAGAAAGCTTTCAGGGTTGGGCCAGGGAGCAGTGGCAGTCGATAGCCAGTGGTTTGCTGGCCTTCCAGTTGGAAGATCGGCCCATTTAGTGTCCTTCAAGCCACTGGGACCCTGATCCCCAGCACCTCCACTAGAGGGGGAGCAAGGCAGATGAGGGAGACCCACCATGAGCGCAGTGAGTTATTTGCCCCGGGGGAAATTCTATAGGAACTGGAAAGTCCGGGCTAGCGTATAGTTTCTTATGTGTGTCTGTGAACTGCAAGTCGATCGTAACCTGTGCTCTTTAAAATGGTGACAGAGACAAAAATTTTGTCCTCAGGAATAGCAGAGAAAAATTAAAGTTGGCAATAAAGTTAGCATCCGTATCAGTTGAACATCGGGATTATTTTGAATTGCATTAAAAAAATGCACGTGGGGAGGAAGGCTGACTTCGATGTGAACAGCTGTTAAAAACCAACAGCACATTTAAGGTTAACATCTCTCTTACTTCCACACATGGAGACCTTTAGTGTTTTCTTGCAGTCCTGGAAACAAGTTCAAGTCAAATAAGACAGGGATTTGCAGTTTTATCCTCTGGAAAGGGACGCTAAAGGTTAGGAAAAGTGGAACACCCTGTATATTTGAGGCGAAAGAAAAATCATAATTTAGCAATAGAATTAGTATTAGCCGTTGCGTTCCGATCTGACAACTGAAACTAAGAATGTGTGGCGAATGTGCATCTGTGAGACTCCAAACGAAAAGCTTAGAGCTTTCTCACCCTTAGCGTTGTGTACTCTGCCTTGATAAGGAGGAGACAAAGAATAAGCCACCAGTGTTTAAGAGAATAAATATAGAGGTTATATCAGAGGGATGGTGGAGATGTAGCCCAATCTATGTTTCTCACAGCAGCATCGGGGTTTATGACGACCTGAATCATCCAAAGAAAGAGTAAATAGTGTTCAGTAAGGATTCAGTTGACAACTGGATTTTATCATTGTCTGAGGCCTGAAAATTGGTAACCCGTGTCTGTAAGCGCACTGGTGGTTCCCAAAAATATTCAGTGATCCGCACTGGCTCGTTCATTCTCGACAACATATTGTCAGGCCTCCCCAATATATGAGCTGATTTTCTGATATGGAGATTACTCGTGGCCCTCCTGCCCTGGTGACAAAGGGGAGGGTTGGGGCTTTGTGAAGGGATCTGACTGAACAGCCCTATAAGTGTTGGTGTTGACAAAGCCAAAGTTAGTGGATTCTTCATTATGATTCATGGCCCCTTGTAGGCAGCGGCACAACAGACTGAGCCATAACCACAGCTCTGGGTCTGGTTTGCTTTGATCCCAGTCAGTGACCTGGAAATCTCTCTTAATAATAGGAGCGCACAGATTCATTCTGTAGCGCGGCAACTTGTTTATTCTTGTTTGGGTCAAACTGCTCACGGATGGGGATGTGACTGACGACGTGCAGTAGGCTTCAGGGAGATGACTGATTAATCTGGTGCTTAGGTGGCTTCGGTGTTAGCCTTGTACCCGCTTGCTGATATGTCTAATAGTAACGACTGCCGTTTACTGGTGCTGGACCATGCCTTTCATTTACCTCGTCGCCGCGTAATCCTCAGCCGACAGCTGAGAGGTGCCCATTATGATTTCCGTTTTGGAGATGACAAAACTCAGAGTCTGAGGAGCGCTTGCAGCTGGTACCGCGACCTGCCCCCGTTGGGAGATTGTGCGAGTTCGTGAATATACGCGTAGTGCTGGTGAGCACGTGCGCGCGCCTGGTGGCTGAGCACGGTGCCTGGGACAGGAGGAGGACAGGAGAAGCCCTCAGTAAATGAAAGCCATCCTTCTTTTGTCTTGCACGGCACTGAGTATTTTGCCGGCGCCTAACAGGTTCGATAGATAGTAGTTCGATTGAATTAAAATCTTGCTAACTAGATTTTGCAAGTTGGCTTTCCTTCTGTAATTAGCTTTCTGACAATTTGGGTGGTAATTGGTTGATGGAAAGAATAATTAATAATAAAGGCTGTTTATTTGTGGGGTAAGCATTTATCATAGTTTTCACTGCTTTCCGTCAGCATTTAATTCACGAAAAGGCTCATAAGTTAACTGCAGAGAAATTATATTACTAAATATTGAATAGTAATTACAATATATGATATGTTTTCCCTTTAATTAGCAAATAGGCTGTTCATTATGTTTTAGATAATTGTGACATATCATTTGATTTTATTTCTTTATCGTTTGTGGCAGGTGATTACATTTCCACAGGGTATAATTTTTTATCACATTATTTTGAAATTTGATTGCAAGATTATGCAGTACAGAATTCAGTGTATTCAAATCACCGTGAATTCTCTCACATTCTCTGCTCCTGGAAAATCGGCACTTCTTTTTCCCTCCTGCGTGAGCATGATACGTAAGAATTCGTTATTAGCGAGCGCCTGTAATTGTGTAAATCTCTCTAAATGCCCCTGATCAGAGACCTCGGACCTCGAACTTGGGAACTTCTACTGGTTTCCCGTCACAACAGTCATCTCTTTGAAAATCTCTTTTGCTAATAAAGGCACATAACATATATATGTAAACAACAATATAAAATGACATATAATAATGCAATCGATAGGTAAGCATTGATGACATTATAATATCTAACAACATTATAATGAATAAAAATGAAAGTAAATGCAGATTTTATGTACGAGTGTCTCCAGGCCCTGAGGGAGCTCAGGAGCACGGTAGTGATGGCTGCTGGCTTTCCTCTCCCCTGTCTTTGAGTAATTGGGCTGATAATGCCCCTCATTGCCCTGCTCCAGGATTGACACTGCGAGTTTAGCTATGACAGGAAATCAGTAACGGTGTGTGTGTTGCCTGAATACATTCAGACCTCCCTGCCTCTGCTTTGATAATGTTATTTATGATGAAGGCGAGATCACAGGCTGCACAAATTACGGTTATCGCCGTATTCAGGCATCAGCGGATAAGGCATCCAGATGCCTGGTCACAATTTGTCTTATTAACTTGATTGTCTGATTTCCTACAAGTTCTGCAATGTCTACATGGCAGCCTTTGCGGGGAAAGTTTCACAGAATTTGCACCGTTCTGCGCCAGGCAGCCACCTCGGTTTAAAATAAGATCCCATCAGGGGAAGGGGGCAGGGGCAACAATGATACGGTCTTACGAAGATTGTTGCGATACTAGATGCGAAGCGAAACTCTTGCGTTCCCTCGTTTCGTTTTGTTCCAAGGTGTTTAAATAATTCTGCTCAGTGCCATCAGGACGATGTCAGTACTTCAAGGGAATAACTTTCCTATTTAGATTTGGCCATGCAGTCTGTTTAACAGCTATTCCCTTTATAATGGCATGTTGCGGTTCCCAGCATTCCTTAGGGCATGCAGGGAGAATGGCATGGACCTCTTGAATAATTAATATGGTTTTCAGAGCAGTAGTCATGGAAACCCAAGCAGTGTCACATATTTGGATTATAAGAATTAGGCACATTTTGAATATTACATTGAACCCAAAGAGGTGGCCATTCCCCCAAAGACAAAAAGTGTTCTTCCCGATTCCCCCAGCTCAGTGAAATGAACACGGGTTTACTTATTTATTTATGTTCTAGGCCCCGCGTGAAACTAATCCACGCTTCATAAGAAAATTATTTTTCTATCTTTTGCGTCTGAATTGCTTAATTGGCTTCCTCTGCTCTATATTTGGTGTCTCTGTTTAATTGAGATGTTTTCGCATGCTGGCTTCTGTTTTCATACTTTACCCAGTGCTGTTCGTGGTCACAGGTTATTACTTTTTTATTAAAGACAAAATGTAGAACTTAATTTACAATAAAACAGCATAGACCGCTTGCTGTCTTGAGTATCTCTAAGGTGTCACATCCTATCTAATGCTACGAGGGTGGAGGATTTTCCAGAGGGTTTGATGGTTGCTCTAGACAGTGTTCCCAAGAAGTTCCTAGACCTGTTCTGTTAGACCAGTTGTATGGCTCTTTTATTTGTCTCAAAAAGTGTCTCTTCAGAATCAATATCGTCATTACCTTGGGGTGTGTGTGTGTGTGTGTGTGTAAGAAGTCAACCAGGCAATAGCAAAAAGCTATCATCCAGTCTTCAGGAAGAGTGTACGTGTAAAGAATAAGAATACGTGGAAGTTATTTATAGAGTGTAAACCCTCTGGTTTCATAAAGTGTGTTATGCTGTTATTTGCTCAGGTTTATTCCACAGACAACTGCACTAAGAGTCCCAAGCCTCCGCTTTCCTAGGAGTGACGAAGGAAGTGATTAGTAAGACCCTTACCAAAGATAAAGGAAAGCCAAGACCTCATTTTATTCCTACTACTGGTTTTCTGCCCGCTGTTTCAAATTGACTTCCTTGCAGAGACGTGTCCCCTCACGGAAGCCCCCGCGGGTTTTGACCGCCTCACTGTGTGCTCCCCCTTGCCAAGTACCCCTGGGTGGTGGGGTCCTCCTTGGCAGCCCCAGATTGCCCCCTTGCCTGACGTGGATCCTTCCTCTAGGACGAACACGCTCGGTTGGTCCTTTCTTCCCCCAAATGTGGTTACCGCAGTGCCACAGTGAGGCCCTGCCTACTTGTCACCTCTCAGCCCCTGCTACTGCTTTCGTTAGGATTCTGGCTGCGTGGCTGGCCGTCCATCTGGTGAGGAGTGGCAGCCCCCCGCTCTTCCTCTGGTCCCCCAGTGGGTGCGCTGTCCCGCTGCGCTTTCTTTTAGTCCTGTGTGGCACGTACTGTGGCTCTCGGCCTTTAATTCTTTCCGGTGAACTGACCCAGTCGGAAAATTCCGAATGCCTGTGATTCGAGGTGCTCTTTCTTCTTGGAAGTTCGCAGCCTGTGTTTATGAAGTCTGCCTGCCTGCAAGGGCCTGTTGACTTCCTCCCGGCCTGTGCTTCACCCCTGGGGCTGTCTCTTTGACGTTCCCCCAAGTCCTTTCCTCCCTTCTTTGTTTCATTGGCAATGGCTTTCCTCCCTCCCCCCCCCCCCCCCCCATCGCTTTTTCTAGCCTGTTCCTACTGGTCTTTCAAGGTTCAACTTCCTGGTCATCTCTTGCCCCCTTCATGGTCTCTGGGCCCTCCCACACTGAAGCAGACGTTCTGGGTGTAGACAGGCTTGCCTCCACCCCCCTGAAACTGCGAGGGGCTCCGGGGCGAGCAGCCCGTCTTCTTTATTTTTCCAGCTTCTGCCCTATGGACAGTGTCCAGCATGTAGGAGGTGCCCAATAAGCGTCCCTGGCAATGTTGGGGTCCGTTTCAAACTCTGTGAAGATTGTCAGGCTGCTTTGTTTTGTTGCCTCACGTGAGTTTTGCTACCTCTACTTGTGCCCCAACACGCCATGGGACACTCCAGGACGCCTCGTCACCCAGCTAGCGCCCCGCGGGGCAAAGATAGTTGAATGCGGACTGTGAAACATGCTGATTTCAAAAATTAAATCGCGTTGCAATTTCTCATGTAAGTGCGCACGTCTGGTGGAGGAAAAAGAAACGTGGAGCGTGTCCCGTGATATCGGGTCTGGCCTCTTAGGCAAATGTTTTAGAACGGTACCCTCCGCCCACCGCCCAGAAGCACCGCCGTCACCTTAATTACAGACACAGAGATCTCCCCCGGACAGGGGCTTTGGGAGTTCCACGGGGAAGGACACCTTGCCCCAGAGGCTCTGCGGTTGGCGTTACCGCAGTCGCCGATTTCGTTTCCCGGCCGGAGTCAGCTACACTTGAGCCGTGCCTGTGTTCGCTAAGCTGTTTTGAAGCGGGAGGCACCAGGGCTCTTGTGTCTGTGATCAGGAATGCAGCAGACAAAATCAAATAGTAATTTGAAATAGAAATGTTCTGTTGTGACAATTAAGCACCATTGTTAGCCTCCATATGCTGAACTGAAAACCCAAGTAGGTCTGTAATTGATGGCTGAAATGGCTGAATATAGCCTCCGTATTTGTTACCAGATTGCCTCCAATATATTTTGTCTGTAAATAACGTTGGGGTAGTACACACAGCTATATGGAGCGAAATTTTACCTGAGATGCATGCTCACAGTTTTCCCTGAGTTCAGTGCAAGGCCAAGCACAATTTAGTTCGGTGAATAACAGGCTTTTAACAGCAACATGTATATCATAGCCACACGTGTTCCGAAAAATAAACTGATTGTTGTCATTTGCCACAGTAAGGAGAGAGTTGTCTGTAGTAATATATTTAAATGATGCTATTAGTCATTTATGCCCCCAATGTAAATGCTGTTTCCTGTTTGTTTTAGTAAGTATAACAGTATAGCAAGAACCTCTTGATGCTCAGAGACCTAACTGGAACCCGGGCTAAATAAGATTAAAGAGCAATAACTGCTCGCAGCACGCGGCCACCAAGTTGAAATCGTCTTCTGTTTTGCGACGACCTGGAACGTCGGTCACGGACCTGCCGGCTGGGCTTTACGGCGCTCAGTCTGCAAGGTGGGCAAATGGACGTGAGGACACAGAAATCTTCTTCGAGGGTAAACGATCGCGAGGTGCGGGGAGTGGCGAGGAGAGGTGGCAGAATGTGGCGCTGGCAAGGGGAGGATGGGCAGGGGTTCCTTTGCGACACGTGGAACCACTTTCCTTTGGGTCCTGCGTGTCTCGCAGAGATTTTTAGGGGGAACGTGTGGCTTTTTATGTTCTCCATTGCTGAGGGAGGTCGTTGCCGTGTCCTCTGCCGCCACGTTGGCCTTTGCTCAGAGGCGTCTTTGTGCCCCGTGCCTCCTGTTTGCCAGATGGCCGTTGCCGGGTCTGAGTCGGTGAGGCTGGTGCTTATCAAATTCAACTCAGCTTCGAGGAGTCTCCGCTTCTAAGGGGCTTATCCTTGGAGGTGGCCCATCCACCTTATGTAAAAGAATCCCCAGGTACAAAATCCAGGTCGTGGCATATTTCTTTTGAGGTAAAAGTAGTTAAAATAAAATCAAAAGTAATTTTGTCCCATTCTTTACAATACTGGCGTAAGTCAAACAGACTCGCATGAAGGGCCCCCAGTTTTTTTTTTCCAAAGGAAACTATTGGAAGTTAGACACTTAGCAGAACGAATAAGCTCTATTAAAAAAAAAAAAAAAACCTCAAAATTAAACAACTTTCTTTTTTTTTTTTGTTTTAAAGTTATTTATTTATTTTGAGAGAGAGAATATGCAGGACAGGTAGAGAGAGAGAGAGAGAGAGAGAGAGAGAGAGAGAGAAATCTTAAGCAGTCTCCACGCTCAGCATGGGGCTTGATCGCACGACCCTGCGATCATGACCTGAGGCGAAATCAAGAGTCGGATGCTTAACCAGCCGAGCCACCCAGTTGCCCCCAACTTCACTTCTTAACATAAATTAAGAAAAACCAAGTTTATACTGCCATTAAAACTTTTTCTTTTTAAGTTTAATTTTTATATGTTTTCGACGTACAAAGAAGTTGCAAGAATCGTGCAAAGAATGCCCATATAACGTGTGACCCAGATTCCCCCAATGTTATCATTTTACCACATTTGCTTTTTTCTTCTTTGCCTGTATAACTATCTATATATCTATGTACTTTTTTCCTGAATTATTTGAAAGTATAGACTTGCTACTCCTTTTATCCCTAAATAGTTGAATGTATATTTGGTAAAAACAGTCTCTTACATAAACGCGGCATGTTATTCACGCTCAGGAAGTTGACCTTGGTATGACACCATATCTAATCTAGAGATATCCAGATTTTGCCAGTTGTCCCAATAATGTCCTTTATGGCAACGGAGGTTCGGCATTCAGCCTTTAGTCTCCTTTAATCTGGAAAATTTTCTCAGTCTGTCTTTGTTATTTCATGACCTTGATATTTTTGAAGATTATAGGCCATTTATTTTGCAGTGCATCCTTCATGTTGGGTTTGTCTGATGTTTTCCTGTGAGTAGATTCAGATTACATGCTATTGGCATCTCGATGCATCATATCAGAGAGCACATACTGTTGATTTGTCCAATTACTGGTGATGTTCTTTGATCACTAGGTGAAGGTAGTATCTGTCAACTTCCTTCCCTGTAAACTTAGTATTTTTCCTCTTTGTAATTAGTAAGTATCTCATGGGGAGATACTTTGAGACTGTGTAAATTATCTTGCTCCTCATCAGAGTTTCACCCGCAGCCCAAATGACAAATGGGCAAGAGCATGTGAGTAGACATTTCATCAGAGGGTTTTACAAATGAAAAGATGGTTAGCATCATTAGCCGTCAGGGAAATACACATTAAAACCACAATGAGATCGTACGTCACACCCACTGAGATGACTGTAATCAAAAAGACACACGATAACAAGTGTTGATGAGGAGGTAGAGAGATTGGAAACCTCGCACGTTGCTAGGTGGTAATACAAGATGGTGGAGCTGCTGTGAAAAAATGTTTGGAAGTTCCTCAAACAGTTAAACATAGAGTTACCATAGAGTACGACCCAAGAATTTCACTCCCAGGTATATATTCAAGAGAATTGAAAACACAGATCCACACACACTTGTACGTGAGTGTTCACAGCAGCATCATTTATTTATTTAAAACAATCTTTAAATTTTTAAATTGGACCATCAACAGAGACCCCGACTCGGGGCTCAAACTCATGAACTGCAAGATCATGGCCTGAGCCGAGATCAAGAGTCGGACGCTTAACCAACTGTGCCACCCAGGAGCCCTGCAGCATCATTTATAATAGCCCCAAAGTGAAAACCAAAGTATCTGTCAACTGATGAATGGATAAAGAAAATATGATGTATGTCCATACCGTGGAGTATTATTTATCCCTAAAGAGAAATGGAATTCTAACCTATGTTAAACATGGCTGAACCTTGAGAACATCATACAAAGTGGAAGAAGCCAGTCACGAAAGACCACATACCGTATGATTCCATTTACGTGAAATGTCCAGAATAGACGGATCTATAACAGACAGAAAATACGTTTGTGCTCGTCAGGGGCTGAGGGACGGGCAAATGGGGAGCAACTGCTTGATGGGTACAGGGTTTCCTTTGGGGTGATAAAAAGCATTCTGCAGCTGGTGATGGTCGTACAACCTTGCGAATAGACTAAAAGCCACTGAATTAGCATTTGTTGATGATTCATTGGTGACTCCATTGAACCAGTTATTATGGCGGATGCTAAGTGGTGATTTTTAAAATTCCATCATTCCTGTGACATTTCTGTTGGCTTTCCACAGTGAAGCCAGACTTTCCTCTCTTCCTCTTTCTTCCCTCCTTTTTCTGTCTTTCCGTGTGGATTCTTATGTTTTTCAATGGGCTGTGATCCTCCACTATCATTATGGTTCTGATGCTCGAATTGTTCCCAGTTTGACCAGGGAGAGCCCCATAATGGTGGTTCGGGTGTCTGTTTTTGTCACGTGCCCGCCATTCTTTAAGACCGTTCTCACTTTATCCATTAAAACAAAAATTATCCCGGTTCATCTTGTACTTTGTTCCAGCCCTGGAACCGGCTGTTTTCCAAGGAATACTGTCAGTGGAAATGACGTTTGAAAACCAAGAGCTGGGAACTACGTGTGCTTCTTACTGCTGGGACGTGACTGAATCTGAGCCCTCTTAGCAGACAGCGCTAGAAAATGCAGGTGCATTCTAGAGAAACCTGGATCCCTTCAGTCACTGTATGTTAACTTAGTTGCTCCATTCTAGAATACACAGAAAGTTTTGGAATTGTCTTTAGCCTAAAGGTATATAGTTGAAAGCTACCTGGTTTCAAAAGCTACCTGGGTTCCTTCTCCATCGCGCACCTCCCCCCACACACCTGCCCTGAGTGTACTTACGTTATTCATTTGAAAGATAGATCCGCTCATTTGTTTCTTTGGGGGGGGGGTTTGTTTCCTGATCTTTAGTTTTCCCTTCTTTTGAAATCGTTGTGAAACATTAACATGGTTTCAAATGTTAGAGCTTTTTCACTTAAAAATATGTCCATGTCAGTTCATAGAGCTCTTCTGCATTTTAAAGCGTATTTTAATTAACCGAATCTCTAGTAAAGAAATGTCAAATAACTTCTTGCTAGTGAAGAAATGTCAAATAACTTCTTGCTTCTTTACAAAACACGTCACTTAATCTTTTATTTTGAAACTTATTTTCAAATGCCGGGACTTTTTAAAATGATGGCAGAGAATGTTAAGGAATCATTAGCAATCCAAGAGAGAGAGCTAGGAAAATGGCTGATGTAATAATTGAATAATCAAGGAAGAGACTGAAAAACTAAACTTTATTATGTCTGCTTACCAGCTGTTAAAGTGGGTCACCGAGGTCAGCTTGACCTAGTTATGTGTCCCTGGGGATAAATCAAATCACCCCCCCCCTTTTTTTAACTGAGTATCTACTTTGTGCCAAGTGCCATTTGGACATAGAAGAAACATAAGATGCAATCCCTGACCTTAAAGAGCTTCAGATCTCATTGGAGGCAGAAGGCAAACATGGATAAACGGAAAATCCAACCTTGCGGAACAAGGCGCTGTTCCAGGATAATAGATAATTATTTAACAAATGGATTGTTCCAGCTTCCAAGAAGATCGTGACCGCTCCAAGAGTTCAGAGGTGAAGAGCTCTGAGCACTGGCCTGGCCCAGTCCCGGGATGTCTCAAAGCCGGGATTTGAGATGGTTTGGGAGGGCACATGGGTAGGTGCAGGGAACGGGGAAGAGCTGGTGGGTACAGACAGAGGCAGTGCACCCCAGTGGTTCTGAGGACAGCACTGGAGCCAGGACGCCCGGATTTCACTATTGGCTCTACTGGGGTCAGGTCACTTATCCTTTCAGGTGTCGGCTACCTTCGTCTATAACATAGAGCAATAATGGTATCTGTCATGTAAAGATCTTGTGAAGCTTCAACAAGGTAACCCATGCAGCATTTGGCACAGAGTCTGGCACGCTCTCAATAGATATTTGCTATTTTTGTGTGAAAGCACAATGGTAGGAAAGCAGGAGATGTAATAATTTAAGAAGAGTGAATAAAAGGGGCGCCTGGATGGCTCAGTTGGTTGAGCGTCCAACTCCGGCTCAGGTCATGATCTCACGGTTTGTGAGTTCAAGCCCCGCGTCGGACTCTGTGCTGACAGCTCGGAGCCTGGAGCCTTCTTCGGATTCTGTGTCTCCCTCTCTCTCTCTCTGCCCCTCCCTCGCTCATGCTCTGCCTCTCTCTCTCTCTCAAAAATATATAAACATTAAAAAAAAAAGAAAAAAAAAAAAGAAGAGTGAATAAAGGGGCACCTGGGTGGCTCAGTCGGCTAAGCATCCAGCTTTGGCCGAGGTCATGATCTTGAGCCCCGCATCGGGCTCTCTGCTGTCAGCACAGGGCCCGCTTTGGATCCTCTCTCCCCCCTTCTCTCTGCACCTCCCCCGCTCAAGTGCTTTCTCTCTCTCCCTTTCTGTCTGTCTCTCTCAAAAATAATAAATAAAACAATTTTTAAAAGGAAGAAGAGTGAATAAAGCAGTCTGATTGGATTGGAGTGTTCAAGAGGGGGGCAGTGGGAAGTATATGTTGAGACTGTCTTATCGAACGAGCAGCCATGGTAGCTGATATTTCTGTGTATCAATCCGTTTACTCCTCTCACCAACCTTATGAGTTAGGGATTACTAGTGTCCCCAGTTTATAGCTGAGGGCAAATCGAGGCACAGAGATGTTAAGTGACTTGCCCAAGTTCACAATGCTTTGGAGTGGAGGGTCCGAGGTGTCAGACCAAGGAGTTTGAGTTTTGTTCTGTAGGCAATGGGGAGCCATTGGGAGTCTTTAATTGTGTGTGTAGGTGTGAGGGAGGTTACTCACATGAACTTGTTTGAGTTAAGGAATTGTTCAACCTGCCTGTCATACTGGATGAAGACAGAGAGAAGGGCAGAGAGAAAGGGAAGGAGGGAAGAAGAGAGGGAAGCAGGGAGGGAGAGAGAGAGAGATACCTAGGGCTCAGCAAATGAATGAATAATGATACTTCCTCACTCTGGGCTGCCTCTTGTAGTGTGTATAATGGTGTGTAATGGAGAAAGCGTCTCATTGGCACAGTTACAACTATGTGCACACTGAGAACTGAATTTTAATAGGTGTGCATTCAGATGAAGTGTATGGTCTTATGTTTTGTTTTCAAACTTGAGAAAATATGATTTTCTTTTAAAAGGTTTCTAAATGTATTCACTGTAGATTCACTAATACTGAATGTGAAGTTGCACAAATTCTCTTGTAGGCGGTAATATAAGTACTAGCTCAGCAGACACGCAGCATTAACTAGCCTTGAGTTACGGGGTTTGTGGCTACTAGGAGAAATGTCATTACGCCCCTTCCGGGAGCTGTTAACCTTGGAAATGGGGGAGTTGGTTGTGGCAGGTGCTTTCGTTGGTAGAAGATAATCTCAGCCACACTTTGATGGAAATAGTTTTTAGGCTTTTAGAGTTTCAAGAGGTTAATATTCCACACGTGTTCCTTTTAGGTGACACTAGCTTTCTTTCCTCTCCTGAGTATACATTATTACAGGAGGATAATACTCGAATTGTTGAACTAGAGTAGTGACAAGTGTTTTAGTAAATCTGTGGAAACGCTTTGGAATCCGAGCCCTGTCAGTCTACAAATTAAGCAAATATATGCCCAGTTCATCTTTTCAGTGCAGTTTAAATATTTGAAACAAAGAATTCTCCAGCGTTTGGAGAATGGGACAGATATTGGGCTAATAAGGGGTGCCCTTCTGAATACTTTTACATATTTCATTGGCGACAAGAGAGTACTTTTTAAATTACCTACATTACCATTGACATCAGTGGGCAGTTTAACTCATAGAATCGTAGACTTTTACAGTTGGCAGGAATTTTAGACATTATCTGATCTGCCCTCTTCATTTGACCCAATAGAGGGTATGGCTTAGAGGCTCAATTACTTGTCCAAGGTCACATACCTAGCAGAGCCTTCCTTCCTTCCTTCCTTCCTTCCTTCCTTCCTTCCTTCCTTCCTCCCCTTTCCTTCCTTTATTCTTCCTCTGTTCCCTCTGTCTCTTCCCTTTTCCCTTTCTCCCTTCTCCTTCCCTGCTTCCTGATTTTCTCCCAACGAACATTTATGTACTGGGCACCTTCTAGGTGCCAGATACCAGTCTGGGCACTGGGGACCCAGCAGTGAACGAGGCAGCAAAGTTCCCTGCTCTCATAGTCCCAATTTAATGTACTCTTAAATGCCTTTCTTCCAGACTGGAGCTCATACCCTACTCTGTTACTCTGCTAGGGATTCACTGACCAAGACAATCTAGAGGGAGAGATAATTTCTGCCTTAAACAAAAGCACGTGCAACATTATGCAGCCAGCCTTCTGCATATTTTAGGGGATAGGTCCAGGAAGGGGCTATTCTGTTTACCTGATTCTGACAGTGTTTCCAAAGCCAGAAAGGCCGACCACTCCAAAATTGGATGACTGGTGGGAAATTACTTTCAAACATATTGCTCATGATGAAAAAACATTTTAGTGTATGAATATTTTATTGAGCAAAGTGCCTGTGAATAGCTCCAGAATTTTGTAATATGCAGCATGAGGTGTGTAATAAATTTCATAATTGAAAAAAGGAAGGTGATTACAAAAACATGGCTTTAAGGGGGCTAATAACTCCCAGAAAGAGCACACGAGTGCATAGCTGCTTGAGCATTAGAGTGCTAGATCTTGCAAAAGGCCCCGTAGTGAAAGCTGGAGTTGAGTCCTTAAAAGGAAAGAGCACACTAAACGTACCTTTATCTCTTTGCCACGGGAAGGAGGCTGCCTGAGGAAGAGTGGCTGAGCTCCACTGTGGAGCCTGGCTCTACGTCCCTTCGCAAATGGGACAGATAGGATCCAGGCTTATACTGGCTCCCGTTGGAAAAGCAGGCATATAGATCTAGAAATATATTAGTTTTTCATGCATGCTTAGAGATCCGCTGTTTGCTTAGGTGTCAGCCCAACCTTTTGTTTATGCCACACTTTCCTGCTTACCCGACATGCACTTTGCACATAGGAGATGTCCCGAGCTTGTTCTTGATGTCCAGTTTTCCAGGGTTTCTGCTTCCCCCAAAAAGCAGTCCCCCTGAGGTCCTCTTTGGAGAGCATCAGTGTGCTTTAGCTGTGGTGGCCTCACTAGTCCGGAGAATGGCTCTTTTGACACTGTGGGTGGACTTGGAAAGGCTGGAAGATGGCCTGCTCTGGTACTGTGTCCCGCACAGGCTCTCAGGCAGCCGCGTGCACCTGCCCGGGCATGTGCACGGCATGGCTTTCCACATTAACGGAATGCAGCACGTTGATCCAGAAGCAGCGACATTTGCTCATATGGGTAAAATGGCGACATCTCTAATGCAGTGATGTGACCTGGCCAGAGTCACTCTTGGCAACGATGGAGTGGCAGTTGTGCTGTGGCTTTAAAGGCTTCATTCATGCGGTGGATGGTGGACAGGGGCCGCTGGGCAGGGGCCGTAGAGGTGCAAGTTTCACTGTTGTCACCTCATCAGGCCTCCCCTTTGTTAGCCCTTCCGACTTTTGAATTTGCCACTTTGCACCCCAAGATCAAACTGGAGGGAAACTGCTTGTGAAGGTCAGAGAGGAGAGGGACTTTGACTTCTGGGTTCCAGTAAAGAACATGTTAAGCCCATGGGTTTGTTCAGTGAGTCACGTTGCAGAAATTTTGTGAAATTTTTCCTCCAGACCAATCGTTCCCTGTTCACATTAAAAAAAAAAAAAATCAATATCTGAGTATAAGCTGATTAGAATGCTTTCTTTCCAGCGTGAAAAGTTGTGCTTTATTTCAATCAAGGCAGAAATACCAAAGCATTACACAATTTACGCTAGCTTACCGGTGCGAAGTCAGGTTTGTTTGGTCATCTGCACGCCACTGGCGTTTTGTTTTTTCTAATCATCTTGCCCTGGATTGTTGGAGAGAGCTGATAAGAGATGATGCTTGATTAAAGTGAGTCGCAGGACCCCTGCTCTGTCTTTCAACAGAGTTTGTACGGACACAGTGACATACTGGCCATGGAGATCAGAAGAGCCACTGTATGTCACTGATTAAATGAGACTGAAACCATGCCATCCATGGATCTGCATGGCACGTGGCCAGTCGAGAGCTGAGCTAGGTTGGCATTCTCGGCAGGGGAGTTGGAAAATTGCCCAGGTCACACCTAACCCAGTGGGTCTCTCACTGTGGTGACAAGACAATCAAGTTGACGGACTTCGAGAACTTTCGTCTTTCCACAGACGGGGGAGACACAGAGGCAGTGAGAGGCATTTCACCGTGCTGATGTGACTTTTTAAATCTACTGTCACTGGTGGCATGGATGTTAATTCCGACCGGGTTAATTATGAGGAATTAAAAAGCCACTCTGAGCAGACTGTACCTTTCGCACTCTGATACAAACTAGGCTCTGGCATGAGAATGTCTCTTCATGCGTATTCAACCCCAAAGGCCGCCGGATGCGGTGTTCTGAATGTGAGTCCTGAACTTACAAGGGGCCAGGGAGACAGGATTCCAAAGGCGGGTGACTGTTTCAGGAAAATACTGCAGCCCCTGCCTGGAAATCACCCGGCCAGTGACATCCGGAAAGGAGAATTTATTTATTTGCTTGTTGGCGCATTATGACTTCTGAAATACAGTTTTTACTGCATTCTGTGTAGACCCCACTGCATCTGGGCTCTCGGCATTGGCTGTGTGCGGCCGCTAACAGGTAGGTTTGCAGAAGCTCTGCAATTGTTTGCTGTTGAGTGCGTTGCCCGAGTGGCTCTAGGGTGTCCGTTTCCTCTTCAGGAAAATTTCACCAGCTTCTTACAAATGAGGCACTCCTCCACCAGCCTAATGTATTATGCTCAATAGCAGTCTCGTTACCCCAAATATGTTGCAGAAAGTAAACTGTGAAAAAAGAAATACCAATATAAACAGTGCGGCCGTAAGGCAGATGCTTAATTTATATTACGGTAACCTCAAAAGGCCATATTATGGAGGAAACCCACCTAGAAATGGAAATAGGTAAAACTGTTAAATGCTACCTTTCAGCCAAACTGAAGCCCTATTGTTCAACGGATTAGGCATTGAGGCTGGTCACAGAGCAGCAGCTCTCCGTGTCAAGAACACGAGTGTTTTAGTAAAGGCATCTGCTAATCGTTACCAGAAAACACACAGTTGGATAGACATTAAAATATACTACCTTCCATAGAGAGCAAAGCTGGCGGTGTGAACACAGAGCCGTTCTTGGATTTGCTGGCTGTCTGAGGAGCAAAGACAGCCATTGGCTATTAGGAAAAAGAAGGAAGCAAATCCATCAATATGTAATTGGCCCTTCCCTTTTGTCTAAAGATCATATTGTTCAAGGGGGCCTAGACAGGCACACCACTTTTGTTCTGTGTGTGTGCTCTCTCTTACACCTTTCCCTGTCTGCTGAGTGGGCACGTACCCGGGCCTTGCTTTTGGTGGTCCACTAAGAGTTCTTTGCATATCCACACTCTGCATGCTTGTAGGTCTTTCTCTCACCCTCTGTCCCTCCCTCCCTTTTTTTTCTTTTCTTTCCTTCATCTCTGGAGCCCCCAAGACCTTGGTGATTCCCCCAGGAACGCATCCTCGCCGCCTTCAGATTCTCTAAGAAGTGTGGGCCAAGGCAGCATCGCCTCGTTCAAGGTCCTAGCAGGTCAGAGTGTGGGAACCCACTCTGTGGCATCTAGTGGCTCTAAAGAAATCTTCATGGACCCTTCCAGAAGAACCAGAGAGTCCTGAGGGCAAGGTGGAATGAAGCCCAGGGTTACTAATATCCAAAATAAGGAATTTCCACATTTATTCTATTTCTTACGTTCTATTGTTATATTTCTTAAATGTTCCCTACACCCAAGACTCAGTAAAATGGTTACTTTTCATTATGTTTTCAAAGAGGGGCACACGAAGACAGGGGAGTGGTCGTATGTGCAAAATGATTGGACAGAAACCATATGTCTAGTCTTGTGACGTTTCCATTCGGAAAGTACTTGTCTGTGCCAAAGCAGTGGGGGGTGCTTGGGGTGCAGGTTACCGTATATGCAACCCGTGTTTATGATTTCCCTTAAATGCACGAGCTGGTTGTTTCTCTTTGAATTGCTCTTGCCACCGCCTGGGTATTACAGACAGGCCAGCGTCAGTGATGAGTTTGTATGTTCATCGAAACACCAGCAGTCGTCATCCAAATGTACGCTTGGTCTGAATTTTCTTCCTCTTGAGCTTACCAGTAGTGCCATCAAAAGAGAGTGTCAGACATGAGGTCCATCCGCAGACCCGAGCCACGGGGAGCAGGGGGGACACAGGTCATCATAATTAACTTACGGCAAAGTTCTCGGGCAGCGCTGAAATGGAAAGAACGCTGGATGTGTATGGAAGTTTGTCTGCAAGTCGGTCCAGTGGCTGCATTGTAGGGCAGAGAGTTCCAGAGCTCTGCAGGCAGAAGAGCTGGCCCGGCCCCACTACTGGCGGCTAAGTTAATTCACCTATGAGAGCTTCCGTCTCTCTCTCTCTCTCTCTCTCTCTCTCTCTCTGTCTCTGGAATCGAGCTGATCATCATTTCTACCTTGCTTTTGTCGCTAAGGATCAAACAAAATACACAGCAAGCACTGTAAGTACCATATAGTGCCACACACATGCCGCTTATTCTTGTGCGTTGCGTATTATTGTCTGCATCCCTTATTTAATGGCTTCCAGCCTTGATCAGCTCTTTCAAGGCGTGGACTGGATTTCCTGCATCATTAGCGAAGAGACTTCCTTTTCTGAGAGGGCCAAGATTAGACTCTGTGTAATGTTGCCTTCCTTAGAAGTGACCACGTTCAAGTACTAATTTTACGTGCTCTTGAGCATTTGGCAAATGAAGTGGAACACTTTTGAAAAAACATCTTTCCATTCAGACAGTTGTCTCACAACACAGACCTAACATTTCTGATCCGAGCCAGGCTACACACCGTTTTCAATGGGATTTCTTTCTTTCGTGAAAAATGCAGCTCACCCACGACTTGTTCCTGTCTCAGGAAAAGGCTCACAGCCACATTTCCTCATTAGCTTCGCCTAAGACAGGCTCCTGTGTCACAGCTGATGGAGCCTTTATGAGCCTTTTAGCCAAATGACTGATGTTTGCCTCGTTATGTCAGATCTGAGGGCACTCCTGGCATCTCTCTTTATTCCCTGTCGAACACCATCAATCGAGCAGCTGCCGGCACCCGTGATCAGGCTGATTATGAAAATGTGCTCAGGAGCCTGACGCCGCCGACTGGCTTTTACCTGAAGAGGCCGGTAGACGCTGCCTACAGCTTGCAGTTCTGTGAACAGTGGAGTTTGTCCCGGGACAGGCAGGTGACAGTCACCTGAGTCCGTTGGAACTAGGGGTGGGCCATGCAAATTAACTTTGGCTCATTATGGAAGAAGTTCCTAGAAAGATGGCTCTTGTCCCTTTTAGCCATTTCTCCATTCACCCCTGAGAAGATCCTTTGGTCCTTTCATTTTGATTTCTTGTCCACTAGACAAGTTCATTACTCTCAGGGCTATGGGAAGAAAGATAAAGCCCGAGGCCTGCTCATAGAGAGTATGTTTCTCTAAATGCACTTCTGAGAAATGATGGCAAACACTTGTTTATGGAGAGCGTCAAGTTTCCCTGATTATGTGATGACGGCTTCCTTCGTTGCCAAAGATCAAAATGATCTGTGAGGTTTTGTGATTCTGGGACTGCTCCTGGCCCGCCCGGCTGGTGGAGTGCTCTGCATGTGATGGGGGTTTGGGCTTCCTGAGGAAACCCCCCTCCCATTCCCGAGCCAGCTGGAGGGGGTCAGGGGTTCTTGGCCTGTGGCTGGAGGGGGTCAGGGGTTCTTGGCCTGTGGCCTCTGGATAGGGCGTGGCTAGGTGCCTTGTGTGGTGTCAGCTCTGTGACCTTGAGCTCATCAATGCCAGGTGCTCCCACCCAGGCTCGGGCAGGGTGACCTGTCCCTCATGGCTCTGAGGTTGTGACAGCCTTACAGCCTTGCCTCCTCCCAGCTTGCCGTTGACCCAAAAGTGTAGCCATATGGCATTTCTCTCTCTGTCCCCGGATCCAGCCTCGCTTTGTATCCTTTCTGGCTTAGAAAACCGGAAGCTGGTTTTTTAAATAATTTAGTTCAGAACCTCACGTTGCCCTAATGGTGTTTGAAATAGACCATTCTGCAGACCCTGTGTGGGGGTCCAGGCTGACGGCCCAGAACGATGTCCCCATGTATTCAGGGAAACCTGGAGAGACTGTAGCTGGAACTTGACATGCTCATTTCTAGTCATTTCTGACCAGCTTTTAATTCTCTAAACCAGTCAATCCCTGCGGTGGTCAAACAGTGGGTGGGGAGGAGTCTTTATATTTGTTTAACACTTTGTATAGATGGTATATCACGATTGAATTTCTCTGTAATGACAAGGAGTCTAGAGACATGGGTGTGAATAAGGGCCTGGTGGTATGTAAAATACGTAGTTCAAGACCACCTGGGACCTAAAGAGGAAGTTTGGTAAAAAGCATAGGTTTGCAACTCTGGCTTAGTGTCAGAATCGCCTGGGGAGCTTGGAAAACATACCCGTGTCCAGAATCCACACATGGCAGTTAAGTCCAAACCTCAAAGATCGGGCTTCTCAGTCTAGCCTCTGGCCTTATTGGTGCTGTGAACTTAGAGAAATCATTTAACCTCTCGGAATCCCAGGATCCTTATCTGTAGAATGAGAATCCGAGTAATGACTACTGTTTATCAGTTGCTTCCTCTATACCAGCCATGCGCTGACTGCATTACCTGTGCGGTCTTCCTTAACCTTCACAAAAACCTCAGAACGTTGGAGTACTATAGTTCACTCCATTGTACAGATGTGGAAACCGAGGCTCGGAGCGTTTGGAGAATTTGTCCGGGGTTACACAAATGATGAACGTAGCACCAAGACTCTAACCCAAGTGGCGTTGGCCCCAGAGTCCAAGCTCTTAACCATCATTCTAGGAAATAGGGATCACCACCGTCATGATAATTTCTTTGCCGAGTTTATATGTTTGAAAGCTCTTGAAACTGTATGTGGCTCTGCACGTGGAAATTGTTTATTGGTGGCAGTAATAGTAGTCAGAAGACTGGGTTGGGAATTTCAGTTTTTGAAACATAAATTCCAGCCAGGCTTTAGTAAGGTCTGGAATCAATTCAGAAATACATCTGGGACACCCTCCTCAGGACCTCTTTTTACCTAATGTTTATATCTGCTAAATTTCAGGTTCTTGCCCACTTTGCAGAGCTAGCTGTGTAACATCAGGAACATAATTGGTGTTTAAAAGAAGAGAGGTGTAGTTGTCATGTGTGAATTAGCTGCTTGGACTTTTTTCAGTGCCAGGTTGATCACACACATCTAATTCCACTCCTTTCCAAAGCCACACCAAAACTACAGTGAAGGAGGTGTTTTTTTTTGTTTTTGTTTTTTTTTAAAGGGATAAACCCCAAAGGACTGGGACAATGGAGTAGAAATAAAACTTGGGAGGCTGGAGAGCATTTGGAGAAATAGTAACCGATTTAGCAGATCTAGAAATCTAAGCCCTAAGCCGGCAGCTGGAAAAGCAGGGAATCCGTCCAATTCATGTCACAGAACCCTCAGAAAGCCCAGGAATTGCTGGTGCCAGATATCCTAGGAGCTGTGTAAGAAGACATTAGATCCCTAACTCCCCTCCCTTCCTCTTCCATTCTCCCACCTCTGCAGGAAATGGGGGGTTTATTCTCTGAGAGGGTGAAGCAGAAGGTTGTCCTGGGGTACTTTCCTGGAAACAGGGACATGAAGTGAACACAAGCATACACCACCGACCAAATTCAGGGACTGCCAGTCTGCTTCCCCTCAAATGCTGGCAAACAGGGTCCATCCACCCTTATATTCCACAATGAAAGGAGATATAAATGTCCATAAACTTCCTGTGGGAGGGAGGGAGAGACAGAGAGAAGGAGGAGGGGAGAGCGAGACAGAGAGAGAGAACAAGCAGGTATCATACAAAGGGACAGAAATAAGAATGGGTATGAACTTCTTAAGCAACGATGGAAGCCAGAAGACAATTCTCAAGGAAAATTACTTCCACCCGAAGATTTCTACCTAGCCAAATGATTGGTCAAGTGGGAGGGTAGAATGAGGACAATTTCAGACACTCAGGATCTCAAAACAATTTGTCTCCAACCAATCCTTTCTGAGCAAGCTGCCGGAGGACTTGTTTGTTCCGTAGAGCGAAGGAATATATCAAGCAAGAGGGTGGTGTCCATACAGGAAGGGGACACAGGAGGGCCAACACGGGAGACCTGCAAGGGCAGGCGGGCTGCGGGGTGATGGTGAAGCGGATCCCCCGTGTAGACGGGACCAGTCTGGGTTGGAGAAGGCCAGAAGGCTCTGAAGGAAATTTATCACATTTACTGAAGATCAAATGATGGTACTTCCACAGCTGGGAGAGATTTTGGGTTTGTGTTAGTGATAAGTGCAGAGAAAAGTAAGCCAGGCAAGAATAAAAGCCAAAGATGAGCATTAACTCCAAAGAACTATGCAGGAAAGGAAAACCATAGTCTAGACAACTTAGTGTTGACCAGCATGTATAATCCTGAGAATGTAAAAGTAAGTTCCGATGTCCCCAAAGTTTTGATAAAGTGTGTTAGGAAGGTGGAGGGATGGGAAGACTTGAGTATGCGGTTGGGTCGGGGGAGAGTAAGAAGGCTAAGTGGTCGCCTTCCATTGAAGGAAGTGATCGAAAATATCTGAAACTGGAAAATCAAGAGCTAGCCATAGATTGTGTTATGTAGAGAAATGGGGAGCAAGTGTGCAAAGGACAAAGTCAAGAAAAGTTACAGTTGCCTCTTGAGGGGAGGGAAGGAGATGCGGGTCGAGTGCAGGGCTGGAGACTGTTGTCACAAATCATTTGCTAAGCAGGTGATGGTCACAAAAGAAGAAAGAAGTCCATCAGCAGAGAAGCAAAGCCTTCCTCGGAGGTTAATTGTGGAGGAGAAACAATCTAACACCGAGGAAATGAGCTCTGTGCATCCAGGGAACAAGAGCCTGCCCCCAACGTTCATGGCCCCTTGCGAATTGGCGTGACTGCCTGGCCAAGGGGCCGGGAAAGCACAAAGACCCCTTCATCTAGCCAGCTCTCTTCTCTCGTCGCTTGCAAATCCAGTGGCACTGACCCAAATCCAGTGGGCACTTGCGAGGTAGCCTCTGAACAGAGCATAAAGTGGGACTGCTATGTTCCATCTCCTTCGTCTAGCAATTGGGATTTTCCCTGACTTGGGCGTTGGCATTGGCATCACTCTTTAGTATTTCAGCTCTCTGAACTAGGCCGAAGAGCGACACGCTGAACCCTGGGACAAATCCTAAATGCCAGTTAGCAAGGTTTAACGAAATCCAAGAGCTCAGCGCACAGGAAAATCATATTAACAGATATTTGTAGGCATTTACATAATTGATGTGACTCAGTAGTTTAACCAGGAGAATATGGGAAATAGTTGTTACTGTTTTCACCTCCTTTTGTCTTTCTGCATAATAAAGACGTGGCGATGGCGGTATGTTATTGACTGACTCCTCACAGAACGCGATCTGTCTTGCCACAATAAAAACTCCCTGATAAACTCTCAGCGTTACTAATGAATGACTCAGTAATGATGCTATGTCACCACTTCCTGTCTGTCACCAGGTAGCAAGCAGGAGTGGGGGGGAGGTATTGTAGCTGGACTCTCCAGGGAAAGGGCTAGCAACATCACATGGGGCAGAGGAGGAGGAGGGGGTCCTAACTACCCTGTTTTCTGGGGTGAGGCTCCGGTTACTTAATTCGGAACAGGTAGCACCTCGGTGCGGTTTTCCAGGACCCTCTGCTTGCAGGGCTTTGCAACAAAGAGGGGAGCTTTCGAGCTGAAAAATGCTTAAGAGCGTTTAAAATCTCCAGCCCTGCTGCTTTTGTGCGTTGCCCTAAGAACGGCCCTAGAAGGGAGTGGGGAGGCAGAGGTGGGCCAAGAAGCGAGCGCGGTAATCTCAAAGAGCGTGGTGGGCCGGCCAGGGACTTTCTTTCTGTGCACCAGGTAAAATCCACACAGGAACCCTTAATCGCATGTTGTTCTATGGTATTATTAAGTGAATACATTTTTCATGGCCCACCTGCTAGTGTAACTAATTAACAGCCATTCTCATTAATTACATTGATCAGGATCATAAAATAATTTCAAATTGCTGAACATGATCAGCAGGAGTAAAATGGTTTCACTTTAATCCCTTAATGATTTTTTCATGATTAATCAAACAAAATATATGTAGTTATTTGATCCACTTTTTTCATCTTGGAACTGCAACTCAGGGCAATTATAGTAGACATAAAGTTGATGCAAACAGAACTACATTTCATGCAGTAGCTAATTAAGCAATAAGGCACAATGGGGTGGGGGGATATGATTATCATGAGATAATCACCCCCCTGAGGAGTCACAAAGCAAAAGGAACAGTTGAGTACCTCTGCTCCCACAGGGCTGTGATTACCTTCGGATAACCACATATCCCGCCGGCGCCTTACTGCTAATCGGAAACTCTTTCTGTTTTACGCAGAAATAAATTGAGGAAAAATGACTTTGATCATAGGAAATGGTTCATTACCGTATAAAGGTTTCATCTATTAATAGTGACACCATGAATGCGTGCTTTAGAAGGTTAACTAATCAATCATACTGTGATGTCATCCATGGGTGTTGGAGCTATTTTAAATTTATTGTTTACACTTTGAGGAAAAGCATACGTTTGGTGGTTTGGGTGTGTAAAACGTCGTTTCCAAATGCTCATCTGTCTACTAATTTTTGATCGAATTGGAAAGTTCTTGCATTTAAGGTACTAAGTGTTTCTTGAACGGAATCCTAAAAGAATAGCAGGGTAACTTACACAGTCTAAGAAAGAACAAAATAAATCTGTTGGATTTCGGCCATGATCTCCCACATCGCTTCCAGCTCCAAAACTTTCACTGCGTTGTGTAGCCAGCTGCAGACCTGACGGTGGGAATGCACGACCATTTCAGCGGGGAAGATGATTCGGGCTCTTTCTAGAATATGGCTCCTCTCCCTTTCTTCCAAAGGGAAAAGGGATGAAAAAAATCACACGCACGCAAAGAACAAGGTGAAGCGACCAGTATCCTTCCTGTGCCCAGGGCCAACTGGAAGCATAGAAGGTCCTGCTCTCCTGGATGCCGCCGTCTGTGGCCTCAGTTTCTCTGTCCTCACCTGTGCACCCTGTGGGGTGTGAATTAAGTTCACCCCAGCCACCAGACCGAGTTATTTCTTCTTTTAGGAGCAATAATGGGGTTAGAGCGGGGTCACACGAAGAAGAACAAAACAAAACCAAAACCCCCACCAGTCTCACCAACGGCTTCTAAGCAACAGAGAGTGGAGACTAACACCTAATGGTGGACAGCATTCTTGCTAACTGTTGAGAGATACCTCGTAAACTTTATTTTGACCAACGAAGCTTCCCTTTTTGTTATTAAAAATCACTATAATGGAGGTGTACCTAAAGCGATCAGATTTATTTCATTTCATAACCCCCCGCCCCCTCTTGGCTAAAGTATTTAGGGCATTTTCAAAAGTGGTTCTTTGTTCGTTTCTGTTTTAACTGTAGAACGATAGCAAACAACTTAAATAGTTGTTGATCGTTGGAGATGTTCATCCAAATTGGCCCAGGTTTCTTTCAAAATGAGGGTGGCTGGTTTGGCATCTGTGGGCTTCCTGGAGAAAATGTAGCCGTGTACTTATTGTGACCCTGTGATCTGAAGATAAATCGTGTCGTGTGCAGGATACATTACTGACTTTATGACATATAGAAATCAGCAGTTGAGTGCGTCCCTTCCACAAAAGCAGCCTTCCATTGCTTATATTGTGTTTTTAATGTAACTTTGTTAACAGTGTGATGCACTGAAAAATATGAAGGTAAAACAGTCGGACACCAGACTCAGTGTTTTTCCTTCAAGTGTCAAGTAAGTGCTAGTTTTGAAAAGAACAGGCTACCTTAACCCTGCGAAACATTCAATTCAAGCCACACTGCTTGATCAGGTCAAACCATTTGGCTCTATGCGGCTCTGCTTGGCATGGGGCTCTCTACCATTAGAAGCAAATTTTGGTCAGGGTTAAGAGTGAGCAACATTTTATTGAAAAACAAAATAGGCACAAGAGATAGGCAATCAGTATGATCTTGAAACACCGGCTTCATACTGAGTGTACTGGTCCCTCGGCTTATCTCAGGTTCACAGCACTACTCAGGCTTACATTCCACATTACGAAGAGGAAATGTCAGTTATTAACTTAAGTAGCATAGGTAGGAATTGTAAAAGGGCTTTTAAAGTGCCAAACGCTGAAAAAGGAAATTAAATGTAGTTATTTATGATAGAGCTTTGGAAATACTTAGATTTGTTCTTGGGAGGCCTGGCATTTAGATTTTAAATTACGTGCACTCTTCAAACTTGCACAACTCATGTAAAAATAATAATAAAGGCATCTTCCCCTATAATCATCCACGTGTGCATTATGTGTGTTGGGCTGTGAATATTCCCCACCCCCCCAAAAAAAAAACCAGCCGACCATCCCCACTTCAGCTTCTCAAATGTGAAACAACATTGTCGCCGAGGAGTTAAAATGATGACAGATGAAGCTTCACAGATGAATGAAGGTCATTTGAAAAACTCTTATCAGTCGGAATTCCTTAATTTTTTGGTTTTAATTCCTGTGACTCCTCAACATTTGGTGGAGACCGAATAGAGGAATCTGCACCTGTAAACACTGCAGGTGTTTTGATCTTTCCAGGCTTACACAGACCCGATAAAGTCTTGTGTGGAATTTAACGGCACAATAGGTCTTTAGCTAGATAGCCCACATGATATCAATGAAGTGCCATTTAGGAATTGCTCATTGGCCCAAACGAGTGGGGGGCCAGCTTGGCGAGACAGATGGAAAGGGCTGCTTTAAGAAGGGATCAGAAAAGGCATTGCTCCTCCGCTGGCCTAAATCCACTAATCTGATGTTATTATTAGCGATAAGGAGCAGTGGCCAGAAGAAAATCTCATTCTCTGCAAATGTCATTTAAATAGGACTCTGATATTTTCCGGTCAAGTCGACAGGCTTTAGTCAAATAGTGAGCACTTGATTTGTAAATGCGGGGTTGGGGGGCGGGAGAAAAGCTTCAGTCCATCAGTTCTTAGGATGTCGGCTTACCGGTATTGATTAATTGTTCAGCGGTGGCAGCTGCTTCCTTATTAAATGTGCAGCTCGCCATGCAGAGGAGATCAGGTGTAGGAAACGTTTGTTGACGATTCACCTTTTCTCCCAGTGTGGCAGACCGGACCCTTCCGTGTTTCTCGACTGCCGTTCCTGGGAATTCACCTCCTTCCCTCTCCACCTGCTGCCCCCCAAGAGTGGGTTACGAGGGTGAGGCTCCCCCGGATTGTGACTGCACAGGTTAAAGAATCTTGGGACATATTTTATCTTTCTTCTCCTTCTTCGCTTTGGGTCGTCGTTAGGCTCCGAGGGAAGATCTTCCCACTTAAGTACTAGCTGAACCTTGCTTGGGGAATGAGGCCTCTCAAGAAGCTGAAAGCACTCTGTGGGACCACTGGGGGTACTGTTTAACAAGGTATCTGCTCTTTGTTTTGAAATTGTACCCCAGTGAGGGCAGAGCCTTTCCAGTTTCCTAAAACATCTCCCAGGCAGAATGGAATGTACACTGTAGAAGAATCTGGCATATCTGTAAATCCTCAATTGGTTTACTACCCCAAATGCGCCTTTAAGAAACACAAATCCAATGGGGGGGGGGATAAAAGAAAGCTCTCTAGCCTTTCCTCATTTCTTCAAGAGCAATTTTCAATTCATCTACCTTTAGGATTCCCCAGCCCTTTGAGCTCCCTTGGCATTTAACTTCTGTGGCCCTCACTTGGCATCTGGCATAAATTACATGTGCACGTATTACACGCACCTTTTCTTCCCCTTCCAGCTGGAGGGCTGGAACTTCGTGGGGTGATGCCTTTGTTACTGGAAATCCGTATATCGTGAATTTTCAAGAATTAGTTCATTTTAAAAGATTTTATCTGGGTCCCATAAATCATCAGAACGCCTTAGAAATGTCAATATCTCAGCATCCTAACAACCACCTCTGGAAGCCTCTTTGGGCAGGGAGCATAAAAATGTTTGGTTATACCCTGTGTCCTCATTATTGATACACAAAAGATGGCCAGTGTACCGATTATTCTTTCCTCATTCAGTAAATTTCTATTGAGTGGCTACGATGTGCTACACATTCTAGCTACTTGAGGATACAGCAAACGGCGAGACAAAGCAGAAGGTGATGCCTGCCATGAATGAAATAGCGTTGGCTCACGTCATAGGGAGGGGTCGGGTGACATGGCGGAGTGGAGCACTTCCTGGACTGGGGTGCTCAGGAAAGGTCTTTCGGAAGAGGTAATGTTTGAGCGGAGACATGAAGGAAGATCCAGGAGGAGAGTGTCTTGTGCTAATTGCATAGCGCATACAAAGGCCCTGAGGCGTGAGGGAGAGAAAGGAGGCCGGTATTGACATGAAGACAGTGCAGTGGGAAGCGGCTGGAGAATTGAAGTCAGGCAGTGACAAGGTTTGGTTTATGTTTTATTAATAAGAAGTTGCTCTGGCTCCTGTGTGGAGAATGGATTGGAGGGGGGTGATGGTGGAAGCAGGGACGCTCTTATGGCAATTGTCCCAAGTGGGAGTTGGTTCTGGCTGAGACCAGAGTCACGGACTTATTATAGATGGAGAGCAAGGGACTACGTTTTGGAAGCATGCAGATGAACCTCGCTCAGGGTGTTCAGCGAACATGTGGAATCAAGGATGTCTTGAGGGTGGCTGTTGGGGCCGTACAAACAAGAGGATGAACGGAGAGGTAGGCAATATAGAGTCGTAGTCAGGAGCTCACGCTTTGGAATGGAGCGGCGTTGCTTGTGATCCTTGGGCAAGTTGGCTTACTTCTGTAGGTCTGACTTTCCTCATCTATAGAAAGTGGGTAATAGGAGGTACTTCCTAGATTTTTCTTAATGGAACATGTAAAAACTAATGCTGGTAAAGGCTTATTGGCACAGTACATCATAAGCACTCAAAAGATAGTTACGGGAGTGTTAATTGATAAACAACTCTGGAACTTTGTGTAAGTTTGTATTAAATAACTGAAGAGGGATGCCCCCCCCCAAGGTGAAGTTCCTGATTTGAGGAATTAAAAAGTCAAGTCAGAAATGCCACTTAGCTGAGGGCGACGTCAGTAGCGTAGCTGGCTCTCCCGAAAGGTTCCCCTCGCCACACGAACCGTAAGAAATAACAGCATTGGAAACGGAAACTCTGCACAAAGCCTAATGCTCAGCATAATGTGAAAAAACTGTGAGTAAAAAGGGAAAAATGACCACATCCCAGCACGTGACCTTACTCTTCCACTCGCCTCCCTGCTGTGATGTAACAGCCAGATCCAAATTCTTGTGACTTTCTTTCATTGAATTTTGTTTGTTTGTTTTTAAATGCTACTCCATTGTTTCTTTGGTTTTGTAAACTCATGTGTATGCCTCCCTTTCTTGCCTTTGTAAGTTATTTGATGCTGTTTGTCAGGTGGTCTGGAGAGCCTTGTCTGTATCCTTTCAAATCGAATGGTTTTACCACCATCTGGCTTGGAGTGGATCATTCTGGATAATTTTCCTAGGTATGCAGTGATCCTCTTTCAATGAGTTTATTCAGGTCTTGTTTTCTATTTGGGAACATTTTCTTGTATTACAATTTTACACATTACTTGTACCAGTGTTTTGTTTTTCTTGTCCAGGGACTCTGGTGACGTTTTTTACTTTTGTTTCTGTGTCATTTTTCTTCTCTCTTGGTTGTTTTCTTTTAATGTCTCTTCTTAAATTTTCATTTGACTGTCTTTTCCCTTGTGATTTGTTCTTTATTTTCCAGATAGTTTTTTCTTCTCCATTTCATTCTTGTATTTCATCAACCCACTTCTCATTCCTTTCTGTTTTTCTTCCACATTAAAAAAAAATGTTTACTTATATATTTTGAAAGAGAGCGAGAGGCAGAGGGAGAATCCCAGGCAGGTTCCACGGTCCGCGTGGAGCCAGACGTGGGGCTCGATTTCACGACCGTGAGATCATGACCTGAGCTGAAATCAAGACTAGGACGCTTAACCAACTGAGCCACCCAGGTGCCCCTCTTGTACACTTTAAATTTTAGTTTTTGCATTTCTGATTCAAGGTAGTTTTTCATATCTTCAAATAACTTTTTGAGAATGTTCTTTTTGAGTGTATTCCTCTTTATTGTGTTAGCTTAACACTTTTCTTGTGCTTCATAATTGTTCCGTGGAAAGGGGATTTCTGCAATTGATGAGTATAAATTTTCAGTTCCTAGCTATTGACATGGCCACAAAGAGTGATCACATAGGTCACAAAGCAACCATCAATACTTTTCACAAAGTAGAAATAGTGAAGATAACACTCTGCGGCCACAATGTAATAAAACTAGAAAGCACTAACAAAATAAAAACTAGAGTGTCACTTTTGTCTAGAAATTTTAAAAGCTCCAATTAATTCCTTCTAGAAGGAGGAAATACAAACTAAAATTATAGATTAAAAGGTAGAAATGAAAATACCACACAGAAGAATCTGTGGAATGCATTTCAAACAACAGAGGAAAATTCATGACAACGCACACTTTTACCAATAAAAACGAAAGACTAGAAATACATGGGGAAACACCCAGATCAAAAAAACTGCCAAAAGAACAACGAAATACACCAAGAGAAAACACAAGAAGGGAAATAATAAAGATTAAAAAAAAAGGAAAATAATGAGCTAGGGAACAGGAAAAAAGAGTAGAGCTAATCAATAAATCTAAACCCTGTGTCTTAAAAAATTACTGAAATAGAGAAACCACTAACTTACCAAAGAAAGAGAAAGAGAAGGCACTTTGCCAATAATAGATGAGAAGGAGGAGATATCCATTTGAAAAAAAGAAATAAAAACAAAATCCCAAGAGACTACTTTTCAGACATCCATGGAGATTGGAAACTTCAAGAAAATCGATAATTTCTCAGAAAGATGTGGACTACCAGAATTTAGATGGTCTGATTTCGAAAGCTTAAACATACCAACGCCTATGAAAGCAATAGAGAAAGCTCCCAAGGAGCTACCTCACAAGAGCCAGATGATTTCATAGTTCTGAAACTAGGTATGTGTTATGGTTGATCAAACTTGTGAATATTTTGTAGATAATGAATGTAGGTTTCTCACTGTTGGAAGGAGTTACAAATAAGCAAAGGGAGAAGGGTAGAATGAAACTGGTGGTATTGGATTACAACTGGAGGTGTCACATGGACTCCTGTATTTTAGATAAGTAAGTGGTAAGCGTGTGCATACATGTGCATGTTTCCTGGCTGGACCTGCTGTGAGAGCCCGAAAGGAATAATGCCCTCATAGCAATGAGCATACCAAGCACCTGGATTTTGTTTTTTAAATACCATCCTCCAACATGGGAAACCAGGAATACTTGGTGGATTGATTGACTCCAGCACCAGGACGGGAAAAGAATAAAATAAGTCTGAAATATCTTCTGTCAGAAGTAAGGAAGTTCAAAAAGTTGTCAAGGCATGTCCAAGGGACATGGGAGCCGACATAAAAAAGCACACGCGGGTCAAATCTCAGAGAATGGGAACAATAAAATAATGATGTAAGGCAGTATAACTCACAGGATAAAATAAATATCCATTAGCTCTTACTGCTGTGCCAATGGATCATAAAATCTGTTGCTGAAAGGTTGAGGAGAAACAAGATGTTAGCATGGTCTCAAAATATCTCCCCCCAATTTTGATCAGTGGCAAAGGAAAAAAACTTAAAAAATTACTTTAGCAATGTAGCAGACATCTCTCAAACTAAGTGATGAAAGTTCCCCTCACCAGTAGTAAGATATATGGACCTCACGGACTTCCTGAAGTGAGGCACTGAGAACAACAAGATGACTTTAAAAAAAGGTTTTTTTTATTTTTAATGTTTATTTACTTTTGAGAGAGACAGAGACAGAGTGCAAGCGGGGGAGGGGCAGAGAGAGAGGGAGACACAGAATCGGAAGCAGGCTCCCTGCTCCAAGCTGTCAGCACAGAGCCCGACGCGGGGCTCAAATCCACAAACCGCGAGATCATGATCAGACACCCAACCGACTGAGCCACCCAAGCGCCCCAAGAATAAGATGACTTTAATGCCACTTTTGTAGAATTCTTGCCCATGTGCATAACCTACATACGACCATGATAAAACATCTGACATACCCAAATTGGGAGACCTTTTACAAAGCAATTGACCAGTATTCATCAAAAGTGTCGAGACCCTGAAACTTTGACCTTGAGACACAAGATGTGGCATTGTCACAAGTCGGAGGAGACCAAGGGGACACAACCGATTCCTGAATGGGATCCTGTAACAGAGAAAAGGACATTAGGGGAAAACCTGATGAGGTTTAGTGTTTCATTAATGTCAATTCCATTTTTAATAATTGGATTGCAGTTACGTAGGTTAATAATATGGGAAGGCTGGGCAGAGGATGTACATGAATTCTTTGTACTATGTTTGCAACTTTTCTATAAAGTCTAAATGTCTTTCAAAATAAAAAGTTAAGTCATCTTTGCAGATAGATTCATAACACTTTCTAATGCCAGCCTACTTTTTAGCAGCCTTTACATTTTTTACTGTGTAAAGCCTATAAATGCCTAAGCCTTTCAAACGCCATAGTAAGGGCACCTGGGTGGCTCAGAGGTTGAGTATCCAACTCCTGGTTTTGGCACTGGTCGTGACCTCGTGGTTCATGGGTTCGAGTTCTGCGTTGGGCTCTGTGCTGGTGGCGTGGAGCTTGCTTGGGATTCTGTCTCTCCCTCTCTGCCCCTCCCCCCCCCAAAATAAATAAATAAATAAAAACCGAAAAGAAAAAAATCTTCAAAAAATGCCATAGCATGTTGTTATGAATGGAATGCTTGGATCACCCATAAAGACCGAATGTTGAAACCCTCCGTCCCAATGTGGTGGTATTTGGAGGTGGGGCCTTTGGGAAGGAGTTAAGATTAGATGAGGTCCTAAGGAACTGAGCGTCACGAATGGGATTAGTGCCCTTATAAGAGTCAGGAGAGAGTTCGCATCCCCTCTCTGCCCTGGCCATGTGAACATTTGGTGAGAAGGCAGCCGTCCGCGGCCCTGACGAGGGCCCTCATCAGAACACAACTGCGCTGGCACCCTGATCTTGGCCCCCCTGCTTCCAGAACCGTGAGAGGGAAATGTCTGCTGTCTGAGCCGCCGAGCTGCGGCGTCCTGTGATAGTGGTCCCGGCAGTCTAAGCTACATGCGAAGGCTGTGGCGGTACAGGTTTCAGGAGCCATACCGTCCACGGGTCACCAGTTTTCATTCACTTAATACTAAAACTATACTGGATGTGAAATACTTGCGGATTTTGCATAACCTCTGAATCATGCTTGTGAACGTCTAGTTATCATTGTGCAACATAAGAGACACACATAGAAGAGCCAGTTAACAGAGATTTCTGGTTGATACGATGCCATGTAAAGGAGTTGTTTCCCCGACTTAGATCCGAGTTAACGTGGGTGGAATAAATAACTTGTCCTCTCTCTCTCTCTCTCTCTTTTTTTTTATCGTGTTTAACGTTTTAAAAATTTATTTTGAGAGAGAGAAAGAGAGAGTGTGCACCAGGTGTCAGTACTCAACGCGTAGCAGGACCTCAGTGTTCTAATTTTGTGTCTTGATGCCCAAGACCCTAACTACGGTGCTTGACACACGAAGCCCAATTCTTATCATGGCCTTAGAGCAAGAGAAATGCGTGGAAACAAGGTCAACTCTGCTCTCAGAGGTAATGCTTTAAAAAGAGAGAGAGGGGGAGCCCAGGTGGCTCAGTCGGGTAAGCGTCGGTTGGGGTTAGAGTTAGGGCTGCGGCCGGGCTAGGGGCTAGAGGGGGTGGTAGGGGCACTCCAGGCCTGTGGTTTTGAGGTAAGCTGCCCCGTGATTAAGACTCCAGGCCTGAGTGCTCTAGGATGGACCGGCTGTAGATGTGTTCAGAGGTCACGGGTGATGCTCAGGGCTCTGTGGTCAGAGGTGGGCTCGGGGTCAGTGGGTCCCCTGCATTGCCCCTCCCGCACAGTGCACAGCTTTTCTGTGTCTGTAACCCCAGCGACTGGCTGGGGCCTGTGCCATGGTAGGCACTAAGGATATGTCAAACATAGAATATTAGAAGCAGTCCGTCTCAGGGGAAGGGATCAGGTTCAGCGGCTGGAAACCCCCAAGACTCTGACGCTTGGAGGGGCCCAGAGACCGTGTTCATGGGTGAGGTGTGCATCTTCTCTCCCAGCCCCTTTTATCCCTCTCTGGCCCG
This sequence comes from Neofelis nebulosa, assembly GCF_028018385.1. Taxonomy (NCBI): domain Eukaryota; kingdom Metazoa; phylum Chordata; class Mammalia; order Carnivora; family Felidae; genus Neofelis; species Neofelis nebulosa. The sequence continues at coordinate 122,174,147 of NC_080800.1, forward strand.
CCTCTCAGAAGTCTTCGCAGGAGGGCCCCCCTGTAGGTAACCTCTGATGTGTCTGATGACCTGAGTGTCTCCTGGAGCACATACTTGGGCAAGGGCTTCCCCATCAGGACTCTGACCCTAAACCATGAGATGCACGTGCAAACTTGGAACACCCCTCTCCGGGACAGCCTCCTCAGCCAGGACTGAGAGAAGGAGCCCCCTGGCACGGAGGCAGGTGCTTGGTCCTTGTGCCCTCAGAACAGGGCCTTTCTCATGTGTGAGGGAGGCACTCGGTGTGCTGTGTCCCTCGCCTCCCTGCCGTCCGGTCCCTGCCTCTCCCCACGGAGGCCCCTGCAGGAAAAGCTCCTTGGCGTTCATCCCTTTCAATTTCCCTCTTCCTTCACTCATTGAGGAAGGTTCTGAAGCACATTCTCTCTTTCCCTCGTAAAGCCGTTGTCTCAGAGTGGGAAACCTCACCAGGAGACACCTGAGCCCAGCATTGTGTTTGCTGGTACTTGATCGGAGGAGCTCAGAAGAAAAGCAGGACCACCGAGGGTCCCGCCGCTGTCCCCACTGGGGATGAATCCCGTCAGGGCACCACGGCTCATTGACTTCAGGGCAACCATGCCCTCCATACCGGTGCTCCTCCTACCTCTCCCCTGTTATGGGTTTTTAGTTAGTTGTTGTGTGTGGTGTGAGATAGGGGTCTGGTGTTCTGCCTGGGGCTGTCCAGTTTTCCCAGCACCAATCATTGAGGAGACTTTCCTTCCACCATTCTTGGCTCCTTTATTGAGAATTGTCCACATACGTGTGGATTTGCTGCCGGGCTCTCCATTCTGCTCCATTGGTCTTTCTGTCTCTTAGCCCATAGCATCCTCTTTTGGTTACTTTAGCTTTGTAATATAGTTTCAGATTAGGGAATGTGATGCCTCCTGGTTTGTTCTTCTTTGTACAGATTCTTTTTCTCTTCATGGTTAGATACCTTTCAGGATTTTTCTAGTTCTGTGCCAAATGGTACTAGAAAGTTGATTGAGAGGGATGACATTGAATCTGTATATCACTCTTTGGTAAAATGGATAATTGTATAATATTCATTTTCAGAATCCATGAGCACATGATATCTTTCCATTTATTTATGTCTTTTTCAATTTCCTCACCAATGTCCTATCGTTTTGAGGATACAGGTTTTCCATGTCTGTGGTAAAGCTTCTTCCCAATTGTTTTCTTATTTTCTCCTTGTGATGGTTCAGTATGAGTTTGATCAATGTGATAATTTTTGTAGCTTGACTTTGTATCCTACAACTTCACTGAATTTGTTTATTTGTTTTAACCTTTTTTCCCTTTCTTTTTTTTTTCTTTTTTTGGTGGAGTGATGTGGTGAAAGATTGGAAATCCAAAATGGCATGTTTCTACCATTTCCACAGCACAGTGGCCACTAATATAATTCTACCACAGTGTCCTTTAGTAATATGTTGCATCTTGTGAACTGTGTCCACGTTGGTTTGGCCTCCATCATGAAGTTGGATGCGTTCTGCACTTTTCTGGTAGTTACTAATATAGTTGTTTTGAAAAGTAACGTAGTTTCCATGAATTTCCAACATACAGCAAGTCTGCAATAGCAGCAGAAATACTCTTTATCTCTACACTCAGCTTCACCAGCTGTTGTTTTACACAGTTGCCACTTCATACGACATACTTGTTTATTTTTCGCTCAAAACAGGACGCCTTCCACGGGAACTGTCATAGAACTCCCAAACAGGGAAATCATTATGGTTTCCTCATTATAATCCAATCCAGAGGCCGCTTTAACTGTCATCACCTGCCCAAACTCTGTGACAATGACTTCTCCTGTTGTGACCCACTTTACTGTTCCTGAGACTTTCCCTCAATCTGGACAGCCTTTTCTGTGTGGCTCCTATAGTTAGTATGTTTTTAATCTTCGTTCATGTCGTGACATGTTTTAGTACTTCAGTCATGACTTTAATTGTGGTTCAATTTACAAAACATAATAGTGACCACTTAAAAGATTAAAAAAATTTTTTTAACGTTTATTTTTGAGAGAGAGAGAAAGAGAGAGAGCGAGCGAGCATGAACAAGGGAGGGGCAGAGAGAGGGAGACAGAATCCAAAGCAGGTTCCCGGCTCTGAGCTATCCGCACAGAGCCCAACATGGGGTTTGCACCCATGAACCGTGAGATCACGACCTGAGCCGGAGTCGGACACTTAACCTTCAGAGCTACCCAGGCGCCCCTAAAGGATTTTAAGTCTACAGTTGTATGCCACTAAATATATTCCCATTGTGCACAAATCACTACTTTCCATCTTGAGAATGTCTAAATTTTGGCCTACTGAAAATCTGTGTATATTACACATTAACTCCCCATTCCCTTTCCCCTCTGCCTGGCAACCGTATTTTACTTTTTGTAGGTGAATTTGATTATTTTGGATATCTTAAACAAGTAGAATCTTACAGTATTTTTTCTGTGATTAGATTATCACCCTTGCATAGTGAATTGAAGGTTCATCCATATTGTGACATGAATCAGTACTTCAGTCCTTTGCATGACTGGGCAACATCCCGTTGTCTGTACTTCACCCATTCATCCTTCAGTGGACACTTTGGTCGGCTTAGCCTTCCGACTCTTGTGCATGGTGGTGCTATGAATTTGGGGGAAGAAATACAGAGTGAGTCCATGCTTTCAAATATTTGGGGTATATACCCTGAGGTCTATTAATTAATTTTATTGTTAAGATTTTGAGGAGCTCCCATTCAGTTTTCCTCCGCAGCTGCACAAGTTTATTTCATTTCTTGATACGTTGGAAGAGTATTTCAGTTTATGGATCTACCCCATGTTATATATTCATTTACCCTTTGTGGTATGTTTGCATATTTAGTACCATTTTCCAGTTGTGAATAGTATTGCTATGAATATTTATGTTGGCTTTGGTTTTGATTATGGTTCTGGTTCATGATGTGTGCATCATGGTTGTGGTTTGTTCCTATGACTTACGATATCTAGTTAGAGCTCATGGTGTGTGGTTGATAGATTATGGCTTTAGGATTCTGCTGTTTAATGGTGTATGGTTTGGGGTTTATGGCATATGGCTTTTTGGTTACACGCCCTTATGATTTGGGTGTTTTAGCGTGAGGAGGTGGGAAGAAGAGGGAAAGAGTGTTACTGGGTTCGAGATGAAATGTTTTTGGGGGTGAGTGGAGGAGGGGGTGAGCTGGTGTGTGTTTGTGGCCAGAGGGTGTAGGAGGTTCAGGGGGTGGTCTGTGGGGAGCTGGTGGGCTCAGAATTTGGAGGGTGATGGTTTAAGGTGAGTGAGGGAGGGGGTTTGATAGGGTGATTGTTTAGGTGGTGAGGTGACAGTTTGGTATATGTGTTTATAAGGTTATGGGGATGATTGCTTATTTGTTGAGAGATTAGAGGGATCAGGTGATAATGGTTTAGGGAATGAGGGTTTAGAGATGAGGATAGGAGTTAGGGTGAGCCTTGAGTCATTGGAGATAATGGTTAATGTGTTTAGGCTGGGGCGGTGGAATTCCGATGCAAAGAGAACCCGGTTGTCCAGAGGACTCATTAGGGAGAGCACTTGACCAAATAACTGGAGTTTGTGGGTTCCAACTTACAGGTAGAAGACCGTGAGAGAACTAGGGGTTAGGATCAGGGTACATTCTGCATACAGATCCTTTTGTCAGATATGTGGTTTACAAATATTTTCTCCCAGTTTGTGGCTTGTCTTTTGGTTCTTTGAGCAAGGTTTATCAGGGTAGAAGTTTTAATTTTATAAAGTCCATGTTGTCAATTTTTCTCTTTTTTGGACTGGTCTTTGTGTTTGTGTTTTATTTTTTTAAATATTTATTTATTTTGAGACATCGGTGCTGTCTGCACAGAGCCCAATGCGGGGCCGATCTCACCAATTGTGAGATCATGACCTGAGCCGAAATCAAGAGTCAGATGCTTAACCTACTAAGCCACCCAGGTGCCCCTCGTGTTTGCACTGTATTGTGTTGTATTGTATTGTGTTGTATTGTATTGTATTGTATTGTATTGCATCGTATGTATTCATTCATTCATTCATTTATTTTTTTGGTGCAAAAAGGTGATTTTATTAAAGCACGGGGACAGGACCTGTGGACAGGAACAGCTGCCAGGGACCATGATGGAGTCTGGGGAGGTGGAGTCCAGGGGAAGTTTCCAGTGAGATTTTCATATGCTAAAGAAGACTCACAGGATATTAGAGGCCTAGCTTTTGTCAAGCTAAGGTTGGTTTTCCCCCTGGCAAAACATTAGCATTAAGACAGTAGGGAGTTCCTAGAGAAAACTCTACCTGCCAATGGGCTGCAGGTAAAAAGGACCTTTAATTTTATCTGCCATTTCCTTCTGCCTTTGTTTCTCACATCATTCCCCCCTGAACAATTTTGACCCTTAAAATCTTTGAGGCTGCTGAAGGTGGAAGGTCTCATCTTCTGTAACTTTTCCTGCTGAATAGGGGCGTCGAGATGTCCCTACCTATGGGTCAACATTGGTCAGTTGGGGAAGCTATTTATATATAAGAGTTACCACAGGCAGAGGCAGCCAATCCAAGGTAAACAACATATATGAACCTCCTTGAGTAGAAAGGACCATCTGTCTTCTAGAAGTTGTGGCTGTGAAGGAGTCTCGGCACCAGGCAGGGAGACACCAGAAAAGACAACAAAATAAAGTTCCTATGATGAGAAAGAGAAGCCTAAGTATATTTAAAAGAACGAAAACAAAAACAAAAACTTTTGTTCATTACTGACATTTGAAGAGAGATTCGAGGCCTTCCACTGGTTCACGGGAATAAGAAGGTGTGTCAGCTTGCATAGTAGATTCCTGTGAGGAAGGTACAAGTTTAATTCTTGATACATGAGTCCATGAAGAATGGCCTTCGAATTTTTACTGTAGTGGGAGTACATAGTACAACCAGGTAAGGGACCCTTTAATTTTGGCGTTAAATCTGCTGTTGTATGAGAATTCCAGTGCTTTAAATACATCATGTCTCCTGGGTTTATACCGGGTGGGTTTCTAGTAACTGTCAGAGCAGGTTCAGGGAGGCTATGACTTGCACATTCATTTAGAGATGCATGAATTAACCCGGCCTCAAGCGATTAAGTAAATAAAGCACTATAGTCTATCTATTGATAGGTCTACAGTGAAGAAAGACCTTCCATATGCAATTATTGGGGGAGCCCATCCCATCTTTAGGTGTTTAAACAACCCTCTGCCCATGGGGTCCTGTTACTATCTGCACAGAATAACAAGCAAGGAGATTGTCCATACCTGTGCTATTGTGACAGTTGTTTTCCAAATTTATCTCAAGTTGTCCAGCTTAGGCTGGAATAGCCCTTTCCACCCAAATCTTCCAGATGCCCAAACCACACGTTCCTTGCATCATCCCAGGTTGTCTCTAGAACAGGGGCACACAATCATTTGAGGATATGTGACCTAATACAAACTGTTTCTTTCGTCACCTGAAAATTTGTACCAGTGAGTTTAGGGCATAAAAGCTTTCATTTGTGTTGAATCGCAAGGGAACACGTCTCTTTGAAATGTTTCCAAAACTCTGGGTGTTTGCTTCTTATGTAAGTTATATGCTGTTAACGTGCTTCGTGGGCCTTTGCTATTTCCTCTGACCTGGGGGAGGATTTGGACTCAAGACGATTCTTACCTGTCACGTGCAGTTTGGCAATAGAAATAATAAGGTGAGCCTTGTAAGAAGTCGTTGATGGCTCGCCATCTTTAGAACTTCTGCTCCCCGGGAGTATTTAATAAACCCTATAAAGAGGCAGTTGTATTCTGTGCACTGGAAGTTCAACATACAGCTATCATCCAGCCTTGTTGCCTTTACTGAGGTCAAGGAGACAGTGTGACCCCTGAGAGTAGGGTCCTCTGTCCGCACTGACCTCTCTCTCTGTCTGGTATTTGATTAGAGGAGTTGACCACAAAGCTGTGGTCGGTTATTGGATTATCTAGTCTGGCAAGGCTTATTCCAGGATCCACAGCCCTGGGCCTGACATGCCCCAGGGTGTCAATGAATTTGTCCAGATGGTGTGATAAAGCTATCAAAGGGCTGTCCATGTAAAACTAATTTTAACTAGATTTTCAAAAAAATAAATATAAACCATGCAGTACTTCTCTATGAAGAACTGGGACGGGTATCATGATATCCGAGGAATACAGGTGGCAAATTGCACCTTCAGAATCAGTGGGAAATTCTGGAAGTTGCCTGGCTCTGGAGGAGGCCAAGGTTTTTGTTTGTTTGGCAGAGGAGTTGGTGAAATCTTTCAAGCTGCTCTGTGGACATCTCCAGAGTCTGCATTTTACATTCTTGTCCTGAAATTCAATTTTACTTTGTAATGGCATATATGTGTAAAGGTGCTTTTAACAACAGGAACGTTGAGTGCAGTGTGGAAAGTCTTTGAGCCAAACCCTGTCTTCGATGTGCACTCAAGTTTCCATTAAAGGGGAGTTGCAACTGAGCTCGCAGAGCTGAGGGTAAAATTTGAATTCTGCTGGAGGAAATCAGAGTATTAGAAGCTGGGATACAGAATTTCACTTTTCCCCATGCTGACATTGACTTTCCTCTGGAGCATCACCAACTAGTGAGATCTCGTTCAGTTGCATGATTTTTTTTTTTATTTTTCTCCACTAACCCAAATCCAGAGATACAAATCCAGAGCTTAGGGGGGTCTCATATAGATTTGCAATATTCCTGAGGGTGTGTGAGATCTTAATCACTTTCATATTTTATTTATAAAGCAAATGTTTCATGACATTGAAACATTAAATGGATTTTACTCAGCCATGTGCAATGTATAATTTTCTAAAATCTCTGATTAATTTAATATGGGTGATTTTCATTCTTTGATACGTGGCCTTACTGTAATTTACAACAAGCTATAAATACTTGAAATGCCGTGGAAATATGGTTGGGGGAATATTATTAACACCTGCCTTATATACTAGTTAGGTTATATTAAGCTCTGAACGTATGCGGGTATGTTTCTGGGATACCATCTGAATTGTGTTCCATCTGTATGTAATGACTGGCTGGATTATAAGGGGTTCTCACTATTTTCTTAGCTTTTGATCCAAAACCAAGCCTAAATTTGGGGAGTTTTATGGAAGCATTCCTTCTTTTACGCACTTTTAAATTTTTGTCGAAGCAGAACTGCCAAATCTGATCCTTCTCTGCTTCTGTGCAAGGGCAGGTGGAAAGGCAGCCTGCAGCCCAGGAGAGGAGACTTTTCTCTGAGATCCTTGGCCTGCCCTCTGCCCCTCCCACATCCAGCTGGGCCACACCCTGTGACAGCTCTGGCTTGTCTCTAAGCACTTGCCCAGCTCTGCTGCTGAGGAATCTGATCCTCACTGAACCTCGATTCCTGTATCTGTAAACTAGGATTGTTTTAAAAATTAGGTATTATACACACACACACACACACACACACACACACACACACACAAATGCACGCACGTGCACGCACACGTGCACACACACATACACGCACAACACCAGGGGAGGAGGACAGGCGAGGGTCTGGTACATAGTATGGGTGCACCATTATTGCCACTGTTGTTCATTTTCTGCTGTTAATAATCCTGATTGCAAATGACTTGGTATTGAGTCACAGGTATTGGCCATTTGGTGACGTGTTAATGGCCAACCCACGAACACAGTCTGGGATGCCTGACTCGCCGTTGCGGGTTTACCCCGCTTGGCCATGATTTCTGTGCCTGTCGATATTCCTTGTCACATGACGTCTATGTTTTTGTACATTTCCTTTCCAAACAATAGCAGTGAAACAAAACAGAAAACAAAGGTTGTCGCGAATTATTAATGTGTAGCGAGGGCAGAGCAAGACGTCGTCCTCTTTTCTGTTTTCCCCCCTTCATTTCGATGGAGCCATAGCAGTACACATAAAAGGGGTGTAGCCGCCTCATTCTTATTCTACAAGATCAGTGATTTGTAGAGTCAGCTGGGGATCTGTTCCCCCAAGTGCATTTCTGACATTCCAACTGCATTTCTGGTGGGGTAACGTGTCTGGGGAGTCTCGTGGTCCAATGCGGCCGATGTGTTGCTACAACCTGCCTTTTGGGAAGTGCCATCGGGGTATCTCCACACAGAGCGACACTGACGTCAACTGGTCCTGTCAGCCTTGGGAAAGTCCACTGTGTTAAGAGTTAGAATAAAATCTATTTTTTTCATAAATTTCATTTCTCCATATAAATAAGAAATTCCCCTGAAAAGGTAATTCAGGAACCTTATCAAATGGTAAATACAGCTAAGGAGGAAACAACACTTGGAAAGAATTGTATTAGCAAACACGGAAAGCAGCTTATTAAAATAATGTTTTGCAAATTCTTGGTACTCAGTCCGTGTTTTTCGGACAATACTGTGTCTTCCTAACGGTCCCAGTGTGAACGTAGGAAACAGGCCTGTTTACGAACTATATAAGGTGACTTAGGCAGAAAGCTGGAGCTTGGACATGCAGGGTCAAGTGCTGGCAGGTAAGGAAGTCTCTTGGTGAGTAGTTGTCGTGTTACCCGCGGAGTATTTCCCATGGTGCATTCTTTTAAGTTTAATTCCATACAGTTAGCATAGTGTTATATCAGTGTCAGGTGTACTGTGTAGTGATTCGCCACTTCCCTACATCACCCTGTGCTCATCCCGCCAAGTGCGCTCCTTAATCCCTTTCACCTATTTCCCTCCTCCCCCCACCCGCCTCCCCTCTGGTAACCGTCACTGTGTTCTCTAGAGTTAAGTATCTGTTTCTTGGTTTGCCTCTCTTTTTTGCCCCCTATGTTTGTCTGTTTTATTTCTTAAATTCCACAGATGAGTGAAATCATATGGTATTTGTCTTTCTCTGATTTATTTCGGTTAGCGTAATACCCTCTTGTTCCATCTATGTTGTTACAAATGGCCAGATTTTATTCTTTTTTATGGCTGAATAATATTTCATTGACTATATAAACCCCAACTTCTTTATCCATTCATCAGCTGATGGACACTTGGGCTGCTTCCATAACTTGGCTATTGTTGATAATGCTGCTATAAACATAGGGGTGCACATATCCCTTTGAATTAGTGTTTATATTCTTTGGGTAAATACCCAGCAGTGCCATGGCTGGATTGTAGGGTAGTTCTGTTTTTAACTGTTTTTTTAAAGTTTATGCATTTATTTTGAGAGAGAGAGAGAGCATGAGCAGGGGAGGGGCAGAGAGAGAGGGAGAGACTGAATCCCAAGCAGGCTCTACGCTATCAGTGCAGAGCCTGACGCGGGGCTCGATCTCACAGACCTGTGAGATCACGACCTGAGCTGAGATCAAGAGTAGGATGCTTTAACTGACTGAGCCACCCAGGTGCCCCTATTTCTAACTTTTTGAGGACCCTCCATACTGTTTTCCAGAGTGGCTGCACCAGTTTGCATTCCCACCGACAGTGCAAGAGGGTTCCCCTTCCTCGCCAACACCTGTTGATTCTTGTGTTGTCGAGTTTAGCCATTCTCACAGGTGTGCGATGTTATCTCATTGTGGTTTTGATTTGCATTTCCCTGATGATCAGTGATGTTGAACATCTTTTAATGGGTCTGTTGACCACCTGTATGTCTTTGGAGAAATAGCTGTTCAAGTCTTCTGTCCATTTTTCAATTGGATTATTTGGGCGTTTTGGTTTTGTTTGTTTGTGTTTTGGTGTGTGTTGTGTAAGTTCTTCATATATTTTGGATACTAACCCTGGATCAGATACGTGATTGGCAAATGTCTTCTTCCATTCAGTAGGTTGTCTTTTAGTTTTGCTGATTGTTTCCTTCGCTGTTCAGAAGCCTTTTATTTTGATGCAGATCCAATAGTTTAATTTTACTTTTGTTTCTCTTGCCTAAGGAGACATATCTAGAAAAATATGGCTGATGTCAAAGAAATTACTGCCTAGGATTTTTTTTCTAGGATTTCTGTGGTTTCAGGTCTTGAATCCATTTTGAGTTTATTTTTGTGTGTGGTGTAAAAAAGTGGTCCAATTTCATTCTTTGGCATGTAGCTGTCCAGTTTTCCGAACACCATTCGTTGAAGAGACTATCTTTTTCTCATTGGATATTCTTGCCTCCTTAGTCGAAGATTAATTGACCATATAATAGTGGGTTTATTTCTGAGCTCCCTATTTGGCTCTATTGATCTATGTGTCTATTTTTGTGCCTTCCATGGTGCATTCTTATGATGTAGCTTTGTAATTTACTGAAATTGACAACACCTAATTCTCTGAGATGTGTGATTTTGAGAATGCCATAGTTTGGATGGTGACTTTTAGAAGGCAATCTCTTAGGAGAAGCTGGCTTGTTGCCCCCTGCTTCTGGATGGTTCTCAAGGTCTTTCTGTCTTGTCTACAATTTGTTGAAATTAAATACAAAATTCAGGGAGGATGGTCTAGTGGTTAGCATAAGTCTGTGAAAATGAGCAATATGTTTGTGTATACATATGCAGTATTAGTTTTCTATGGCTGCTGTAACAAATCACCCTACACTTAGTGGCTTAAAACAACACACATTTATTCTCTTACAGTTCTGGAGGTCAAAAATCTGAAATGGGTCGATAGGGCTGTTCTCCTTCTGGAGGCTCTCAGGGAGAATCCCTTTTCTTGTCTTTTCCAGTTCCCAGAGACTGCCTGCATTTCTTGGCCATTGGTTCTCCATCATTCTGACCTGTGTTTCTTTGTCCCCACCCCGTTCTCCTTCTCTGATTCTGCTTCCCTCTTACCAGGACCCCTGTGATAACATTGGGCCCCCTCACATAGCTCAGGATAATTTTCCCACATCGATATCCGTAAGTCAATCACCTCTGCAAAGTCTGTTTTGCCAAATAAGATAACATAATCGTAGGGTCCAGGGATTAGGATGTGGACATCTTTGGGGGGTGCTATTCCTGTGACCACACATGATTAACCTTGTGCCTCAGTTTCCTCATTTGTGAAGGACTGGCTAAAACCTCCCCCTTCCCCACTAACCCTTCCACTCTTTGAAATTTAGTGAAATATTTTCCCCAAAGTGCTTTAAGCCCCTTTGGGGATTAGTTCCTATGAGTGACAAAGTGGTTAAGGATGATATGCCAGTTGAAATCTGAAACATGAAACTCAGAATTTTCTTACCTTGCCTTAGGTTCTCACCTGCCCTTCCACCTGTGACTTGGGATCTCCCACCACGTCTCCACTGACCAAATGCGGCTGCAATTTTCTCCTGCTTGTAGTCAGTCCCCACTTAGTCCATTTTACGTCTTTGTCCCAGCTTAGCCAAAAGCATCCCTTGGCGGAAATCACGTCTTCCCTGAACCATTTGATGGAGCCTGAACTTGTCAGCCTGCACCCATACCTTCCACGGTGCCCCAGACTACTTTGCCATACTCATTTTCCTTGGATTCCCTAAGTGTCCTTCCTCTTTCTGCAGATAGACTCGGACACTCAGTGTCCCCTGAGGGGGCTGCGTGTGCTCCTAGCCCCGAACCTCATGTCGCCCCCACCCCGTTCCCTAGACTTCCTTGGGGATCTTCCCCATCTGGCAAGGTTCCGGTTTCAACTCATCCGTGAAACCTGCTTGCCCACTCCAGCCTTCGAGGGTTTTCGTTTCTGCGAACCCTCTGGCAGTTATAACCCATACCACTCATTTTGGCGATTGTTCGGGAGTGTCTGATTTCGTTAATTATCTTTACGTGTCCATAGGTCGTATTTCTTCAAATAATTATCATCTCGAGATCAAGGGCCATACATTTCACCTTGGCGAGCTCTCCACTCAGCATTTAGCACCCAGTAAGCCTTAAATACATATTTCTTGATAACAGTGTGTGTGTGAACAGGGATTAGCTTTGCAGACCTTTTGTTCTGGGATTTATTTTCCTGCGCTATTAATCAGGCACTTGATGCTATTTAAATATATGGACATTTAATTCCTTAGCTCGCACTCTGTCTGCTATGGAAAATTATGTACTGGCTCATTTTTCTGACTATGAAACTATATGGAAGTTTGTGTAATTGTGCGGTGAGCAGCGCAGATAGCCTTTCGTAGTTCCGACGATAGGGACTTTTTTTTTGAGCTTTGGTCCATATATCTGACCAGGTCTGTGTGAAGAGATTTCTCATCTATGGGTACTTTCCCCTACTTAATGTGTCTGAGACCTTTATGAACAAAGCCCTGCCTCCTTGTGCTCTGTATTCGTAAGGCCTATCTTTGGGATTTCCTCCAAGGATGCCCCCACTGTGAGGTGGCAAACTCTCTCGGAAAGCCGTTGAATATACACTGCT